>NC_085136.1:201379364-201715078 GCF_035046485.1 Aedes albopictus | reverse complement strand
TATTGGTGGATGGTTAAATGGGAATGCAGGGTGGTATCATATGTTAGTCATGGCAATTGCTGGATGAAGAGTCAGTCATTGTATAACCTTTGAAGAATAAACATCGTTAGTTAAGACATCGTAGTGTTTTTTCAGTTTTTTACAAGGCTAACACTTGAGAGTTAGTCAGAAGTTACGTCGTCGTGCTATCGTCTGCAGCAGTTGTACCTGCGGCCCTCTTCAGTGGGAAGAGCCGGCCACCCTCTGTGCAGTGTCCGTGATCGGACAGATTCCTCCAGGAGTTTCTCCAGTGATTTCTCCAAGAGTTTGTCCGGGGATTTCCTCACGAGCTCCTTCAGGGATTTATTCAGGAGTTCGTTTAGGAATTCCTTCAGCGATTCCTTTAAGGATTTGAACTCGAGTACACTTAGGAATTACTTTAGAAGTCAATTCAGAGATTGCTCCAGCTTCTTTGGAATTTTGTACGAGATTTACTTCGGCATTTCTCTACACACCTACAAAAAAAAATCATGTAATTTTAGGTGTCCTGAACGAGCGTCTTCAAAGACACAAATTTAGAGGTCAAAAGATGTAAATTTACGTTTTCGAGGACACCCCAAAAAAAAACTTGTTTTATTTTGGCGTCTAGCAATCGCTAGAACCGAATCAATAGATAAAACATATCAAAGTAAAATATTGAACTGGATTCGAACACTGGTCCGCTGTGTCACCGAGTTGAGAGCTAAACGATAAATATGAAACTGTTTCTACGTACCTGGTCAGACAGGTTTGTTGACATTTTGTGCAACCAATTCAAACTTACAGGATAGATGTAAAATTTAGCCATATTTACCATTCAGTCATAACATGTTTATGTACGTTGATGATTTACGTCACGTGCAAATTTCAGAATTTTCAAGTATGTAGGTAAGTTCATCTTGTCTGTAGGAAATATCAAATCTATATCTCTTGCAATGCGGCGTAGAAACAAACTTTCACGCATACGGAAACTTCTTTTGAACTACATATCCGTATAAACAAAATTGCATTAGTTCCGAGTTTTCCAAACCTATCCGCGAATTGTATTTCGTTGTCACTGGAATCAATTATTGCGAGAAGCTGAGAAGCAGGCTTCGTCCCTGTTGAGACGTTACGTCAAGAAAAAGATCAAGTCTTGTGTTCATTTTCGTCGATGAAGATATTCCGTGATAATTTGAACGATGTTGATATGTATTTATCTCCCTCTGTGATCTGTTTACGATATGAAAAGCATGCATACCTCTAATACTCACCGAAAACGTCTGTTCACCAAGGAGTAACGATGCAAACAGCGTCTGTTATAGCATCCAGCGGCTGAGTATGAAATGCTGCTCCACAGCTATACTTAAGAAGGCAACCCCACAACAGTGGAAAAGGAACCTTAGGTCAACAACCTACTGTTCCCGAAACCCCAAAACCATTTCAGAATTCGAAAATGAAAGATTTCGATCTGATTCATCGGCAACGACTTTAAGCGCGAAACAACGAACAAGAATTGGGATTATTAACTCTAACCCAGCAGGGTATACTGACACAACTACCCAATGGGGCATGCCGGCCTATGAAGCCTTAGCGAAGTCCGTTGGCCGAATTTTGGAGCCCGGTGGGCGAACTGTGAAGAATGGCATCGGGTCAAATTGTGCTATACTCTGGACTACGAGGGGAACACGGTCCTCGCCACAGTGGAGTTGGTTTCTTGCTCAGCTCTCTCGGCCACGCTGCGCTCATGAAGTGGGAACCTATTAATGAGAGAATAATTGTAGCCAGATTAAGAACACGGGTTCGAAACCTCATCATGGTTCAATGTTACGCTCCAACTGATGCTGCCGAAATGTAAGACAATGAGAACTTATACAGTCAACTGAATGCTGTCGTAGATAGGATTCCGAAATCCTCATGGGCGACGTCAATGCGAAGGTTGGTTCCGATTACTCGGACTATGAGCACGTCATGGGACGCCATGGTCTCGGAGAAATGAGTGAGATCGGAGAGTTGTTTACAGAGTTTTGTGGCAACAATGATATGGTGATTGAGGGATGGTTCTTTCCTCATCGACTACTGCCCAAAGTGACGTAATTTTACGGTGATGGCGTCACGAAAAATCAATTCAACCACATTTGCATCAGCCGAAAATGGAGACGGAGCCTGTTCAAGGTGCGGAACAAACTTAGCGCCACCATTGCGTCCGATCATCATCTCCTAATCGGCGAGATCCTGCTGTGCATTGACAGGAGGAGAAAATCGGACAACGGTTCAACACACGCCGACTGTAGGCACTGCGATGAAAAGGTCCTTCGTCGAGGAGCTAGAGAACCGGGCTGCGGATATTCCGGAGGATGGAAGCGTAGTAGGGTATCGGGATGCTTCGTTGGCATAGTCCCCTCATTCGGCCTATCTTAACGTTAACCAAAAACTCAAACAAACACGCATAACTGGAGATCAGAAAAGCCATGCGCCAAACAACTGTAACATTTCGTTTCTATTTTAGCATTTTGGAGCATTAAAATTGAATGAAAATGTCATTTTGTTTAGCTTTTGTAGACGCCATGATTCTTCGGCTTAGTGGGTAGTCTATACACATGATCATAAATGGCCTGATTCTGGAACATTTCGAATTGACTTTTCGATAACTGAACATTTTATGCGACGGTCAAAGACGCTATTTTGATCTTCTATATTTGTTTTCAACGAAAAATTACTATTTTACAAATTAAATGTGGGCCGAATATTGAGGACATTTTTTTCACCATGTACCCAAATCTTGGCCCACCAATAAAATGACGTCAACAATACCGAAAAAGTGACGTCAACCACATTGCTTGCGAATGAACCAGAAAGAACGAACGGGAAGAAATATTTTGTGTGCGGTGACTGTAAAAATATAACACAATAATATGGTTGCATTGTTATTGTTACTAAATAAAGAAAGAACTTTAGTTTAAGTGATTTATTTATAGTTATGTGAAAATTTGGCACCGAAATTGTAATTTGAAAGCAAGATTGGTGAACAAACAGTGATAATACTGCAGCAGAAATAATCAAAAATTATAGAATAAGTGGTTCTAGCGTTTGGAAAGCAATAGGCCAACGTTGTATCCACTAATAGGCCAATTTTCGTACCGTAGACCAACGTTGCATACCATCGCATCGAATCTTTTCAACGTAATTAAGTAAATTCTTGAATATTTACGCTAGTATACTTCCAATTGCAGAAGCATGCACTGCCTAGAGTGCGTGATAGAGTGAACACATAATTTATACTGCTATTATTTCACGAGTTATGGTCAAAATTGTCAAGGCGGCTGGCATATTAGGCCAAGGAACGGTACACATACCCTATAACAATGAAGCGCCATCAAGTATGCTTTCATCACCACCGGCGAGAATAATTTGGGTGAGCTACGCACCCTGAGAAAGCATTGATTGATACCTAGAGGGAGATAGAGAAGCGAAGGAACGTCAAAACCGCAATAGAGCGAGCGAAAACACGAGGAGCCAAAGCCGAAGCCCGTCAGCGTTATTCAGCTCTCGAGAACTCATGTATTTGGAACAAAAGAGCGTGGGCGGACTCTCTAGCCGACGAAGGCGAGAAAGCTGCAAACACTGGCGACATTCGTCTCCTCTACTATGCTTCACGTCGCCTTGGTGGGACCAAGATGAATGCTACGATACCCGTGAAAGACACGTCTGGACAGTTATTGACCGACTCGGCTGACCAGTTGAAACGCTGGTTCGAGCATTTTGGAAACCTTTTTCAAGTTTCGGCCACGCCATCAACACCTCAGCATGATCGGCCAAGGGTTTGATGCATTACCCGTATCAACACCGAAGCTTTATCAGTGCAGGAGATAGAAACAAATCCGTAGCATGAAATCAAACAGGGCCACCCTTGGTCCATCGCATATCGGCTGGAGATGTTCAAAGCGGTCCATACAACTGCTGCATCAATTATTCTGCCATATATGGGATGCAAGGCATCTTAGTAAAGGTACCCGAAAAGGGTAACCTGACTGTATGTGATAATTGGCGGGGCATCATGCTTCTGCGTATCATTCTCGAAGTCCTTTGCAAAGTGAACCTTCACCTTCCTTTTGCATCACGTTGGCAGCAGCTCGCTGACTTAGTCTACAGTTTGGGTCACATATGACACTAATGCCAAAAGAGGGTTTACCGGATACAGGAGAAGATTGACGCAACTCTCTGATGTTGGAGCGAACCTGGTTGGATGGTTAGAACACTCCCGACAAACTCACAAAATGTGAGTTCTTCCTTCGGGAAGTAAAGCGTGGGTCTCGAGATGAACTAGCCTAATGCTAAATATCTCGTTAATACCGATAAAAAAAACTCTCCGACGGCAGCAAGCAGGATTCCGTGCCGGACGATCCTGTGTCGAACATATTGTCACGCTCTGTATCATTCTGGAGCAAGTCAATGAATTCCAAGAGCCTCTCTACCTGGTGTTTATTGATTACGAAAAAGTTTTCGACCGTCTCAATCATGGAAACATGTGGAAAGTATTTAGGCGCAAGGGTGTCCCTGAGAAAATCATCGGCCTCATTGAAGCCACAGTACAGGGCATTTTCGTGCAGAGTACTGCACAGCGGTGTTTTGTCCGATCCCATCCGGGTCGTTGCTGGAGTGAGGCAAGGATGTATACTATCACAGCTATTGTTCCTCATCGTAATCGACGAGATCCTGGTAAGTACGATTGACCGTGAACCACATTGTGGATTGCTGTGGTAGGTCATATCATGGAGCACCCAAATGACTTCGAACTGTCTGATGACGTTGCTCTCCTAGCTCAACGGCGCTCTGATATGCAGAGCAAGCTCGATGATCTTGCCAATCGCTCCTCAGCAGCAGGTCTTACCATCAACGTCAACAAGACAAAATCGTTGAATGTCAACAGGTCAACCCTTCCAGCTTTGCGATAGCTGGGTAATCAGTGGAGAATGTTGAAAGCTTCCAGTATCTTGATAGCCAAATGGCGGCCGATGGTGGCACCAAGATCCACACACTTAGCAATTCTGAAATTTCCACGAAACGGAATCACCAAAAAACGTAAACGTTTTTAAGACTGAATCACAAATTGGACTCAATTTTACGCGCGTCATGTAAGTGCTGGTTGGTGGGTTAGATGTCAACAAATCTGTTTCACCCGAAACGTACATTAGTATCACGTTCATCAGCCACATTCTAACTCGGTGAAATAGCCGAGGGGTGAGAGATATGGCTCGCGATCAGAAGATCCGGTGTTCGAATCTCATGCAAGGCGTTATTTTACATTTCTATGTTTTATCTGCCAAATCGGTTCTAGCGATTGCTAGACGCTAAGAAAAATAAGATATTTTTTTGGGTGTCTT
This sequence comes from Aedes albopictus, assembly GCF_035046485.1. Lineage (NCBI taxonomy): Eukaryota > Metazoa > Arthropoda > Insecta > Diptera > Culicidae > Aedes > Aedes albopictus. The sequence goes on along the minus strand of NC_085136.1, from coordinate 201,709,697 downwards.
GAAAGACGTAAATTTACATGATATAACCTCTAAATTTGTGTTTTTGAAGATGCTCGTATATGTCAGGTTCAAGACACTTAAAATTACATGATATTTTCTAGGTGTGCACATAGGTGCACTGATCAAGAAGGCGAGGGCTGCCTTGGCGAGTTCATGAAATGTATGGAAAAACAATCAGATATGTCAATGCACCAAAATCCGGATTTTCAACTCGAACGTGAAACGTGAAATCTGTGCTGCTGTACGCCAGTGAAACTTGGTATGTATCAGTGGAGAACACTAAACAGTTTCAGGTCCCCATCAATAGATGCCTGCGGTATATAATTCGTGCATGGTGGCCTCACAATAGGACAGATCGGTGAAGTACTAGATTTGTAGTATTGAGCTGAATTTTTGTATGGTGAGAAGGTCAATTCTCCGTTTCTGCAATGAAATGGTGCAAAAAGCGTGGGTATTATGATTCCTTACCATCAATTTAGGCAAGGAATCATAATACCCACGCTTTTTGCACCATTTCATTGCAGAAACGGAGAATTGACCTTCTCACCATACAAAAATTCAGCTCATTACTACAAATCTAGTACTACACCGAACGTGCCCCATTGGATCTCCAACGTGGAGCTCCATCGTCGATGTCATCAAAAGCCGACTGCGACATAAATTCGGGAGCGAAAGTGAAGGTAAGTCGGCCACACTCTACGCAGGGGCGGAAACAAAATCCGCAAGCAAGCGTTAGATTGGAACTCAGCATGACATCGCAGCAGAGGCAGACCCTGAGGCTCATGGCAACGGAGTCTCAACAACGAAATCAAGCAAGTCGACATATATTTGACCTGGCCATAACTCAAGACGAGGGTTGGCAATCGCCCAGGATGGAGATCTTTCAACTCAGCCCTCTGCATCACCGTGGGTGCTCAGGACTGAAAGTAGTAACAAGTAATTCTTACCAACTTACTACGCACTGGTGGGAAAAGTACATGGTACTACGCAAAATAACAAAAGGGCTCAATAATGATATGACTACATGCATTTACAAGAAACCAAACTTTTTGATATTTTGCCGCACGTAAACAAAGAGTATTACAATAAGTGCAAACTCCAACACCTAAAGATAAAAACAACTGAAATGAGTTCCTGACTCGTCAGATATATATATATCCTACAGGTCAGCTTCCTATATGATTAACGGTCAACGCAGCACATGACGCCGCCGCCGCTACCACCGATAGAATCACCGCGCCACGGACATGCCACAGGCTGTCAAAAATTTGATGGATTTATAGTATAGTCTTTTCAAGAAGCGTTCACTACTGAGCTTAAAATTCTTTCGCTGCTACGAATGGAGAACACGGCATGCCTTAAGTTCCACTTCTTTGCTAATACATAAATCGGCTAGCCGTGAGGTGTTTTGATGGAAAATGAGGTGAGAAATTTCACTTGAGTATGATGAATGTTGTCTGCAAATGGAATTTTAAGTAGTCAGCTGAATAATTTTTATTATGGCGTTTTAACACGTGTTTGACTATTAAAGCTATACATCTAAAATTCCTGAACGTAGCTTAACCAGCGTTCTTTTGTATGCTAATTCCATTTGCCAATCAATTGAAAGCCAATCTCTAATTTATTCGCTAACAATAGTCTGGAACTGCTCTCCTAAGGAGCCTGCCAAAAAAAAAAAAAATAGAAAATTTCATGCAAAGAACGTACAAAACTTCGTACCTACCTTCTTCAAGAAAGCTGCGCCATCTTGACACATAAAAATCGAAACTTTGTTTAGTTTATGGAATTGGCATCCATTCATATTCAAATTTCTCGCTCCTGCGCTCGATCTTTCCTGATTTGAAAATTGGCTTCTCCCTTCACACACCGAGTAGCCTGCCTGCGTTGGGTTGTCGTGACTCCTGTGAGCGCCATGGCAAGCACACTTCGGGGTTCAATTTTTCCGTTCGTTTCCAAGAAAACGGCAAATTTAATTTGCCACCAATATACGAGGAACAGAATCCAAGAGGAGAAACGACCTCGTTCCTAAAGAAGACATTTCTTCTGCAAGGAGTATGCAAATTTTCAATTACCTTCAGCGCTACGTTCGGCGCAATCGGGGTTCGATGGCGAAAGGAAGATGTAAGGGAAGCAACAAAATTTCAATCGAAATTGAAATTTGATACGAATTTATTTCTCGACTCGACGCCCTGCTCTCACTCCCGAGCGAAACCGAACAGCCATATTGTTTGCGCATATAAAATTGGACTGAGGGAAAATTTTCAACAATCGTGCTGAAGGAAAATTGATTTCGGTTTATCGCTTCTGCTGTTGCCTCCGGCGAAAAATTGAATTGAAATTTCCGGTTGCTGCTGCTAGAGTAGCTTCTTCGATTTACATCCTTCTCCAGGGGTAAGTGGGTGCAGAGGAGAACGGTATAAAATGAACTGTTGGAGTAAAAAAGCTCTTGAATGTACAATGAGTACAGAAATGCACAAATAAACATGGGAACTTAAAAGCTAAGGCCTGAAATACACATAGTCAAATATTTGACAAGGAAAGACCTCAAGAAACTACATCAGTTTGACACTAATGAAAATTCGTTCCAGTCAAGGTTGTTAATCGATAAATTATCGTCGATAATTTAACGCCAACTTTGACTTCGTTGACGGCTTTTCGATAATCAGTCGATAACGGTAAGCAGTGCGATAAATTATCGTTATCGCTATCGTACTTTCGATAATTTATCGAAAATTATCGAGTTAACTGTTGAAAGCAAGACTTAATGTCTGATGAAAAAACATTCAATGTGACATTTTTATTGTAGAATTTGAAGCTTCTACGCAATTTGTATGACCAGAGTGTGAATGTGCTACACCAGTCGGGGACTAATCTAACTGTTCTACCAATTAACCGTTCATTGTTATACCTTAGGAGGATGAATTCCAGAGCATATGATTACCACGACGTTTTGTCACCCACAACACGATAGCTTAGAATTGAACCTCAAGACTTACTCAGAAAAACTGCCAACTATGGAATTGGGGAACTTGAGACTAACTCGTGATTTACTCAAAAGCAGGTTCCTATAACCAGAACAAGCTAATAATAAAGATTCCAAATACAATTTAAAACAATTTATTTATAATTCAACGCGCCTTAGAATAAACATTATAAACAAAAAAAACTTCAAAACAATATTTCAGCATTTGCTGACAAAAGACATTGCTGTTCCAGCTTGGTGTCGCTTAGGTTTGCTCTTCCTGGACTGAAAACAGCTCCAACAAGCGAGAAAAGCCTTTCAACGCTTGCACTTGTAGGTAACGCTGTATTATATTTTAAAAAGAGTTTTCGTAGTCTTCGGAACGGTTTAGGATTTTGCGCCCCATAACACGCTGCGATTGACAGATTTGTCGGACTGTTGAAAAATCTATCAAATTCCTCCTGACAAGATTCCACTGAGTTCGATGTTGGTTGACATTTTTGTGTTAGAATTCCAAAAAAGTCCGTTTCTTCATCCAATTCGTTCTCATCCGGGAACTTCTCCATCGCATTTTCGGCAGCAAGATCTTCAGATTCCTTCTCATTCAAATCAATTTTCTCCATTTCTTTCAAAATTAATTGTCGAATTTCGTCTCGTTTTTCGGGTTGCGCTACACCATTCCAGTCAAATTTGAATTGCGGCAACAGGCAGGTTGCCACTATTAGATCTGTTTCGTTCAGCATTATTCCAAATCGGCGATCTGTTGTTAATGCTGCAATCTGCTTCAACAACAGCGGTAAGCAGTATTTCAAGGGTTTGTCGTCCATCATCTTTCTGTTCTCCAAATTTCTTTGGAGTCCGTATACGGACGGGAGAAGAAAGCCTGCAAACATATACTTATCCCGTTGCAGCAGATCGAGCGTATAAGCAACGGGCTGGGTAACCCAAACGTATTCCTTCAGAAAACAAAGGTCCTGGGCATCGAGCTTCTGCAGTCCTGCTTTCTGCACTGCGGTTTCAAGTTTCTCCGGGACTGTTTTCATGAGATTGCAAATCTGCAAAAATATTCTAGAATAAACTAACTGTATTATAAAAAAGAAATAGTCTTACTTGTGCAATCGAATCATACTCTGAATTCCATCTAGTTTTAACAGGAATAATTAGGGAAACGCCAACGCAATCCTTGATGGTATCTGCCACAACGGACGATTTGCTCTGCAGTCTCCACCAAACCTTCAATTTTTTCAAGACAGCTTCGCGCATCTGATTGTATTTCTTGCCCTCAGTCTTCTGTGCGTCATTAGATGCAACAAGATTGAGAATGTGACTTGCACATCTCTGATGGGGTGGTAGTCGGTAATATTTTTCCATGTTTTCATCGTTCATCAACAATGTGTTTACATCTACGATACCGAATTCCACACCATCCGCTTCTGATTGCTCGTTATCACTTTCTTCGGAACCTGTAAAAAATTTTATTCGTTTATTGTAGTAATGTATTTAAAATAAATACACTCGACAGAAAAAAAGCTAACATTATGGGAATATGTTAATTGGGTTTTAAAATTAATAATAAGGACTGTTCAATTTATAAAACGGACAACCTTTTAAGGCTATAAAAATAAGACGAGTAGTTAATTATTTTCTGAGACTTTCTTCAAATTTGTATGAAACTTTTTGTGTCAAAAATGGCTTTTAAAGTAAACATATAACGAGGTCACACCTCGATTTTTAAGAGCATGAATCTGAAGATGTTATAATGGTTGCATTGAAAAAATGATTGACTGGTCAGCACAATCATTTTTGGTGCTATCTGTGCAATTTATGCTCTAAATATTCAGGATGTGGATTCGCTGTATATAAACTATTTTTATCCATTTATTATCATCGTACCGAGAATAAAATAGTTTAGCCCAAATTTTTGATAATTTTAGGTAGCTAAGACTAAAAGTGACATTATTGATCAAAGATGAAAATGAACGATTTCTATAGAAACAGGAATATTGAGTTCAAGGATGGGAACACTCACCTGCAACGAATTACACTCACTTGCTATTTTCTCAGCTCAGAAGCGTGTAATCGAGAAACGATGTATGGACGACTTTTGCATTGTGGTTTTGTCTAAAACTTTGCCAAATAGAGTAGGGGTCGCACACGCATACCGAAGTCGTGAGGGAGCTGCGAAGGCAACTCTCCACGAGGTGAATGTAAATTACACTCACCTCGTGGAGAGTCGCTTTTACAACTCTGTCACGACTTTGATATACGTCCTCGACTCCTACTTTATTCGGCAAAGTTTTAGACAAAACCACAATGCAAAAGTCGTCCATACATCGTTTCTTAATTGCACGCTTCTGAGCTGAGAAAATAGCAAGTGAGTGTAACTCTTTGAAAGTAAGTGTTCCCATCCCTGATTGAGTTTCATGATTATCTTACCATCCACATATGCATATTCACGAAAAGCTTTTCGTAAATTTGCTGCACTGTCAGTTGTGCATCGACGAACTTTTGAAAGCAAGTCAAAGTCCGCATGGACACCATGGATTGCAGCGGCAAGGGCATCCGCCGTATGTCTTCCTTTAATCCTTTTTAATGCCAGTGCGCAAGACATCCTTTCCATGGTGCTTTCATCGATCCAGTGCAAAGTCATTCCTAAAAAGCTTCTTCGAAATTTGGTCCAGCAGTCTGCAGTGGTGGCAACGTACTGCACCGACATCAGTTTTGATTTAAGCTTCTCGATCATCTCGTTAAATCTTGCATCCATCCGTTTCGTTAGTGATTGGCGACACCCAACTGAAAGATTCTCCGGCAATCCCAGCTCAATCGCCCTTTTGAAGTACGGTGAGTCTGCAATACTGAAGTGCAATCCTTCGTTGATGACAAGGCTGTCTACAATATTGTGCACGTCCATCTGGGTGATGATCGACTTTTCGCTGTCATTATCGTGGCGCTGTCTCTTCTGAGTATGGAACTCCATCCGGAACATATCGGTGTTCCATTTATGCTTTCGCTAGCATGAAAAAAAAAAACAGTTATAGTCAATAAAATCAGAATAAGAAAAAAATCAATACCAACTTACCAACAAATGGCTTCTCAAATTCGCAGAAGATGAGTATCCGCAGCTTATGCTTGCTGCGTCTGCGGGGCACAGCAAACATGTCACCTCAAAATTTTCAGATTTTTGCCTGAAGAAGCGGAAGTATTTCTCATAATTCTTCCAAGGAAGTTGGTTCAAATTATGGTCCATAATTTACGAAGCAGCACACCATTCACAGTCGAGTTGTGGAACTTGTGAGAATAAAAGTCAAGTATTTGCGTCTGAGATTGCCGTGATCAAAATTAACCCAAGTTGACTTTAGTTAACTTACGTTAAATTATCGAACGCCGATAGATTCTGTGATAATTTATCATCATCGCAGTGAGCGATAACGTTGAACACAATTAACGTTATCGACGATAACGATAATTTATCGATTAACAACCTTGGAGTCAAGCAAGATGTTTGAGCATTGACAAATATTTGACTCTGCTAACTAACAGCTTCAGCAACAAAATATACATAACCCATTGAGGGCATTAGTCTTTCCCAACAACTTCTTGGCCCTATAACTACCTCCCCGTTCCACCGGTCGGGCTGCGAGCAACCTTAGGAAAGATCGGGTATCCAGTTCCGGTTGGAACTTCGGTCGTAGATTGACAGGGTAGGAGGAGTTTGCTTCTGCAAGCCTGAACGAACTTACCTTACCGGTCAAGCTAAGGCCGGGGTGGCCTCTGCTGTACATAGTAGCCGCCTCCATTCCACTCGGTCCATGGCTGTTTGCCTCCAGTTCCGCACTCTGCGTAGGGTCCGCAGATCGTCCTCCACTTGGTCGACCCACCTAGCTCGCTGCGCTCCACGTCTTCTTGTACCGGTCGGATGACTCTCTAGAACCATTTTAGTCGGGTTGCTATCCGACATCCTGATGACGTGACCCGCCCACCGTAGCCTCCCGATTTTCGCGGTATGGACGATGGTTGGTTCTCTCAGCAGCTGATGCAGCTCGTGCATAGGCGAAACTACTGGGGGTGCCGGGGGTGCCAGGCACCCCTTAGAATTTGAATGCATTGCTGTGAGATATAGGGCGATGAATGATGAATGGATGAACTAATGAATATTTGTTTGTAGTGCACCCCCTGACAAAAAATCGTAGTTTCGCCCATGAGCTCGTGGTTCATTCGCCTTCTCCAAGTCGTGTCTTCCATCTGCAGTCCGCCGTAGATGGTACGCAACACCTTCCGTTCGAAAACTCCAAGGGCGCGTTGGTCCTCTGCACGTAGGGTCCATGTTTCGTGCCCATAGAGGACGACCGGTCTAATCAACGTTTTGTAGATAGTCAACTTAGTGTTACGGCGAACTTTATTCGATCGTAGAGTTCTGCGGAGTCCAAAGTAGGCACGATTTCCTGCCACAATGCGCCTCTGAATTTCTCTGCTGGTGTCGTTGTCGTCGGTCACCAGTGAGCCCAAGTACACGAATTCTTCAACCGCCTCGATTTCATCACCGTCGATATGAATTCGGGGTGGCGGGCGCGGTGATTCCTCCCTGGAGCCCTTTGCCATCATGTACTTTGTCTTCGACACATTAATGAGTAATCCGATTCGCCTGGCTTCACTCTTTAGTCGGATGTACGTTTCCGCCATCGTCTCAAATTTACGAGCAATAATATCAATATCATCGGCGAAACCAAGCAGCTGAACGGACCTCGTGAAAATCGTCCCACTCGTGTTTATCCCCGCTCTTCTTATTACACCCTCCACAGCAATGTTGAACAGCAAGCACGAAAGACCATCACCTTGCCGTAACCCTCTGCGAGATTCGAAGGGACTCGAGAGTGTCCCTGATACTCGAACTACGCACATCACTCGATCCATCGTCGCCTTGATCAACCGTATCAGTTTATCCGGGAATCCGTATTCGTGCATAATCTGCCATAGCTGTTCTCGATCGATTGTATCATACGCCGATTTGAAATCGATGAACAAGTGATGTGTGGGCACGTTGTATTCGCGGAATTTCTGCAACACCTGGCGGATGGCGAACATCTGGTCCGTTGTAGCGCGTTCACCCATAAATCCAGCCTGATATTGCCCCACGAACTCTCTTGCAATCGGTGATAGACGGCGGCATAAAATTTGAGAGAGTATCTTGTAGGCAGCGCTCAGTAGTGTGATCGCGCGGTAGTTCCCGCAATCCAACTTGTCGCCCTTTTTGTAGATGGGACACACGATACCTTCCATCCATTCCTCCGGTAATACTTCCTCCTCCCAAATCTTGGTAATGACCCAGTGTAGTGCTCTCACCAGTGCTTCTCCACCGTATTTTAGAAGCTCGCTTGGTAGTTGATCTGCTCCAGCGGCTTTGTTGTTTTTCAACTGGCCAACCTCCTCCTCAATCTCTTGAAGGTCAGGGGCCGGAAGTCTTTCGTCCTGTGCACATACTCCTAGATCTGTTACCACGCCACCTTCGGTACTTGCAACGTCGCCATTGAGGTGCTCATCGTAATGCTGCCGCCACCTCTCGACCACCTCACGCTCGCTCGTGAGAATACACTCTGTCCAACTTCTATAAGACCACCCACAAATTGTTTCAAGTCAACTATAATAATAACAATTTCGGGTCAATGTGCGTATGATTGTATAATGCATTACAAGTTATTTTTTGTCCTAAATTTATTTTGATTAAAAGTTCCTTCTATTACTTTAGTAATAAGACTTTATATTTTCGAGGTGTCCAGTTTCTATAAGACCAACTCAAATATTATACATTTTCATTAAGTAAAACTTATAAAAATCAACATATTGTAAGTTCAATAATCCGTAGCTTTACCATTTAGATTTATGACTTGGAAAATTCGATTTGGCATACTGTTTACTAAATTCAGTAGAACAGATTTCTCAATTTTGCCCCATTCTGTTGTTATAGCGGATTTCAACTCATCAACGGTGACATACTGTTTTCCTTCAGTATAAATCCTACGAACCAAAATCCCCCAAATGTTTTCGACTGGATTTAAGTCAGGTAAACACGCCGGCCAGTCGAGTTAATCGATTTTTTGGTCCCTGAACTTTTGCTTTGTTTCGTTGCTGGTATGAATGGCGGATAATGCCTATTGGAATGTAAACTTCTTCCGATAATATTTGCGCAAGGAAGGGAGAAGAACTGCCGTGTGCAGCATAGTTGTCCCATGTTCTATTGGAATCCCTTTTAACATGGGACAACTATGATGCACACGGCAGAGAAGTCCTTCAAAAATACTGATGCAGTCCTTACTATTCGTTTTGAAAGACGTGAACCAGCTTTCGATTACACAAAAGCATGGTCACACCATGCATGAGCCACCACTGAAGTTCCGAGTTGAAAAAAATATTCTTCCTTCCCTAAATCCGCCAGTATCCATTGAAGCCGCCTGGACCATCTAAGTTGAACTTCTTTTCGTCACTGAAAATAGTCTAAATTTTTTTCAAACAATCTAGAATATTTTACAAGTTTCAGATTTATATTGGAATATTAAAAGGGGTCCGAAAAATAACATTTAACAAAAGCTTATCAAATTCCACTGCCTATTCATGCGAGTATTTGTAAAATTCAGCTATTTTTCAATATTAGAAGCTGTAAGGTTAGGAGCTTCAATCCTTTTTGCCCTTTTAATATGCGGGTTTTTTATCAAAACTTTTGAAACTGTCTCCAGGCAAACCTTTAAATTCAAAGTTTGCTTTATTTGCATCAAGGATTTAATGGAGTTCTAAGCTATTCTACCCGTTCTCTTCTCGCCGTCAGATACCTTTGATTCCAATCGTACCCTTCAGGACCAGCGAGATCATTGCTTGATGGGACCGGGCTGTTTGTTATTATGACAAACATTTGCTATTGAAGCCGGACATCCATCCAAGGTTGCTACGGTTCTCGCTGTATTGGTCTTTTGTTGGGCTTGTTTGACCAAATATTTGTCATGTCTAAACGGACCTTAATTCCCACTTTTCTTGGTGAAATGCCTCGATTCTTCCCTTTTCCTTCTCCGTGAGCACTTTACCCTTCGGCATTTTGATGCAGCAAAATGAAAACACGCGAATCTGAGAGTGGTCTTATACAAAATGGACACGGTAAATCGCAAAAACAGTAGTTACTGCTTGGTGTGTTCGCACACACACGATTATTCCTATGCATGGCACAGGTTTCACTCACACAAACATATCGTGGTATAAATTAAAGTGATGTGTTTGCTTCCTGAGAAATAGCAATCAAAAATGATCTGGTCTTAAAGAAAATGGACAGAGTGTATTCCCGTGATTATCTCGGCACATGTCGGCTTGTGGCACAAAGCCTCTGCGCGAGCGGTTCAGCTTCTCGTAGAACTTTCGTGTGTCCTTAGCGCGGTACAGCTCTTCCATCGCTTCGCGATCTCGTTCTTCCTGCTGGCGCTTCTTCATCCGGAAGACTGAGTTCTGCCTGTTCCGCGCCTGTTTGTAACGTGCCTCATTCGCTCTCGTACGGTGTTGCAGCATTCTCGCCCATGCTGCATTCTTCTCGTTTTTCAACTGTTCACATTCGCCGTCGTACCAGTCGTTTCTGTGATTCGGAGTCGCGAAGCCTAGTGCTGTAGCCGAGGTACTACCTATGGCGGATCGGATGTCCCTCCAACCATCTTCAAGTGTAGCTGCGCCAAGCTGCTCTTCCGTTGGTAGGGCCACTGCTAACTGCTGCGCGTAGTCTTGAGCCACTTCTACGTTACGAAGTTGCTCGATGTTGAGCCGCGGCGTTCGACTTCGACGCGTGGTGATAACTGTCGAAAGTTTTGAGCGCATGCATACAGCGACTAAGTAGTGATCCGAATCTATATTCGCACTGCGGTATGTGCGGACGTTGGTTATATCCGAGAAGAATTTACCTGAAGAAGCCTGAACGTCTGTTCTCTAAATAGGAGTGACTCATATTTGGGTCTGCTTTTCATGAACAACGTCCAAGAGCCAGTGAAATCCATCTGTGCACCTTGGTCCTTCAGAAAGTTAGGAGGTTGGTGGCGGACTTTGTAAGCCAACCGAAAGTTAGCAATAATACAAACCGATAGCAATGAGATGGTTACAACGAACAAAAAGGACTCGCGATTGGAAACTCGGTATGTGGAACTGTCCATCGCTCAACTTCATCGGGAGCACTCGCATACTCGCCGATCTACTGAAGGACCGCGGGTTCGATAAGGACTGTTCATTTTATAAAGAGGACACCTTATTTGTGTGATATCTTTTTTTATTTTTCAATAAAATCATTATCGTTTTTTTGCATAAATTTCCATAGCTATTCTACAGTGTAGGAAAAATATAACATTTTACAAAGTGTCCTTAGTTATGGAACTGAAGCGGTTTTTGTTAAAACTCAATAAAACCCCATTTCTCAAAATTCTACACAACTTTCCACATACATAACTATAAAATTTTCATGAACTTATCAATGTGTTGGGATCTAATACTATTCTTCTAAAGGTAGAGTGTAATAGTTGGTCAGTAATAATGCACCAAGCATTATACAGCTTGATATAGTGAGTTGCCTTGTTATCAATGAAATTGATAAAAAAAAATACTTATATAAATCCAGTGATGCAATAACACTACGCAATCAGTTAAAAATTTGTCCAGTATAGAAGAGAATCGCATTCTAAATGATACCGAAGAAAAATATGCATTAAAGTACATTCTTCATCAAAAATTTAATACTTAATGATGGCCATAATGAAAAATTGCATACTTTTTGCTCCATAAATGCATGTTTTTGATTCTAGAGAAGCTTATTATTATTTATTTTCAGCAAGGTCTGACTTTATGTGATTATATACCTTATTTGAAAATAACTACATGTTAATTTTTATTTTCGACATCATTGTTAAGTTGTATTTGCAATAGAGTACATCGTTATTTAGAAGAACCTTCAAAGAACGAAGCGGTTTTATCTCCGGTTACTGCCATGAAGCACAGTAACCAAGCCAACAATGCTATCAAGAAACGGTTTTCTGCATTTGAAATTGCATTATTAGTACTTTCGACTAGATCCATTGAAAACATTCAAAATTTAATATTTTTATACATTTTTGTTTAACAAATAAATTTTATTCTGAAAATCGAGTCCAACTTGTAACTTCAATATCTCAACAACCATTATTCCGATTAGGTTTATAATTTGCCAGAATATGTATCACTCAAACTGCTGCAGCATGGCAAACACTTTTATGCAATTAAAAACGATACACCGATGTTTTACAGAAATTTTGTGTTTATCTTTAGTTTTTGGGAATTGAAAAATTGATCTCTCGAAACACTTTGCCACATTTCTATGAAGTTTAATAATTTTAACCCAATTTATTTATGGTTATTATCTGCTAATATAATGTACTGAACAACTAACCAAGGCTGCTCAAATTTGAACTACGCGTTTTCTTTTTATAGCCTTGCAAAGTTGTCCTCTTTATAAAATGAACAGTCCTTATCGTAGCACTGCTTGAGTTGTAATGGACAAGACCTATGATTCGGCCGATTAGAGATAATGATTCACGCTCGAGCAGAGAACAACGTTCATCGTGAAGAAGGGCAACATGCACTCTAACAGTGACTCTGACCACTACCAGGTGGACTTCTCCTTCCGGAAATCGAACTGATTACTCAAGAGACCATTTACACACTCAGTGTTTCTCAACAGTCTGTTGAGGTTGATCTTTTCAAACACCTTCCTCGCCGTGTCGATCAAGCTAGTTTATATGGCGTTGGCTCTCCCGGTGGTTTCCCGCCTTTGGCAATAAAACCAGGCTCTGCTGCATCCAATCCTCTGGGAAAACTCCCTCGTCCAGGCATTTCTGCATAAGTAACCTGAACATGTCGGGAGTCTTTGCAATAGCTACTTTTTAGGTCAAGTGCGGAGTTCTGCCCGGACCTGGGACCTTATCTACAATATCTACGCTAAGAGACTTTCTCCGTAAGTTTCTCATCGCCAGCTCCAGTCCAGTCCCCAGCTGTCCTACGTTAGGAGGCCAATGAATAGGATCATGACGCGAAAAAAGTCCCTCGATGATCCAATAAGCAGCTGAAATGCGCCTTTACTAGGTCACTATAAATGAAAATTAGCCATATATGCGCTTCAAGTACTGCTTAAATGCAGATTTCAGACCAATATATGGCTGATAAAATGCTTATCACTCACACTTATTCTCAGACTATCGAAAATTGAACCGTAAATATGTTTAAAGTTTTACATTTTCTTCTCCCGCTGCTATCTCACTATCTCACTCCCTTTTTTCCTTTTCTTCGCTCTGCGCTTTAAAAAGAGGTAGTTTATGCCATTTTGGATGTATTGTACAGATTTTCTTCGCTTAAAGGCCCAATAGATCGTTCATTTGAAGTGCCACGCATCGCAACTTCAGTAACAGATCAGTGTTAATTTAGGACAGTTAAGCAGTTGAACTGCTATGAGAGAGCAGAAAGGAGCTGTTGATTAACCACATAGTCCTAATTTTGGTCATCTTCAGTGGGACCCAGGGAAGTTTCAGGAGTTATCAGAGGAATTCCAGAGTCATTTCAAGAGTCTCAGATGTTTCAATGGGTTTGAGGGGCATTTAAGAGGTTAACATAGGCGTTTTAGGGGGTATTTTGAATTCCGGGGTCTCAGTGGCGTTTCGAGGTCTCCAAGGTGCTTTCGGAATCCTGCTGGAGATCCTGCTGTCTGCAACCTACGGGTGCATCTGATAGGGCCTGAAGGGTAGTGATACCCTTCCTTACGGGCAGGTCAGTTCGGGTTAGGGTAAAAGGGTATAATGCGCCCCACCGGGGCAAAACGCCCCCCTTCATTTTCTAGCGATTCAAGCGCTTTTCGCATGCGTGATCGATTAGAAATCTCGAATATTGAAGAATAATTGCCATCAAGCTGGTCCGTTAGTGGATTGGCACAGAAAAGCAATAAAAATATCAAAAAGTCTGACATCGAGGCTTTTGGCGTAATATTTTACCTCTTGTAAGCTGACTTCATTGTAAACGAAGCTAGTTCTGTTCGCTTGTGTTACATTGCAACTTTTATGCAGTTAAACACTTGTTGAAAGACTCTCCTAGAATAAGCATGTGGTGGAATTATCCCCTGGGACAGTTTTATCACGGGGCTGGACGTTTTTCTTTTGATGGGGCGTATTGCCCCGTTTGTTTTGAAAAGGCAAATTTTGGAACGTTTTCGAAAAACGTTTCAAAGCTTCCAAAGCCACCTCTCCAAAGGCAAAGTTCATATGCAACACTTCACTAACTTTAGTAACAACGATTTGCAGTGAACAATAGATGGAATAAGGCGCCAGTTTCAGATATATTGCCATTTCTGCTTAGGGGGGGCATATTATACCTGTTTACCCTACACGTGGGCATCAGTTCTTGATGTCCGCTCAGCAGTTGGGCGCGGGCGGGGTTGACCCTGCCCGCCTTCCGAGGACAAAGGGAGTGGCGAGGACATGGGCGAGGACCACTCGGGAAACTGGCTAAGCGCCAGCATGCTACCGTGATGGACTCTCCAGAGCGAGTCATCGATGTTCGTTGCTGCCAGGCTACGCAGCTAACCTTGAGGGTGCGATGTGCACTAGCCCCTCTCTGAAGCAATACCTTCTTGGTGGTTCCGGAGAGACGTAGGGTTTGGCTACCATAGGAATGGTTTAGTGGGTACGAGGAGAAAGTAGTCCCGGCTTTTACTTTTGTTGTAGAAGACGGCCTCAGACCTACACTACCCTAACCTTCTGTTAGGGTGTCTGTTGAGCAGATTATCCCCCTATGGTTTAGAAGAAAAAAAAGGTGCTTTCGGAGGATCACTGCAGGGGGACCCAGGGGCATTTCTGAAGGTTGCCAGAGGTATTTCAAGGAATCTCAGAATTTGTGTTTAGAGGATTTCAGCAGGTTCTGGAGAGTTCCATGGGGTCGAAGCGACGTTTCAGGGAGTTGCGAGGGGTCTCAGACTTAGGGGTGATTTTGAAGGATTTAGGAAAGTTTAGGATGATCTCGCGATGTTACAAAAGATTTCAGAGTGTTTCAGGACATTTCAGGGGACGTAACATGAGGTTTCAAAGGAGTTTTGATAATTTTTCATTTTTCCATTGAATCATATCAGAAAACCATAAAGCAGACATTGGGATCTATGAAACATTGTCGAATGCTCCCTTCTTTTCGTAAAATTTAGCAAAAAAAATCCAGATTTTCATGAACCGCCACATGAAATGGCCGAAACGATCCATAGAATGATCCATAAAGAATAATAAACGATCCATAAAAAAAATAGAAAATGAACCATAGAAAATATAACTTATAAAACGATTAATGAAAAATTGTCAAATGATCCATTGAAATCTTTTCAATATTCCATAGAACATAGGGGAGACTTGATCCCTGGGGATACTTGTTCTCCCCATATTTTCTCGGAATCAAAAACAGTTTCTGTACTTTTTATTGGGAAACTTTACGAAAAGATGGGAGCATTCGAAAATGTTTCATGGATTTAAATGACTGCTTTATGGTTTTCTGGAATGATTGTATGGAATTTCAAAAAGATATCAATGTATCATTTGACAATTTTTCATGTATCGTTCTATAAGTTTAACGGCGCAAACATTGTGCTTTCGAAAAAAAATGCAGTGTTTAACTGTTTTTTTTATTCTTAATCACTTAACCTAATTTACATCTCTATTGTCCACTGGGGCACTACGTGAGTAATTTCAATTGACAGCTGCACTTACATTTTGTACAGCGCCTAGATTCTATTCTACTTTATCGAACTGGTTGCCTTTCTGCTGCTTTCACTTTTTCTACTATACCTAGTAGAATGATGAGCACAAGGATGATGATGGATGGTCGTTGTTCCTTTCCAGTCCGATTGGGGGTCCATTATGAGTAACAGTTCGCCGATATCCAGGTATCCGGGTCCGTTTGAGCCATGGGGCTCAGAAGAGGGTCAGTGTTAGTTGCTCTTGGGTGAAAAGCGACTGACGAAAAATTGCAAGTGCCGGGGCTGGGAATCAAACCCATGACCATCCGCATATGAAGCGAACGTGTGACCAACTACGCCACGGGCCCGGCTAATGTTTAACTGTTGCACTGAAAAAAAAAACAAAACGTATCTACATCTTTCGATATGTAAGTAAATCATTGAAGTAGATCTCTTTGGAAAAATCTAAAGTCAAATTAAAAATAGCTGCTGTGTCAGGGATGCCAGATGATTTTATCAAAAATCTGTATCAGAGTTTTTAAAAATCTGTATTTATCTGTATTTTTAACATATATTTTTTGTATAACCGGTTTCCGATGAAAAATGCGTTTTGATTTATGGACAGCTTGTCGCACTCGATAGTTTTTGCTGAAATCTCAGATTTTGGTTAAATATTGGCAAGCAGCTAAGTAAATATTTATGGAACGAATTGCTGAATTTTCAGCAATATTTTACTGGAATCCGGCACAAACTTGTGTTTAATCAGCAAAAATGGCTGGATGTTTCAGAAAATTCCAAAACGCCAAAAATCAGCAAAATTTGCTGGTTATTTGCCAAAACCGTTTAGGGTGTACCGTTGCGATGTTATTTGGAAATATTTGTATTTTTAAAACTTTGAATATTTGAACAATAAAATGGATATTGATATATTTAAAAAAATCTTGACTTTTATAATACTATTTCAACTATTCAAAAATTCTTGAATATTCAAATTTGTGTGGCTTTTCAAGTTTCGTGTGGCTTCGTGGTCGTGCGGCTAGTGTCACCAAGCACTTAGTCGCATCATGCTGAGGAGCGCGGATTCGATTCCCGCTGCAGCTGTCAGGAAAAGTTTTCGGCTGTGCCACTGGGCGTTGCATGCTAGTCCGTTGTCTAGTGTCGTGCTACCTTCAAAGAGCGAATAGTTCACTGGAAGCATTAAACGTGTCCGAGATTTTTTTTTAAATAATAAAATCTCTAAATTTTAGGTAAAACTTTTGAGATTCAGATGCGCGCAATGGCTACGTAATCGGATTTCCGGATTAGAAAATCTGGCTTACTATTCTATTTTAGAAATCTTGAGATTTAGTTTAACTCTTCAAGGATGATTATTATGTCCAAGGTAAAATTCTGTTTTTTCGGACCATTAGATTGAGAATTTTAATTTCTAAAATTATAAATAAATTATGTGCTATTTTTTATTTTTTCGCTTTTTCTGTTAACATTATATGTTGTCAGCAATAATTTCCTATCGATCTACCCTAAACACAATTTTAAAGCCAATTTAGTTGTTTGAAGAAAACTTGTGAACAAACTATTACCTTTCAGGTTTGATTTTTGACAGTTTTTGGCAAACAAAAATATCTAAAAGATACAGTTTGATCGATTTTGATTTTGAAAACAATAAAAAGACTAAATATTTGACGAATGATTTCAATATTATTGTTTACTAAAGTGAAGTTTTTTTTTACATAAAAATAAATGATTAAATCGCCCATAATCCATGCTAATTGCGTTTGAGATTTGATAAATTTGTGAATTTTGAAGAAAGTATTCCAAAAAATTCAAAATTGTTTTACAATTGAGGTTCAATGTGAAAAATATGGACGAATAAGTTTTTAAATGATTATATAAAAAAAACAAATATGTGGAGGAAAAATCTGTATCGTGTTTTTGAAATCTGTATTTTTTCTGTACTCTGTATCCTGTCTGTATCGACCTCCTAAAACCTGTATAATACAGAAAAATATGTATATCTGGCATCTCTGGCTGTGATAGTTTAACTCGAAAGAACCACTTATTTTTAAAGAAGGCAAAATATGGCAGCCCAATGTTTTTCAGTTGTTCAAAAGGATGTATGTTCTTCAATAAACTAGTACCAGGTAAACTTTATACAAAGCCCAAACTAAAGAATCGACTCCCGTTCCCAACGGGAAATTTTGTCGACCTTTTGACATCTTGTCATTTAGACCTTTTTTCCAACTTTTTTTTATTTCGACTTTTTGACCCTTCGACTTTTTACCCTTCGACCTTTTGACCTTTTGTTCTACACCTTAAACTAAGGAATTCGTGAGTAGTTATCTTCATTGTGCGGCCTTCCTCCAGAAATGCCGTGAACACCAACCAGATCGAGGTCTCAATGCATCACCTTCAGAAGCTGACCTGATAGGCTGATTTAAGCAATGATGGACGATGTGCAAAACTTCTTAAGGGTTTGGGGTGAACTATTCAGTTCATTCGAATCTCGCTGGAGCTGGCAAGAAGGCAACATACTCTCATGCCTACTCTTCAATATCGCCCTGGAATAAATAATGCGACGAGCAGGGCTTAACAGCTGGTGCAGGTACGATTTTCAAGAAATCCGGTCAATTTGTGTGCTTTGCAGACGACATGGATACTGTCGTCTGAACATTTCGAATGTTGGCAGATCTGTACACCCACCTGAAATGTGGATTAACTAAGGTTGGACTGCAGTCGACTGGTGGTGACTGCGTCAAAAACAAAGCACATGTAAGTAGATGTGTATGTAGATTTTAATATGGCCGCACATGAACAAAAATTCTCAACCAAAACTGAGTATTTTCTTCAGGAAGCACATCCGACTCTACTCCCCCAATACACACAGTCTGCTAGCCGGGTGGAGATAGAAAATATGGTGGCGCAGCCAGCGGCTGTAAATTTGACAGCTAATGGCGGTAATCCTGAATAAATATGTAAACTCGATGAAAGGAAACGCCATATTCGGTGTTGTTTGCGTTCGGGATGGGTCTCTGATCGCGCCGTATCGGATGCCACGCCGCCGCGGCCGGGGAAGGTGATCAAATTTTCAAATCAGAAAAGCAAATAAAAGTAATTTAGAATCAATTAAGGTCTTTCACTGTGGTGATGGCAATCGGTCCTCGCGGGAGCTGTCACGGTAATGGCTGTGCCACAGCTATATGTATAGGAAAACAAAAATGGCGGAGGCGGAGGCTCATTAGCGGATGAATGAGAAGAGGAAAGCCACTGTTTGGAAATCAAGCCATTAATCACAGCCGGCTGCAGCCAGCCAGCGGTGCGTTCCTTCGCCGGCGTATGATTTCAGCCTCGGAACTGAGATGGAAGCAAATCAGTGTGGGCGTGTGAAACATTAGAAACCGTTTGTTCCAAACTAACAACTGTTTACACACTCTCTGCACGGGAACGTGATTTAGCTGTTTCCATTATTGACGCCCATGTGGGTTCGGTGGGATGTTATGAGGGTAGGCGCATCGAAGGAGCGCTTAATTTTCACTTTCGAGTGAAAAACGATTCTGTCAAATTACACAAACGATGTTCCGCGGCTGTACCTAATTACTTTGAAACTCAGGCGGCAGAATAACGTACCTCTCCTGACGGAGACCATAACTGGATGAAAATTGTTTAATAAATAGTGCTCTACATTTTGTTTATGTAAACCTCGTGAATATGCGGAGTCAATCGTTTTAGCGCAATGTGAGTCTCGTGGAGTCTGGGTTCGATTCCTGCTGTAGTCGGAGGAACTTTTTTAAAGGAGGAAAACTTCACGACGCCTCGGTGGCGTCCTTTAAGATCTCCACAAGCTTACTCGGCGATAGGGCGCCGTCCACAAATTACGTAACGCTCTAGGGGGAGGGAGGGAGTACGGCCGAGCGTTACGGCTCATACAAAAAATTTAAGATTTTCATACAAAAAAGCGTTACGGAGGGGGGAGGGGGGGTCTAAAAATGTCGATTTTAGCGTTACGTAGTAAATGGATGCTGCCTAGGGGCAGTTAAGCATTGGTGGTGACCTCAACGCTCGACTGAAGCGGCATGAAGCATGGGGAAATACCCGCTGGAACCGGCACGGAACAACTCTCCAGCAGGACCTGGACGATCGGTTGAACCGATCTGGGCTCACTCAACTTTCGACCGACATATCCATCATCAACATCGAAGGCAACATCACCGAGCCGGTCGTCCACCAGGATCTCAGCTTGGATCATTTTTCGATGATGGTTGGAGTTGCATCCTCGGGTAACCAGCAGTCGATCTCCCGGAGGAACTACCACAGCGTCAACTACAAGGCAGTTCTCAACACAAGCGAAGACATCGACCAGCAGTTGCGCAGCATCGAGGCGGCTTCCTGGCCATAAAACAGCACGTCCCCAGCACCCGACAGGTGAGCAATACCCTTACTACACTCTGTCCAACTTCTATTAGACCACCCTCAAATTGTTTCAAGTCAACTATAATAATAACAATTTCGGGTCAATGTGCGTATAATTGCATAATGCAAGTTATGTTTTGTCTTAAATTTATTTTGATTAAAAATTCCTTCTGTTACCGTAATCCGGGGTAAAATTGATTACTTTAAAACAAATTTGCGGATAACATCAGTGTCTGTTCAAATATTGCCAAAAGAGTTTCTGTAAAACCAGTACCCTGTGGACCTCCATGGAACCATGTTACAGAATTTTGTTTAACAACATTAAACTTTAAGTTAAATAACTCAAAATATCAAAATATTGGAAATGCAATGGAAATGCCACTTTGGGGCGAAATTTATCAGTACAGGTCGGACTCGATTATCCGGAGTCGGGTTCGGATGCTTCTCAAACATATATCTGGGCGACGGAATGCTCTATGAATCTGAAATTTTGACATTTTGCCAAGCCAACTTTGATTAGTGACCAGTCAAAATTTCAGCTTCTTACAGCATACCTTTTGCGAGATATTATGGGAAGCGATAGAACCCGACTCCGGATAATCAAGTCCGACCTGTATACAATTAAGCATCGGTTTGAAAGAAAAATTTCCTTCTCCGCTTAATTTTGCTCTTCTAAAACCGAATAACGCGTCTAAAATCTTACAACTAGTGAATTTAATACTTTAAATGCAAAATTAAATTTTGAAATTTCACATTGAACGCCTAAAGGTAGGCAATTTCATTTGAAATAAGTAATTTCTATCACAATAAATGAGTATTTCCTCATAAAATGAACTTTTTATAACTATTTCATGTTGTGATTAGCTGCATAACATTCCGGCCAAGGCTCAACAAAAATGTTAAAACAGAGAATTTACGGGAAGTCCTATTATCAATTGATTGTTTAGTAGCAATGATTTCAGCTAAATGAGAAATACATTGCAAATTTCTTTTAAAAATAAGGCAAAACTAACTTTTTCCAAAAAAATAGAAGTCTACACTCATCTCTAGACATCTACGAATCAGATGACGTAATGAGTTTAAGATCATAACTACGCTTAAGAGTTCCTAGTATGGAATTGGCTTCTTTAGTGGTGTTGAGATAATTCCATATTCTGAATCTGCATGCCAAACTTAGCCGAAATCCAAATTTTCATCAATTTTGGTGCCCGGGAACCTATTTAAAAATCAATTTGAAATTTGTATGGGAGCGATTTGTCGAATCACCCCTTGTCGCATTTTGTACTGAACGGAGCTGTCAAGCAGTTGCCCAGCTGTCAAAAGGTGATTTCAAAAAATCTCTTTGAAATTGATTTTAGGTACCAAAATAAAGTTCTAAAAATCTAAAAAAAATCATAGCGGCTCAGAAAAGGTGATCTTCTGTTTAAAAATAAAAAATCATTGATTTTTTCTTAATTTAAAAACCCAATTACAACGTAGTACCCGAGTGATCAATTTCACCCCGCTGATCAATTTGACCACGATTTACGGTACTTTTGCAATTAGACTTTATATTTTCGAGGTGTCCATTTTCTATAAAACCATTTCAAATATTAGACATTTTCATAAACTAAAAATTATAAAAATCAACATAGGCATCGTACACAAATTACGTAACGCTATAGGGGGAGGGGGGGAGTCTAGCTTAACGTTTCGAGCCATACAACATATTTTTGGTTTTCATACAAAAAGCGTTACAAGGGGGAGGGGGGAGTCTGAAATCGCTGATTTTAGAGTTACGTAATTTGTGTACCATGCCATATTGTAAGTTCAATAATCCGTAGCTTTGCCATTTCGATTATTGACGATTATTGACGATCCCCCGAAGATTTTCGACTGGATTTAAGTCAGGTGCACACGCCGGCCAGTCGAGTAAATCGTATTTTGGTCCCTGAACCATTTCTTCGTTTCGTTGCTGGTATGAATAGCGAATAATGCCTGTTGAAATGTAAACTTCTTCCGATGATATTTAGTCTAGTCTAGTCTAGTCTACACATACACAGCCATTCATTGAAAGAATCCTGGAAAATGATAGAATCGACTACTTCTACCGTTTTTCTATTCATTATCAATACTTGCAAGGCATCGGAGATGTATTACAAGTAATGAAGCGGCCAGGCCTACTGTGCAGCGTCATTGAATACAATTGAACAAAACTATGGAATGGCGACATCTCGTCAGCCGCTCCGTATCGTGTCATAAATGTGAAGCAAAAACGTTGGAAGTGACGTTGCTAAGAAGGTTAATGCCACTCCGTTGGGTTTTCTCTTCCTGGGATGGGACATAGGTATTTGCTCCTCATGTCCTGGCTCGAAAGCCTAGGCTTAAGCGCCATTGCTTGCTCTCTGAAACGAAAAGAATATATAACGATCCCTTCCCCGGCTCAATTAAATAACCTATATTATAATAACAATAGTAAGCCGTATGATTTCTACCGGCCACATTTTCTATAAGAGTGCTTTGTTCGAAAAATATCATTAAATCAAAGATAAATTAGAAAGATCTCACCAAATATCCAAATTGGATGCCCGATATCCTCTCGCCGATGACTAAATAGTCTGTTTGCGGTCGTGAACGCGTTGCGATCAAAGGAATTCAAATTGCTTATATTCTGCTTTGCAGGTATCGCATACACGCACTTTGCTTGATGCGTCACTATGGCAGCGCCCTTTGTAAACGACGCACTTTCTCTGAAACTCTCCATATTTTGCCGAATTCATTATATTACCTGTGCAGAGAACTCAAAAAAAACTAACACACATATCGACGCATGACCCTTCTTTTAATGAAAGGTTGTTTCGAATCGCACCAACTTCCGCCAAAACTTAGTTAGAAACAAAGTAGAAATATGTTAGTTTCCACAAGAGTCGCCATAAAACACTGGATTGTTGAATCAAACAGAATTTCACATGTACCGTAATCCGGGGTAACATTGATCAGAATTTTCGATCTTTCTTGAATAATTCTCTTGTTAAAGCAAATGTTACATGTTTTATATTTTTAAAAGAAGTACTGGCGCTCTGAGTTTGTGTTAAGCTACTCGAAAAAGTATTGTAAAACTTTAAAACATGTTTAAAAGGGTTTTTAAATCTAATTTTTGATTGTGTTGATTTGGGGTAACATTGATCATGTCAGTGATCAATGTTCATTTGTGTTGAAAATACCCTTACTTACTAAATTCGGGGTCGCTGATTTCGAATATGTTGTCTAAATTCTTACAAATAATGTACTTTTTAAGTTATTTTAGGTTTAAAATCCTCTAAACCACGAATAACGCCTAAAGGTAGGCAATGGCTTAAGGAGTTGATAGTCGACTTTTAATAAATCGTAAATTTTACTGAAAAATAGCATTTTCATAAAAGTTTCGTTTATTAAATCCAACTCTAGGATATCATATTGAAGTAATACAGTGATTTCGAACCTCATATTATATCTAGTATTCACGCCAAGCATGAATGTTTGACAGTGTATCTCATTGCGTTACGAAACACAGTTATGGAAAAATCAATTTAATTCAATGCTTATGAAATTCAATTTTCATAAATTGCATGTCATTTAATAGCTAAATGATAGCAGATTACGATATACCATTCCATAGTAGAAACTGATTCAATGTAAAATGCTTGTTTGAAGATTTTATGAGGTGGGTCAAGCCGATCAATGTTACCCCGCTGATCAATGATACCCCGGATTACGGTACACATTTTGTTAAGAGATACAAGACCAGATTTGTTTTCTGCTATGATCTACCTGCCGAGAATAAGTGGCCATTTATTGAAAAAGTAGTCGAAACGAAGTTGCTTTTTCGAAAGTAAACCTAAACTGTAACTTAAAACTAGTCAAAAGGTGTGAAATGATTTATTTTCTCGTCTGGCACTCTCTGGTACGAGTTCTCTTGCGATTCACAAAGGATATGTCTTATATTTTATTGTTATTTTATCCAGATCGCGGAATGCTGCAGAATCTGAAAACTTTTTGAATACTGAAAATGGTTTAAAGTTGACAAAAACATGATTTTGAAAACTCTTCTGCAAGAGAGCAAAAAAATAAAACCACGTGCAGACTTTTGTTTAAATGATACACCCTTATAGGGTGTCCCAGAAAGTATGGGCACAACTTTGTATAGCGAAAATACAATCATTTTCTTAACAAACGACAATTTTTATATTTTTGTATTTTTATTTAAAGTATTTTCATTGATACCTGTAAAAAGTTTATTCATTAAAAAGAGTTTTTGTATGCAGAATATTTAAAATGAAAAAACAACTTTTAAAATTTCTGCACAAACTACTTTTTTACGGTTTTGACAAAATACCCAAATTTGAAACATTTTTTTCGAATTTTTTTCGCATGATATATTCGAAAACATGTTTCCTCAGATAGTTGATTTGAATTTTTCATAAAAATACGGGTTGTCTGTGCGCACGGGTATTTTAAAATTTTGAGAAAACTGAAAAATTCGCCTTTTCTATTTTTGGATAAGACATGCCCACAAACATTCGAGTTTTAAAACATGTTTTTACGAGTTTAACAATAATTTGATCTATACTTTATAAAGCTAGAGCATTTATTTTACTTATAGTGAAATCTAATTTGAGCTTTCTGCATGCAGTGATATATATTTAGAAGCTTGTTTTCAACTATTAGAAAAACGGGTTTTCATAAATATCGATTTTGGTGTTTGAATTCATTTTTCAGGTTCAAAAATATATGTTTTCAATTCAAACTAAGGGTTGTATAATAAATACGCATGTAGAAATATACGGATATATTTTTTTAAATTTTTATCGAGCTTAATTTCATGCGTAGAAAACAATTTGTTAAGCGATGTTATTGAAAAATATAGCAATTTGTGCAGAAGCTTTAAAAGGTCTTTTAGGGAATGCTCCACCGCATCCGAACGAAGTGTAAAATGCAAATTTTAATGATTGGCATTTGATGTTAATATATTAAAGCAGGATATGTGTGAAAATAAAGTTTGTTTATGCATCCATTCCCAAATGGCAGAGCTGCAAAGTTGTGCCCATACTTTCTGGGACACCCTATATCAGGAGAACTGTGTTTCATACTCAGTTTTTTTTTTCAAACTGTCGATGAGTTATGATGAAAATTAAAAAATAAAAACAGTTGAAAAAATCGTCTAATTCCAGCATTTTTTTGTTGTTAAAAAATATGCATCCCAAACTATTTTATTGATTTCCACATGACGGAGCATTACTTAATTTATCTGAAAAAAAAAAAAAAAATTATGGTAGGGGCCATCCATTAAGTACGTCACGGTCCTATGGGGGGGGAGGGTTTGTGAAAGTGTGACAAGCAATGTATTACGTATAAAAAAAAAACCGTACGAAGGGGGAGGGGGGGGGTGTGTCGAAAATTCCCAATTTTAGCGTGATGTACTTAATGGATGCTCCCCTATGGAAAACCCCGAAAAAAAAAGTTTCGACTTATGCCCAGGAATTTGGCCCATTTACGCCTATGTGCGTCGTACGTATCATCACAATGCGCGCCACTCTGCGCCAAAGCGCAATGAAGACATGATGAGTTTCATCAATCACCTGAAGTGGGTGGCGATGTGGACAGAAACACCGACAATTAAGAGAAAGAGAGAGACACTTTGCAATGGTACTGAGAGACAGGTGATGAGAGATCCTCGGAGAGCAGTAGATTGTGAGTGACGGTGCTAGAGGAGAGGAGTATGCGATGTTTCCACGTTGTTAGGCCTGGTGCAAGTAGTCGGTAAAATTCCACTATTGTGGGCAATAGAGTCATTAGTGATGTGGATAAACTACCGCACTTGCTAGTACTGGAACCTTTCCAGAATATCTCCGGTAATCAACGCAACTCGGCACCGTTGGTCCTGGAATCAAGTCTCGCCAAAGCCAAGGCCCCATCTTACGATTGGAGATTGCAAGCCTCTACGAAAAACCTGGCCCATAGTCGCTAACAGGATTTCTTTCATGCGTTCGTGGCCTGAATTCATCGATCGCCTGACCGTGCGTACGACAGGCGCAGCCCACGTGTACCGCTATCCACTAAACTGCTACGGCCTTCCGGCCGCGTCACCCCTCGGTCTTTCGTTGGCCATCTTGCCAAACTAGCAGACCGTGACACGCCACACCACCCCACTGCCTTGGTTGGCTAGCGGGCCGAATTCTCGTGCACCAATCCACCAAAACGTTACGTCCTGCCGGCCACGCTGCAGCTCGGCCCATCATTCATCGTCCCGCCAAACTGATCGATTTCGCATCACGACCGCTCGCATGCCGCCTCCGACTGTCACCTCACGCCGGCCCCGGCGGCCTCCGAAGAAGATTTCCGCTCCATCGGGTGATCTCCCGCCAGTGCTAGGGAATCGGCCAGACTCGTGTCGGCTCTGTAAGTGTTCGCAGTTCAGTGTGGAGTGTTTTTAAGATTATGTTAGAATTTGTATCGTGTTTTGTTATAAAATAGTGCAGGTATGTAGTGTCCGTAAGTGTCGTTCAGTTTTCTCCGTTAGTTACTGTTGGTCCATAGTTTAGTAGACTACCGTACTACGCCACCATCCACGCTACTTCCGAAACCCACCACCAGAAGGAAAACGAAATCCTTTTGGTACCCTGAAAGGGGTTTCCGACGCTGAACCAAGATGGAAGGACGACTGCACATGAACGGATTAACGGACACGATAATAGCAGCGATGTCTCGGGTGACTGTCCGAACACCAAAGGCCAGTGACCTAAATAGACTCCACTCTATAAGGCGAGAAGACTAGAGAAAGAACCGCCAACTCAAAAGGTTGAAGTAGTGTATTATGCGGCAAGTTACCCGCCAAACACTGAGCTTGTGAAAAGTGCAATTGAAAGATAGAGACGAGTTGAAGAGGATAGAGAGGAAACGGAGAAGGACACAGAACCCCGCTGTTTTTGGACAGAACTACGTTTCTGTAGGAGTTCAAGGCCCCGCCCCCCTACGTTGAGACGATCCGAAGAGTTCCGTCGTCCATTGAGTCCGTCAACACACTCGGTGGCAGCCCGAAGTCAAGAAGGGCCTACGAAATGCCGCCATCGCTACCCCGAAGGCTACTGGGGCACCGAGTACGTAAGGCCGCCATCGTTTAGGATCTGGTGTGGTGCGTGGTGGAAGGTAGAAGGGGCCCCAAAGAAGTGAAAGAACAGGTTAGATTAGAATATAAGAATGTGGGAAAGAGGAAAGTGTTAGAAGAAGAAGAGGCCGGGAAAGTCCGGGAATAAATGTGTAAAAATGTTAAATGACGTGAGTTTTTTCTGTACGACAGTGCGAATATTCCCTGCCCGCGAATAACTGGTCGAGAAGTATGCCGACCCAGAGGTGTTGTTTCAGGGCGTCTCAGGAAGGCTCCCCTCCTGAGCTAGTCGGTAGTTACAGCTCGCAGCAAGCCCACGCCGCCTCGGACCCGAAAGAACGGTGCAACCCGGTCGCTCATCCGGTATCGCTTTCCGGTTAACCCCCTGAAGACACGAATGACGTGATCGTGTTCCGGCGCTTCACCTACAGCTACACGACGACCCATTCAGGTATTGCAGACTACATCTCAAATTGGACTATCACACTTTTTTTTGGTACGCCTAAAAAGTGTGATAAAAGTGCACATTTGCCTCGGATCGTCTCGACGTCTTCGATGCACTTATTCCTGCATTTACAAGGAATAAGTACACCGAAGACCTCAATTCGATCCGACGTATCCCTGCGCTGTAATCACACTTTGAAGATGTGTGCACACTATTGTGTCAGTCCAATTTGGGGTGCAGTCAGCAATAATTCAAATCAATTGTATTTTTAGGGCACATCCCACCTAAAACCAGAAACTGCTGTTGGCTGTACCAACAGCTTGGGGAGGCACAACCCCTTCTGGGCCTGCGCGATCGACTCCCGGGGTCAAAAGTTGTTTCAGACGCTTGACGTATAGTCAGTTAGAGGATCTGCATGCTGCTGGGTATTCCGGAGGTGCTACGCGAAAGAAACGGACGCAAAAACTGTGATTGGTCCTCTGATGGTCTGATAGTGGATTGGTCCTCTCACACCTCACACCGCTTTATTGGGAAATGACGTATCGCTAAGGAAGTAGCCTGGGGTGGCTTTCTCTTTGTTGAAACAATCGACGGGCCACGGACGAGACCGTATTGGCCACGCCGAGAAGGGTTCTTCTTGAAGATTAGGACTTGACGGTCCGAGGAATTAATAGCATGTTAAACTGTCCTAGGTACCAACTGGGACCGTCCATTAAGGACGTAGCGTTTTAATGTGGATGGTTTTTCAATATCTGTTCTGAGCTCCACCGTCTAGTTGAAATTCAAACTCTTGACGAGAGCTGGTTGCAGTATGATGCCGTCCACAAATTACGTAACGCTCTAGGGGGAGTGGGGATTACGACCGAGCGTTACGGCCCATACAAAAAATTACAAGCGTTACGGAGGGGCACGCCGATCTCCCAAATCTGAATTTTTAATTCGTGCATGTAGGTGGCCAACTTTTACGGGTCCATCTCAATGAGTTCAGCTACGATACCATCCTTGCCTTGATCCTCCATGTCTGCGCTCTCCGAACAATGCAGGTGTTCGTCGTGATGCTGTTTCCACCAATTGATCAGCTCACGTCCTTATCTCTGCACATTTCGGCCAGCAGCACGAAGCCTTTGCGGTATGCATTGAGTTTCTGGTAGAACTGCCGTGTTTTTTTTTGTGAACAGCACGTCAGTTTCATTTGTTTGAATTCCGCTTCTTCCAGGCAGCGATTTTTCTCCCAAAAAAGACGGGTCTGCTAGCTCCGTGTTCTACCGAGTCCCATCATGCAGCATAACCGTCCGCGCTGCGTTCTTCTCTTCCAAAATCTCTCTACAATCATTGCCGAACTAATCGTTCCTTCGACTCCGTTACGCATACCCAACGGTGCTTTCAGTTGCGTTGTTGATGGCAGGCTGGTTTTATCGTACTCCAGCAGTCTTCGTTGAGGCCTTCATTGAGCGCGCCTCGTTGGGAATGGTGCCTCGAGATTCTGCGCGTAAGCGATAACGATTTCCGGTTGCTTCAGTCGTTCCAGTTTATACAAAGGCGGCCGTCGGTACCACCAGATAGTGGTCAGAGTCGATGTTAGCACCACAATCGGTCCTGATGTCGGAGAAGTGCTGTTCGTCAATTAGAACGTGGTTGATTTGAAATTCCGTCTGCTGTGGTGATCATTTATTTATTTGCCGTCAATCAAATGTAGACCGTTTAAAATACATCGTCAACTTAACATATACATTAATATTTTTAGTGAAAATCTTTTATAATAATATGTTATTGTTCTTCCATCTATTCCTTTTTTATAATCATTTCACAAATAATGGTAACATATAGAAAAATTGCCCTATATTGCTTAACTTCTACCATTTCGAATGTTATGGAAATATTTCTTTAACTGCGTTCGAGACATATTCACGTCAATTGTTTCACAATTTCGATTATAAGTGGACATCATTTGATTTATCGGTCCATATTTAGCATAATCTGCATGATGATGTTCCACTGAGAACAAGTTCCTATCTCGCAAATGCCGGCTGGGAGCATAAAAATTCAATTTGGATAATAATTCAGGTGAATCAGCTCTCTGTGAAACAATATCCATAACAAATGAAACCATAGCATAGTCTCGTCGTTCTTTCAACGTCTGAATGTTGATCAACATACAACGAGCTTCGTATGAAGGAAGAGGAAAAACTG
Organism: Aedes albopictus; assembly: GCF_035046485.1. Lineage (NCBI taxonomy): Eukaryota > Metazoa > Arthropoda > Insecta > Diptera > Culicidae > Aedes > Aedes albopictus. Next base: position 201,679,825 of record NC_085136.1, on the reverse strand, counting down.
TCCATCCTAACTTACGCAGTGCATATAAAAGAAATTGCTTCTGTACCGACTCTATACGTTCTTCATATTTTTTCATGTAAGGAGACCAAACAACACTACAATACTCTAATATTGACCTAACGTAAGCAATGTACAATGTTTTTATAGTGTATGGATCTTGAAAGTGATAGCCAAAACGTTTTATAAATGCGAGCATATTGCTTGCTCTGTGAATAATTGTATTATAATGTTCGACAAACGTTAATTTCGAGTCTAAGATAATTCCTAAGTCTCTTACTTTATCACATTTTTCAACATTTTGGTTACCTAACTTTATTGAAACATATGATACACCTCGTTTTCTGCTGTAAGTTATATGATTGCATTTTTTAACATTTAATTTCAGCAAACTTTTAGAGCACCATATGTGGAAGATTTGTATTTCATTTATAAATGTATGGACATCATCTTTATTTCTAATTTCTAAGAACAGTTTCATGTCGTCAGCATATATGAGAATTTTCAGTTTATGTAGTATAAAAGAAATATCGTTAACGTATAAAATGAAAAGCAGGGGTCCCAAGTGTGAACCTTGGGGAACACCAGATGTGACCTTGATTGGTTTTGATTTTTTATCATTGAATCGAACTATCTGTTGGCGATCAGTCAAATACGACTCAATCCAGCCGAGGAGCCTAGTCGAAATTCCCATTTTTGCGAGCTTGAAAATCAACATAGGAATATCCAGTCTATCGAATGCTTTGCTAAAATCAGTGTAAAGTGCTTCAACACGATTACCATTATCCATTGCATTTAAAGAGTAATTGACAAATTCCAGCAGATTTGTAGCCGTTGAGCGACCTTTAAAGAAACCATGTTGGGCAATAGTTATTCTATTTTCTATTCTATCTGAGAGAAAATATTTTTGTTAATGATGCATTCGAAAAGTTTTGGAATGCATGAAATGATTGCAATTCCACGATAATTTCGAACATCGGATTTTTTACCAGACTTATAGATAGGTATCAAAAAAGATTTTTTCCACTCCAGCGGGAATTTTCCAGCTTCCAGCGACATGTTGAATAACCAAAATAATGGAGTTGTAAGTTCTATTGCTAATGGTTTTAAGAATGATGGTGGAATTCCATCTGGACCTGATCCTTTTGTGGTGTCTAGATCATTTAATTTATCTAAAATATCTTTAACGTTAATGTGACTAACACCTACATCATTTGGAAAATCAGGGAAATATGAAAAATATTCAAAGTCGCGATCGTTGTCAGTATGATTTGTGTAGGTTTCTTGAAAGAATGATGCAAATAGAGTGCAAATATCCTCTGAATTATCTCCATCTTTCTCGTCTAATGTCATTTTGAAGGGAAAGCTTGTTGACTTAAGTTCAGACTTTACATAATTGAAAAAGTTTTTTGGACAGGATTTGATTTCACTTTCGGTTTTTTCGTTATAATCTGAAACAGCGGAAGAAATGGCTGTATTTAGTTGATTGCAGATATTCAAACACTTCGCCAAATTATCTTGATTTTCGCATTTTTTGTAGGTTTTATGAGCCTTTTGCTTTCGATTCTTTAAATTTAGAATTTGTTTGGTAAACCAAACAGGAGTTTTGGAGTTGTAATTGCGTCGCTTTTTCATGAGTGGAACTTCTTCTTTAATGATATCTGATAAAATTGTATAAAAGACATCCACAGCGCAATCAATATTTGTCTGATTCCTTAAAACGGATTGCCAGTTAGCCCTATTTAACTTAGCCTTAATGTTGTCAAAGTTTGCTTTATTAAAATCCATTACATTTTCGAATTCACAGTCAAAGGGGTTACAATCAGTGCTGAAAAATTCATTTCGCCATATCTAAATTCAATCACCTACAGCTCATGTTAGAAGCTAAACCTGAGAATATGGTATATGAAAAACTTGTGCGGCTAGACCAGTTCTGCAAGAAAGTCACGGAAAAACCGCTATTTTTCGAACATTTAAGGTAAATGTCACGGACTACCTTTGAAAAATGCCAAATGATATTCACCGTGAATATCATTAGGCATATTTCGAAGGTAGCCCGTGACATTTACCTTAAATATTCGAAAAATATCGTTTTTTCCGTGACTTTCTTGTAGAACTGGTCTAGCCGCACAAGTTTTTCATATACCATATTCTCAGGTTCAGCTTCTAAAATGAGCTGTAGGTGATTGAATTTAGATATGACGAAATGAATTTTTCAGCACTGGTTACAATTATTATGTACAAATACAGAGTACTCAATTGCCGTATGAAATATTTCATTTTTCCATAAAGGATCAAGAGATTCAGTCACACAGAAATCTTCCTGTATATTTGTAAGCAAAAAATCCAAGAAACAGTTTTGTCCATTTTTTACGTGATTTACTTGATTAAGTCCCAAGTTACAAATGTGAAGTCCCAAGTTGGCAATTTTCTCAAAAATAAATTGTAATGTGTCATTATCACCAACGACTGGCAGAAGAATACTCTCATTTTCTGCATCAGGAATAAAGTCTGCACCGCGCTGATTGAAGTCTCCGTATACATGTACTTTATATTCAGGAGGAAGCTGAGATACAATTTTATCAGCTGCTTCAAAGAACTTCTCATATGTTGATTTACATGCTAGATCAGGTGGAAAATACACTGAAGCAAAAATGTGAGTTTCCCCATTAATATGAGCTTTAACCCACACATGTTCGAACTCCTTAAATTTAGGCGAAATTATTTGTTCTGAATTATATTTGGTAGAAATTGCGACTACTACTCCTCCGCCAGATTGTCTTTTGGTTAAAACTAAATCACGGTCACATCTGAACACGTTAAAGTTGCTACCAAAAGCTTCTTCATTTTTAATACCATCGTTCCAACTAGTTTCAGTGCCCAGTATGACTGAAAAATTTGAACCTAATATATTATTATATATTGCATTAATTTTTGGTGCACTACTCATACGATTAAAATTCTGACAATAGATCAGGATTTCAGTGGCAGATGAATTTGTAGTAACCGATGGTAGTTTGTCAATTTCATGATAAGTATCAATTATTAATAACGATTTATTACCAGCTGTGTCCGGCTCGTCTTGGTCTGCCTCTGATGAGTGCGTCAGATTGTGGGAAAACACGAACGTTCACAGGAACACGAGGTACAGTGCTGGGAGAAAGAATTCCTCAAGGCGGGTCCAAATGTCCAATTTGAAGTGGATGTCGGGCTCGTTTGTGGAAACTGGTCATCAACCGGATATGGATTCAGCGTTTCACCCTTTTGAAACCTAATCCCATGTTGTTTTTTAACTGGTGGCTTGGAGAATGTAACTTTCGCAGCTGCGAGTAAATCCTTATCCGGAGGTAGAAACGTAGTAGCTGGTTGGCGAACGCTGTCGTTGTTGTAATAGGGCACTGCACTGTTTTGATTTTGTATGGGATTTTGACATTTCTTGGCCTTGTTGTTTACAAAATCTCAATAAGAGCGAAAGAGAGGGAAAAAATTTCGTGCAGAGCCCTATTGTAGTAACTGCAGCTGGGAGTGTTTTCCCTTTTGTTTTTGCTCATTTTAGAATTTTTGCTAGTGCTCAAGTGATTGTAACCATTTTTATCGCTTAAATTGGGGCGTGCATTACCGTTTGAATATACCGAACTGATGTGCCGCTGTCTTCTAGCCTTTCTTCGTCTTCTGGCCTTATCTTTTGCTTTTTGCTGGTTTTCGCGACGCTGCTGACGAGCATCATAATCTGTCCAGTCAGATCGCCAGACGTTTTTGGAACCTAGCTTGCGCCAACCAGATTTTTCAGCATTTTGTGATTGGGCCAGATCCATTTCCACCGAAGTTTGAGCTAATTCGTCCATCAAACTAGGGGGTTTCGTCGATGAAGAAAAGCGTGCATTGCAGATATTGGTGTCTAATGTATTAATTGCTCTAGCAAGCGACTTTACTTCCTTCAAAACGTCGCTTTCAACCGTTTGTGCGGCTTGCAACTGGCTTGAGTTATGCTCGTTGCAATGAGCAGCCATCTCTATAGTCAGGCTGCTTAAATTTTGTACTTCGCTGCATATAGTCTTAAGTTCGTGCGACAAATCGTTGGTAATATTTGTTAAATAATCTTCAACTCGCCGCTTAGTTTCTTCTATTGATGTGGTAACGGGGGAAGTTAGAAGATCTTTTAAATCTCCAAGTCCATCAGCGGCTATGGCACCTTTATTTCCATTTAAAGTTTGCATCGACAACTTTTTCTTTATGTCGATGAGCAACCCCTCCATGCGATCGACTGCGTCGTGTAACACGTCAACTTTGTTTTGCTGACTGAGGCGGTGGGTAACCTCTGTGTTGTTATGCACGAATTCAGCTAGCTGCGCCTGCTGCTTCACTAGCGAGTGGAATTCAAAATTTAGTGATACAAGTGTTTGACACGAACTGCAGCAAGGCAGAACAAAAGACTGTGCGTCCACTTTTTTCTCCTTTTTTTCGCAATGAGATGCGTTGAGTAGTTAAGCCCAAGCAGGATGGGTGAAATATGCGCGAACATCCCACGCAGGTCCACATTACGGAATCGACGACAGAGTCTTGGGCGCAAATTTCACAGCTCATATTGACTAATTAATTGAACGGCAAACAAAACGATACGCGCGGGTATGCACAAATAAATAAATATAAAAAAACAACAACGTTAAGCGCGCGGCTCGGACCGAATTAAAAACGCGTCTACTTTGACTGACGGTCACTAAAGAACCTAAAGACTAAACTAAAGAAGATCTTCAGGTGGCCGTTCTCGTTCGTAAGTTGGTGGGCGTTGAACTTATCTGAAGTCTTCTCTCCAATGCTTGGAAGATGCAGAGTCTGCGGTTAATGCCAAAGGCAAGTAAATCGTCCAGTTTCTGAACACGCCACAGTCGTAGAATTATACACCCTCTTTGAAAAAGTTGCTCATGATTCTGTATTTGTCGAATAACACACGTTAGTAGCCCTAGATCTGATGGGTAGACTAAGCAAAAATCCCAATTATGAATAAAATAAGGATTAATTTTTTAATATAATTTACGGTCGCACCCGACGAACGACTTCGGACAGACCGGTCACGTGTCCCTATTTATGAGCACAAGCAGAATTCATTCCAACAGGCCAATCAGACGTATGACCGAGAGGAAAAGGATGAGTGGCACCTTAATTTCGGTGTGATTGTTGTGTTAAACGGATATTATCTCTCTACACAATTGAAGCAAGGGCTGGCCAGGATTGCAAGCCCAACCGCTAGCACCGGCTATGAATTTAGCATTCTCTATCGAAGGAGGGTGGACATCTGCCTACGGCCAAACTTCTAATCGACAGTAATAGCCCCGTGGGATAAATACTCTACGGTTGCACGACCCTCGAGAGCGACAATAGAAAAATCAATGCTGACACAAGATTAATATGTCATTCGCTTTATGGCTTTGTCTGTGTCATTCCCAATGCTGGTTCAGACCATGGCAGAGTTGAACTTAGGATGGCTCATTCCCAAACCTCTAATCATAAAAAACCTGAACCCGTGCCTGCATTGCACACCGAGCAAGCAGTTCCCCCTCGCATGTTGATAAATTTAATTTCTTTCACCCGATTAATCTCGAACATAAGTCTCCCGTATCGTATTTCCATTAAACAGTGTTTAGTTTAGACAAACAGTATGTGTTTTTTGATCACCACACACCCCTCAACAACGGTCGGTTGGCGTGGCGGTGGTGGCCGTCCGGGAAACTCCATCATAATCGCATTTGGCCTCCGTTCAGTGTGTCGGGGGTTATATCTCTCCTAGTCCTAGTAGCAGCGTGGTGGTGAGTAAATAGGGAGAACATCTCAGCGCGTTTAGGACGGAAGGAAATTCAATGTTCAACTGCAATTATTTATTGATGCGACGTGCTAGGCAAAGTGCCATTTTTGGGGAAGCTGTGAAGTTAGTTATGAGTTGGTCAATTTTGTGCCGAGGAAAAGGTTACTCAATCAGGAAATTCAATTTCTTCTCAAGTTTCCGCTCAAGGAGGACAGTGGTGACAAAAAAGGAATTTGATTAATGATATTTTTATAGAAGGATAATAATGAGAGAAAGTTCAATGAAACTTTCTACCAGTACCTAATGCTTAAGTCATAATTTGCTAGTTAATCATCTACTTCTAAGGTTGGATAGGAATAATGCCATTCGTAATTTGAACGTTCGTCCTAGGGCCCTTCGGAATAACGCGATGCTTAGATTGCCCTTCCGATGAACCAATTACGGTCAACATACGTCGCTGACTGGATTGCAACGTGGTGGATTGCGTTGGCCACCTTCTCGATTTCCACTTGTCCCGCCAAACGATGCGCCAGATATTCCATAGATATTTTACAAACAGTAACTGTGATTTTATATGTTTTGCCTTTCTCGTACACTAAGTGTACTGGAAAGGCTATATGTTCACTCCAAAAATGACTTTTTGATAGAAGGCCCGGAGGGTCAAATCACATATACCAATCGACACAGCTCGACGAATTAAGGTGATGTCTGTGTGTGTGTATGTGTGTGTGTATGTGTGTGCGTGTGTGTGTGTGTCTGTAAGTGTGTGTACAAAAAAACTCACATCACATTTTGGCAGTAAACCTCATCCGATTTCAATGACCGACGGTTCATTCGACGCGGAATCTGGTCCCATTGTTTCCTATTGAAAATGGTTCGGATCGGTTCAGCCGTTCCGGAGATATGGCCATTTAGGTGTTCCGGAACGGTACCCCAGGAAGGGACCAGATATGAAAATGCATCAAACCTATGCATGCGACACATCTAACCACGGCATTTTCGATAACCTGATGAGCGGTAAGCAGAAAAATAGTCTAATACCATATCTGAACCGGTAGTGTTCCCGAACCGGTTCTGGGCGTCCCGCTGGAAGTGGCCAAATATACAATTGTACCAAACCCATGCAAGCGACACATCAAACCACGGCATTTTAGATGACCTGATGGACAATGAGCAGGAAAATCATCTCAGACCATATCTGAACCGGTAGTGTTCCGGAACCGGTTCTAGTCGTCCTGCTGGAAGTGGCCAAGTATACAAGTGAACCAAACCCATGCATGCGGCACATCAAACCACGGCATTTTCAATGACCTGATGGATAATGAGCAGGAAAATCATCTCAGACCATATCTGAACCGGTAGTGTTCCGGAACCGGTTCTAGGCGTCCCGCTGGAAGTGGCCAAATATACAATTGAACCAAACCCATACATGCGACACATCAAACCACGGCATTATCGATGACCTGATGGACAATGGGCAGGAAAACCATCTCAGACCATATCTGAACCAGTAGTGTTCCGGAACCCGTTCCGGGGTTCCCGCCGAAGTGGTTAAATCTGAAAGAGAAACAAACCCGTACATGCGTCACATCAAATAGCGGCTTTTTGGATTACCTAATGAACGGCCAGCAAATGTTTCGGAATCTGTTTTGAGTGGCCGGAGAGGCCAAATGTAAAAGTAATCCAAATCCAGGCATGTGACACATCAAATCGTGGCTTTTGCGATAACCTGATGAACAGTTAGCTAGAAAATAGTTTTACGTCACACTAAAGACAACTGGTAGTGTTCCGGAATTGGTTCCGAGAGTCCCGTCGAAATTGTCAAACCCTGCATGTGACACCTTCAATTTGCAGCGTTTTTGGTTAAGTAACCGATGAGCAGTTAACAAGACAATAATGTTAGACCATATTTGGTTCAGCCGGTAGTTACCCGGAATCAGATCCGGGTAGTAAAATGTAAAATTTAACCAAATCCATGGATGCGGTACATCAAATCACGACCAGTCTTGTAAACATTCGACACTTTTTACTACCTTCATTTCGTTACCGCAGTCGGGTGTCAGTCGGCTTTGTTACATTCGTGCGCTATCGTTACCTCTTACCTACACATAACACGAGCAGTAGAACGAAGATCAATAAACATAAGAAAGGGTCAAATCAATGTCATCTGACACGATGACATATGTCTAATTCTAGCTTTACGCATAGATTTTCAGCCACTTCCGATTATGAATGTTAATATTAGTTTATTATTGCATGTTGCATTGAATACGACACACAGATGGGCAACATAGCTCTTATTATGGAAGAAGACAGGAATAACAAAAGCCGAACCGTCTCCCGAAGCCGCTATCGTGGTGAAGTGCATTCGTTTGACATTTTTGTTCAACCTTCGACAACCTGATGGGAAAATAGGGTCAGACCACATTAGATTCCCGGTAGTGTTGCGGGTTTAGCTGTGGCTTCGAAAGTGATTAGAAGTAAAAGTGAAGAAAACCCATTCATGCGATATATCAAATTGCGGTGATTAGGTAAAGGTGAATAAATAGCAATAAAATATTCTCAGACCATAATTGGGACAACCGGTAGTGTCATGGTCCATGACTCATGGAATCAGATCCGGCTATCCCACCGGAAATTACCAAATATAAAAATGAACCAAACCCATACATACGACGCATCAGATCACAGATTTTTTGATAATCTAATGTACGGTTAGCAAGAAAATAGCCTTAGATCACATTAGAGAGTAGCTGTTGTGTAGCAGAACCAACGTCCATGTGAAAAATTAACCCGTTAACGCCCAAGGTGTCTCACAATTCAAATCTTCAAATGAATTTGTTATCAAAGGTCAAGTTCCAATAAAATAAGCATGATTTGATGAAAAAAGTGGAAGTCTATGGTGTAGTTCCAAAAAAATCTTCATTGTAGGTCCTCAATATCTGATAATTTTCTCGAGTTCTACTTCAGCACAACTTCTACGCTTTCGTTATATTCTGATCCGTATAGATAAAATTAAGCTCTAAACAAGTGAGAGAGATGATAACCACTCAAAAAGAATAGAAAAAGGACTTATAAATTGGGGCAGAAATATAGCCCGATAAACGCCTAAAAGTATGCAATGCATGGTTCTTGTAATTTCATGTAGTTTCGACTGCAGTGTTCAACATTTCTCATTTTTTTACACAAATCAAATAAAGAGAGCTCACTATGTGTGGCAGAAGAAAACGTTAAAATTGTTTAGAAGTTAGATTTTACACAGATATTTATTTTTAATAAAGTAATTGAGTTTTTCCTTCAGCACCCCACAAACTCTTTACGTACTCACCATACGTAAATACTCTTCACGGCTTCTCCACTCATGTTTGTACTACTCCATGATTGTTTATTCGTGAACAATATGTGAATTTAATGGTGTTATTCTGGGCACTATCGAGAAGATAATGTGAAATCCCCGAATAAATCCCGGGAGGATATACAAAAGGAATTCTGAGAGTCATATCTAGTAGAGTTCTGAGGGAATTTCAATTGAAAGCTTGGTAGGAATCCCTGAAATAATCACAGAAGAAATCTCGGGAGAAATTGCTGTATAAATCCCGAGCGAGTATCTCGGCACATAGAAAGAATTCCATTAAGATTCTCTGAATATGTTTCGACAGAACATTTTGAAAGTATACTAAAATGAATCTGTGAAGTAATTCCAGAAGAAATCCGTGAAAGAATGCTGGGTAAAATTTCTGAAAGAATTCTGGCAGGATTTTCTAAAGCAATTCTGGAAGAAATCCCTGAAGTTGTCCCGTAAAGAATACCTGATGTATTCCATAGAGAGATCATGGCAGGAATGCCAGGCATTCCTGCAAGAACCATAGAAGATGTCTCTATGATCTAGGGTTGCCTGAAAACAATCTCGGAAGAAACAAAATTTTTTGATTTTTTTTCCTAATGGATCCCTTAAGAAATAACAGCAGGAATTACGGAAGGAATATTTGAAGGAATTCCAGCACAAATCCTTGAAAGAATGCAGAAAAGAAAAACTAACAGAATCTTTTCAGGATTTTCCAAAACAACGCCTGCATAAATCCCTGAAGAGAACTCCGGAGCAATCCATACAGCAATTTCGGAAGCAATATATGAAGAAATCTCGGGAATAAACCTGAAAAGATTCTCGAAACGAATGCCTGAAGAAATCCTGGATAGAGTTCCTGAAGGTATCTCAAAAAAGAACCTCAGCTCATCTAATCTCATCTCAATTCTTCACCCTATTCTCTAGCTTCTACCTTACTGTCTTCTTTTGCCCTCTATTCCAACCCTCTATCCTACGCTCTATCATAACCTTCAACCCTACCATCTGCCCTACCCTCTAAACTATCCTCTAGTATAACCACTGCACAATCCTTTACCGTACTCTTTAGTCTATATTGTGCTTAATCGTACCGTCTACCCTACTCTTCACCCTAACATTTTTCCTACCCTCAAACCTACTCCCTATTCTACCCTTTCCCTACCATCTACCCTAACTTGGTTATGGTCCGCCATCTTGGGTTCCAAAATGGCGTCGGATATTCATTTTTGTGTTCTACTCATGAAGCCCGATCGATAGATACCCATATTGCATGGTTTCATAGCTCAAACTCTCATTCTGTGGTCGCCATCTTGGATATGGGCCGCCATCTTGAATCTCAAAACGGCGTTAAATATCGATTTTTTACTTCTACTCATCATGCCCGATCGATCGATACCCATGTTGCATGGTATTATGGATTAAACTACTATTCCTTGGCCGCCATCTTGGATATGGTCCGCCATCTTGAATTTCAAAATGGCGTTAAATATTGATTTTTTACTTCTACTCATCATGCCCGATCGATAGATACCCATATTGCATGGTATTATAGATCAAACTGCCATTTCATGGCCGCCATATTGGATATGGTCCGCCATATTTGATTTCAAAATGGCGTCGGATATTCATTTTTGAGTTCTTCTTGTGAAGCCCGATCGATAGATACCCATATTGCATATTATCCGAAGCAGCATTGTCGTTAAAAAGTATATTCTGGAGTTTTGACCGCCATCTTGGAACCTAAGCCGCCATCTTGAATTTAAATATCCTTGCTACCACCTCCACATCCTAAGGAATGTGTATATCAAATTTGATCGAAATTTCTTGACGCATTCCAGAGTTATGCCTATGTTCCGGCACACATATATACATACATACATACATATAAACATACAAATTAACAAACATACAAACATTTAAACATACAAGCATATACACATACAATCATACTTACATCGACTTTTGTATGTATTGATTAACAACTCTGCCGAAGAAATGAACTGTAAATTATTAACCATTGTCAAGATTCCAGGGAAATAACTTTTTTTCGCATTGGAAATTATGCTCACAGATCGTGACAATATGCATTCTTTGCAGCATCGTTTACGCCACCTAGTGAACCAGTCACATACTATATTATCCACTATGAGCAAGGTATGAGTGTGGAGAACATCTTCTCTGAAGAAACTATTCTAAAATTTTGCATAATTCTGGAGATATTCACATCCAAAGGACTGTCCTATTTATAGGACGCTGGGCGTTCGGGGCATCTGTCCTATAAATAGGACGCTGGGCGGATATGGGTTAAATCGTGGCTTTGTTTAATGGCCTGATAAACATTAGGTATGAACAACAGTGACGAATAGGTCTAAGTTCTCATATATGAGATCAAAATATAGACAAAACTAAAGCGATCTCATCAAATCGTACCATTTCAGATTCCTAAGATGTAAATTTATAGCAGGATGGGTCAACGTTGAATGGGAAAATAAGAATTTGATTGCGTCAACAGAAGATGGTGGCTGTTTTAAGGAATTTTGAGCTCTAAAACTATGTAAAATAAGTGTATTTGGTATGGGAAATATGTTCGGTGTCCACCAGAGTATCCAAGATAGTGGTCCAAATTCCAAGATAATGGCCCAGTATTCAAGTTAGTGCCTATTTTAGAGGATTTTTAATTCTTGCATTATAGGCGTATTTTGTATGAAAATATGTCCAGAGTTCAAAATTTGTAATCAGAAAACCCAAGCTGTGCGCTGTTTCACAAGGTCTGCAATATGACTATAGTTTGAATGGGGAAGAATGCCGGTGTTCGTCCAAAACTGGTAACCAGAAAATCATAAACGACATGCCAAAATTCAATACGGCGACTATTTTATGTAATTTTAGGTGCAGAGTCAAAAATGAATACCAGAACATCCAAGATGGTGTCTCAATGTTCAAGATGGCGGTTAGTTTAGTTGGAGTAGATATCCGGAGTCATAAAATGATGACCGGAAAATCTAAAATGACGTTTCAAAATTTTGCGGCTTCATGACACTTGTTTGGTTTGAGTTTTGGATCGTTGTCTTATATTTTCTGAATATTGGATGTTATGCTAATACATATTAAATGTATCCATATTGAGTAGATTTAGCAAGCAATTTTCATTTTGTATTTATGTCAATGTCATCAACATGTCGCTCGAGTTTTGTTGAGAGGATATTTTAAAGCACGAGAAAGGCACCATCACCGCTAGGTGGATTAATTAGGGTTTTTTGTTACTGTATTTGAACTTTTCTGTTTCGCATTTTTTGCCTTGTATTTCAAATATAGTTTTTGTTTTTTGTATTTATATACACATACACTGTGGTGCATAATTGATCGGACAAACGCCGATTTTCATACAAAATGGCCAAGTTTGAGATGCTGTAACTATGGTTAGATTTGATGGATTGAGCTCAATTTTTGACACGGATCTACAAATATGCTGAATTTTGTGTATACAAAGTATAAAATGTTTTCGTTTACAGGTCTGGGCGTGGCAAGGCGTTGAAAAAATTGCAAAAGTGATCGGACAGCGGTACCCTAGGCGGTACCCCTTTGATTTACACGGGTGCCGCTGTCCGATCACTTTTGCAATTTTTTCAACGCCTTGCCACGCCCAGACCTGTGAACGAAAACATTTTATACTTTGTATACACAAAATTCAGCATATTTGTAATTCCGTGTCAAACATTGAGCTCAATCCATCAAAGCAAACCATAGTTACAGCATCTCAAACTTGGCTATTTTGTATGAAAATCGGCGTTTGTCCGATCAATTATGCACCACAGTGTATATATTAGTCGTCAGTGAATGATGTTAATAATAATAAATAAGAGATAGGTGATAGAACAGGGAGGGGTAATTTAGAAGAGAGAACTGCGGCATAAACGTAAAAGGTAATTGTCAAATCTAAAAGCATCAAGAGACAAACATACCGTTCAACGGCGTATGAAATCGGGGTTCTAGAATATGTTATTGTCATTTTTTATTGGATATTTATCAAAAACGTATTACATTAAATTTCCTGTAGCAGTTTCGAAAGCTTCAAGAAATCATCATACAATCATCAACTTTTCAAAAGTAGAGCCTGCAGTCTATTCCACTTCTTCATCGATTCACCATAGACCTCCACCGTGATGTCGTCAGCAAAGCCGCCGAGTGTCACTCCCATCGATAACATTAACCTCAACACCTTGTCGTACACGCCATTCCATAAAACCGGACTCAGGATGGAGCCTTGCCGGACCCCTGAGGTTTAAGTAGCCGAATTGGTTGCTCGAGAGACCATTTACACCCTCAGTGTACCTCAACATTCTATTGAGCATCAGATGGCCGGCTCCAGAGGCACGTTATCCTCCATTTGGGACATTTGTGCGGAACTCCGTCCGGACCTGGGGCTTTACCTTCGCTAAGGGACTTTGCTATCCCTGCAAGTTCCTCATCGATGACCCTCTCCTCATCGCCAGCTCCAGTCCCCGGCTGTTCTACGAAAGAAGACCAAGGACCAGGATCATGGCGAGAAAAAAGCCTTTCGATGATCTCCTATAACATCTGTAGAGATTGCTCTGTAGGAACCAATACACCTCTTGTCTTGGCCATCACGATCCTGTAGGTAATAGCACTCTGGCAGAGACCCTCAAAGCTTTTTTTGGGTCCGTTTTGCTTGCCCTTATCTCAATCTTCAGCGAGGCTTTGGCAGTGGCAAATACCACCCGCCGTTCGTTTCGCTCTTCCTCAGTTCGGGCTCGCTGCATCCTCCTACGAGGATTTGATCTTGGCTTCTTCTACCCTCTGCCTGCTCTTGCTGTAGTCGATACTATAGCGAACCGGCACCTGATCGCTGTAAGTGTAGCTATCGTCTACTCACCAGCAAGGATGGGAAAAAATCATTAAAATATTGCGTATCCCTCACTCACATCCATGCACAATCTGATGCGAGTGTGCTTCTCCCCCAGCCAAGCAGAATCTTTCCGCTTTCATTGACCATTCTTTCTAATCGCCGAGCACCGGGCGACGCAAGCAACGGCGGCCGAATGAATCGCTACCGAATCTGAGTGCCGAAGGCGAACGAACCAATATTGAACGAATGTTTGCGTTCTGAGTCGGGTGCGAGAGCATTCGTTTTGGAACGTTCATTTAGCGTTCAGTGGAAGCATTCAGTACTGGGAATTGAATCAGTGAGTGCGTTTTGATTCAATCAGCTGAATGCCACTCGGTAGTTGAGAGAGCGAACGTTCTTTTCGTATACACCGATGCAAGCTGATTCAATTCGCTCTCTATTTGTTTCTCTCCTGATTCGCTTCGTTGGCGTCGGTGGCGAGCCGTTCGTGCTGCGTTCGTTCTTAGTGCGCCGTGCTCTCACTCAGTATTGGGTTTTTGGCGTTCTTTTTACTAGTTTGCATCGCCGGCATTCGGGTGAGCGAATGAGTTTTCCCATGCTTGCTCACCAGTTCGAACTACTCGTTAGACCAGGACTACAAAAAGTAACGCCGATAGTTGACTCCGCTCCGTTCCGACTAAAGGTATTTTTGGTATCGATATTAGCTAGATCGACATCTAGCATGACCAGAAGTCACCAGCTATTACCACCGGCCTTCGCTCTGTCAGCACGGTCTACATATAGTCCAGCATCTGCGTGAACTGCTCGATCGACCACCGCGGAGGCGCATGACAGTTACAGAAGAAGACCCCGTTTACAGTGGCGACCACGAAGCTCTCATAAGTAGTGGGCACCAACTCCTGGGCAGGATATTTACCCGTCGTCCATATCGCCGCCAATTTTATGGATCCATACGAGACCCAATTGCCGTTGCCGGCTGGTACTCGGTATGGGTCCGCTATGATGGCAATATCCGTCCCCCACTCAGAAACCGCTTGGTAAAACAGTTGCTGAGCTGCGTCATAGTGGTTCAGGTTCAGTTGCCTCACCTGCACTGTGATTTGTTCATTACGGCATTCTTGAAGGCCGGGCAGCTTGGCCCACCCGTTGGATGCCTGTTGTTCACGGATTTCCCGGAACAAATCAAACACATGGGTGGACTCGTGCAGCTTGTGCCTTATGGCCTTGGGAGCCGCATCGTCTGCACAGCTTGCTCCTGTCAGGGACTTTGCAGTCCCATGACTTGTGTCCTGGTTCCAGACACTTGAAGCAAATCTCCAGTGGCTCGTGAAAGGTCAGAAAGGCAATACTGGCCAGCCTACCTTGAGCTTCCATATTTTTACGAACTTGTTTACGTCCGCCACAGGTAGTTGTACCATGAAGGCTACCTGTGTCCCTGTCGGCCCCTCCCGGTGGCCACCCGCACCTCGCATTGTTGCCGCAGTTCCGTGATGTGCTCCTCCACTTCAGTGATTTCGTCTAGGTTCTTCACCTTCAGAGTCGCTTCTACTGTAAGAGCCCCATTTCGACTCCTTCGCCAAGGACCTTTTCCGCCTGTTTTTTTTTTGTAGGCGGCATCCTTGCGATCCTTGACGCGCTTGATTTTTTCACCCGTACTAGTGCGTTTAATACAACGCACGTCAGCTCCCAGACCCAGAAGCCTGGCGTCGCTTCGCATCGCCTTCAAGACGTCCGAGTAATAAGACAGTTCAGTCTTGTTGACGACTTTCTCGCGCTTGGCACCTGCTTTCTTACGCCTTCTTGGTTAGCGACCTTCGGGGTTAGCAACCGTCTAGCCTTGCGGACACCGCCAGACAGCTCCTCGCCTGAAAGTTGCTTCACACACTAAGAGTGCTTATCAAAAATAGTCACATCCGTCACTTCTTTTAGGCTACTTGCGAAAACGAAGGCACACGTCTGGGTAGACTTCGTAACCTATGCTTTCGCCGGTTCTGCCATCGCTGCAGTTTTTACTTCGTGGACGGAAAGTCGACAAGCTGTTGCACAGCCATCTCCATTTCAGACAGCCCGTCTTGTTTTGGTTGATGTTTCTCATCAACCACGCTCCGTCTGCTATCTCCTCCGGCAGGCTAGCCGGAGAATGAATCGGAACTCCCACGCCGGAGCTGCGTGCGCAGCTTGCTGCTCCTGACTCCTCACTTCTCCTTAACCTTCGAGCGATCGCGCTTTGAAAAAATCTTGCTTTTTGTACTTAGCATTAGCGTGGTGCTGGTGCGGGTGGTCAACCGCGCGACTTCCGGCAGGTTAACGAAGACCTAGCCATCCCACTTCTTGCGAAGAGGTGAGCCTCACCAAAACTTCCACTAAATTTCTGATTTGTATTGTTTTACCTCATTTTAGATCTCACAAGTAGCACGGGAAAAGAGGTCCAATACGCCAGAGCCCTGCTTGCATTAACGCGGTAAGGAACGAGAAACTGTGGGGAGGGGGGCCAAGGTACTCCACAGGCTCCGTTAACGACCGAACATCTTTTTCACCACAAGGATCATTCATTCTTCGGCACGAGTCGCTTGACACCTTCAATTGTCAAAAAGTAGTCCTCTTCTTAGCCGGCAACATTCCAAGAAGGGGGGGGGAGTGTTGTCAAGCTCTGGGACTACCATTCCTGTTGCCCCAAACTACTAACTAGGCCAAATTAGGCCTTGTATCTAGTCTGCCAGATATAAAGGACTCATATCAGTTGTGTAAATACTACGACAAGCTTAGTTGAACAAATGTGCAACGTTGGTGTGCTCGACTCTAATTGGAAGATGATGTTTTGTGGCTGCCTAGTCTTGACAAAATTAAAATGTTGTTATTTCATTTTGTTCGACGCTTCGGTCCATTTGGGACCTTCTTCAGGAACTAATTAGTTACAGTGTTCTCGTCCAGTGTGGTTCGGTAGAACCTGTAACTGTAACTATGCGGAAAAACTCGAACCACACTGAAAGAGAACATTGTAACTATTGAGTTCCTGAAGAAGGTCCCAAACGGACCGAAACGTCAAACAAAATTAAATAACAGCGTTTAGATTTTGTCAAGACTGAGAAGACACAAAACATTCATTTGCTGAAAAAAAAAAACATAATTTTGCAATTTGTTGCATAAATTGCTAAGTAAACTATTGATAACCGATTGGTTTGTTATGCATTGAGCACTAGAGTATTAAATAAAATGATGAAGAACCGGATAAAACTAAATAAATTCACTACTTTTTTCGCATACCCAGCTTTATGAAACACATACTTTTTCAGATGACATAATCTCAAATATCAAATATCCGGATCCTCATACTATAGTACGTCACTCATCGTCTCCGCCGTTGACAAAGAGAGACAGACGAAATTGTGAGGCATTTCCCTTTTCTGGCTGAACGATTCCGTGCATGCTACAATCCACAACACCCCAGAAAATGAACTGAACACCCACATCAGCATACATAAACCCTACGTTGCAATCAAAATCTCTTCTTCTCTGCTCTCATCCTACGCAGTCAGTCGGACGAGTCCTACATATATGCTTTCCTTTTGGTGCAATGCAATCACAACCGTTGTGGGTAATAAAATTGTAATAAATAATAAAATATACATTCTACTAAGCGATGTGTCAGAGGAGACGATTTTCAGGAGACGGTGCGGAATGAAAGGTCGCAGGGAGAAACTTCTGATGAGATAATAATGTGTGAAACCACATCAATCCCGTCTCCCTTTTGTGTAATTGGATACTCTTCGCTGTCTGTCGTGTGCCAATCGTGCGTTGCCTGGCATTTTATCTCAGCTCGGTATTTCCGTTTTGTTGGCGGATGTTCAACGTATGATCTGATCGATCCACTTGAATTGTAAGAAAAAAAAAATGATAAGCCGTGGAACTAACCTGTATTTTGCGCTCCTATTCACTTCAGTTTAAATTGACAAGGGTTTTCTTTAACAAAGAATGTAAAAACTTATCATAACTTTATAATATCAATACGTATCTTAAACTTTATTACCATCCCACGTTTGATTGAATCCACAGATCAAATCATATTTTACTCCGTTTCATGCAACATAACAAGCTTCATTCCCAAACAATCATCCTTTTAATGATCCCCATAACTTTTTTCTTACCCTTCAACAAGCTTGGATTCTCCTTATGCCGAGTCTATGGAAAATCAATCATTACCTACTACCAGCACAAGCAGCCCCACAGTTGAACAAATTTCAAATTCAGGAATTTCAATCACCTCGTTAAGTGTATATGCGCGCCACCCTGCCACTGGACTGAAGGCAAAACTCGTCCTCGGACCATTACTGGTCGACGATTTCTCGTGATCGCGGGCAAAACTCCAAAGCAAATCCGAAAAATAAGAGCTTCAGATGATACTCACGTGAACGGTCAACCCGAGGAGCGCAGTAGTGGCCACAATGGCGCCCAGTGATTGATATCGAATACCATCATTGTACTTAACGGATATATCTTCTTCTGTAGAGCAGTAGCGTCGGCCGTCATCTTCGAGTTCCTCCTACCGGCAAGCGCAGCAGCGCGGAAGCCTTCCGTCCGAGTCCGAGTGACGATGATGATGGTCGCTGGTGACTGCGTTGCCACTGCAAATGATCCACTCTCCGGGATCGCGCTCTATCTAATAGCGGAGAATGGAAAGGCAGCAAAATATTTACAACAATAATAATTGCTCCATATATTTTCCATCGTGACTAATTGACTATTATGCTGTCCGGCTAGGTTCGTTTCGGAATTCGCCAAGATTGTATATAGTTAGTTGGAGGAGACGACCGTCGACGCGCAGACGAGACAACTCAATCCAAGCTGGGATTTTCATTCACTCGTCGTCTAGCGCGTAAGCAACCCTTCAGGTATGGAAGATTGGGCTTTGAGCGTACATCGGTCGATCAGTCCGTGTACCCACTAGCTTCTACCTTGAAAGCTGTTTTGTGAGTCAATTTTTATGACTGTTAATATTACACTTTCAATTTGAAAGAGTTGCTTCTTGAAAAGTGTGCTTTGGTATACCTTCTGTTATATATCATGGAATGCAATACTAATATCCTCTGTTTTTATTGCAATAAACAAAATAATTGCAAAATTTTGAGTAAACAACACAAAACAACAGTCCCAATTGTCGCCAAACCGACGAACGCCACACCCACCGGAACTTTAACCTCAACGCCTTGTCATGCGTGACATTCCATAACACCGAACCCAGGATAAAACCTTGCGGAACTCCTAAAGTTATGGGAAAGCACTGAACCACCTCTGTGCCGTATACAGAGATGCCATATAGGGTACACAGAAAAAAAATATGTAATTAAAATTCAGCGAGAAATCATGCACATAAAGGGAATGCTAGATTTAGTGCATTTTTACATGAGATATAATGTAAAATTACATTACCATCGTGTAAATTTCCGCCAACCATCGCGTAAACCATCATGGACTCCAACCGGTTCCGTGACTATTAGCGGAAATTTACACGATTGTAACGTAATTTTACATGATATCTCATGTAAATATGCACTAATTCTAGCATTCCCTTTATGTGCATGATTTCTCGCTGAATTTTACATGAATATTTTTTTCTGTTTATGTGTGCCATAAGTAATCTCACGCTCCCATATTCATCCCATTCGAAGACAAGCGATTACGGCACCGATTGATTCCGTTCTTTTTTGTTTTCATGGGTGCTACTTCTAACAAAAAAAAAAAACAAAAATAAGAAACAAAACAAACAGCGCTTCAATCCTTTGTTTTTCGTAGGATGAAAATGGGAGCCACATGCCTAATAAGGGAACCAATACCCTATACAGATTTATCTCTTTTATACAGATTTTTGAGCATTCGTACAGATTACGTTTTATATGAAATACAGATGTTTGAGCTACAGGGGCTATTTTACATTATATCTGACAAAGATATATACATAAGATACAAATTTTAGAAAAGTGCAATACTGATTTTTTTTTTATTTATCTGGAATCCCTGGTCGTATACTAGCACTCGATTATTAGTTATCGAGCAGTAGCTATCGAGAATCTTATACAAGTGACAGGGTCGGTCCGGCGGTCGACCACCCCTTTTTGAAGCCGAACTGGTTACTCAAGAGATCATCTACACACACTCGGTGTGCCTCAACAGTCGGTTGAGGATGGTCTTCTTGGGCACCTTCACCACTGTGTCGAGCAAGCGCATTTGTCTGTATTCCGACTGATCACAGGGTTTGTTTTCCAGCCTTCAGTAATAGTTTAACCACTTTCAGGCTCTACTACCTAAAAACTTTTGGAATGAATCCCTCGACGAGGTGTTTCTGAATAGCAGATCCGACCATCCCAGGAACCTCTGCAATAGCTACTTTAACGGCCTGGTTCAGAAGTCCGTCTGGACCTGGGGCCTTACCTACGCTAAGGGATTTTACAGCTCCACATTGTGACTCATCATCGGTCTCTCATCATTTGTATTTGCATTTGTACTCTTCCTTGCGATGCTACGAAAGAAGGCAATTGACACGGCGCGGATCATAATGCGGAGAGAGCCACTCGCTAATCCTCACCAGCATCTGTGGAGATTGCGCGGTAGGAGCCATTACACCTGGGCTGCAAAACGGTGAGTCGATAAGGAGAGCGTCCAACATAGCTCTTTTTTTTATAGAAAGAGGAAATCTGCTTCTACAGATACCCGAGAGGTGGGTCCTCAGGTGATGTGGGGTCGACACTAAAACCTCTTTCTCTATTCTTCCTTACCTTCGTGGTACGCCCGTTACGGACGACTTCGAGAGAGGGGGGATGACTTCGTACAATGAGTACACTCTAATGGTAAGCGTTCCACCTGCTACCGCCTTAAGTTGTTCGCTCTTCCCCGGAGGCTCGGGCCCTGGCTAGTACATAGACTACCCGTTGGGCTTAAGCTCCTGGATGGGGAGGGGGAGCCAACTCAACTAGCTGTTGTTCGGCTCGCCATTATCTCTGTAGTTCAAGGACGATTCGAGATACCGTGGAAGAAACGGCATCCCACTTGTCCTCCCCCATACACATCTTTTCAACAATGTTGTCGGGAGTGATATCTCTACCGGAGGTATGCATACTCGACCTTTGCTCCACGAAGCGTGGGCATTCAAAGAGCACATGCTCCGCGGTCTCGTCGCAGTCTGCACACTCCGGACATGTAGGAGAACCTGTATGTCCGAATCTGTGCAGATACTACCTAAAGCACCCATGGCCTGACAGAAATTGTGTCAAGTGAAAATTCATCTCGCCATGGGGCCTGCTCGTCCACTTGGACACGCTCGGTGTGAGCCTGTGTATCCATCTGCCCTTGCTGGAGGATGACCAATCTCTCTGCCATTTCAACATCGACGATGTTCTGGCAATCCGTCTCGCGCCTCTTGTGCCACGTCTCGTGAAGCACTCCTCGTCCTCTGACACCACAAGTGCTATGGGTATCATACCCGCCAGCACGCATACCGCGTCCTTTGACACCGGTATGCGCTGATGGCCCTAAGGCCCATCAACAACTTGTGTGTACTTTCGAGCCGCTCTACGTTTCGCTTGACTTCTAGCGCGCTCGACCATGCAGCGGCACCTTTACCAGTATGGAAACCGCTACTGTCGCGAGAAGTCTACGCTTACTCGAGACTATTGCCGAGCTATTCGACATAATCTTCGATAGTGCCGTAATCGCCATGCTTGCAAGCATATTCCACGTGGCTACCAAAGTTTAGCTTATCATCGATCATGACTCCGAGTTGCTTCAATGAACGCTTGGAGTTGATCTCGCACCCGCCTGTGGTGACCACCGCATGTTGTTCAGACTTGCGGTTGTTCACCACCACCACCTCCGTCTTGTGGTATGCGAGTGCCAGCTGACGAGACCTCATCCAGTCTTCGATTATGCCAATTGCATGCGCCGCTGTCAGTTCCACTTCCTCTATCGACTCGCCGTATACCGTGAGGGTAATGTCATCAGCAAAGTCGACCAGCTTTACGCCCGGTGGAAGTGTGAGCCTCAATACGCCAACGTACGCCGCGTTCCATAGTACCGGGCCCAGGGTTGACCCTTGTGGTACTCCCGCGGTGATGCTGTACCTCTTTTGACCCTCATCTGTGTCATAGAATAGCACCCTATCCTGTAAATAGCTCTCCAGTATCCGGCGTAAACTATCCGGGACTCCTAGGTGTTGGATGGCGCATTCAGTGGCTGTCCAACTGACGCTATTGAACGCATTCTTCACATCCAACGTGACTACCGCGCAGTAACGAATTCCTCTACGTTTATACTGGATCGCTGTCTCAGCCGTTTCCGTTCCGGCCTTAGCAGCGTCCACCGTCGATCGACCTTTCCGGAAGCCAAACTGGTTATCCGAGAGCCCAGAGTCATCTGGTTTCTCGGTATAGACCATTAGCCTCGACAGAATGATTCGTTCCAACAGTTTCCCGGAGGTGTCCAGTAGGCAGATACACTCCCGATCAAAAGTTTGGGGTCACCCCCTCAAAAACATGTCATTTTCTTAGGCCCATATCTCCGCCAATTTGCGTCCGATTTCAAAACCCTAGGTTTCATTCAAAAGATGTGTCAAATAAGTCAAAGAAACTTTAAACATGATTTGAAAGAAACTTTTTCAAAAAAAATTGTATGTGAACTTAACCCAAAGTTGCCAAATTTTCTAAAAAATAAATATAAACTTACTACAGTGTCGCTGGAAATTGGGTAGACCAAATTTTAAGATGAGAGCGGTAATATAACCTACTTTCTATTAGCTTTCAACAGCTTTTTTACCGAACTTGGCTAAAAAATCTAGCAAAAAAAGTTATTAAGTTACAAGTTTCGACTGGATGATGGTTGACTTTGGAATTTTCGGCTCTCAGTCTAATAAATTGCGTTGATTAATCTTCTATCATCGCCGACGTTTCGGTCCGGCTATTGGACCATCTTCAGGGCCTAATTATTTATTGAAATTGACACAAATTAACATCAAACATTTAAAATAACATTTCACAAACTCACTCGATACACAAATCAACAGGTCACACAAATTTTGCAAATATTTAAACAGTCGGGTTGTAAAGGGTCACGCCGTCTGGTACACTTTTGGGCCATTCGTTCCGGTTTGGTTTGGGGGATTCCCTAGCTGGTGTACGGATACTACCTGCTATCAGCCGGTCGGTACAGAATATTTCCCCTACTGATCTGTTGTTTCCAATCTGTGTTGTGTTGTGTGTGTTGCATCAGTGTGTTGGTTGTTCGATCTATCTGTCCGTCCGCTTTCTCTCCGGAGATCGTTTACCGATGCGATGAGAAAGCTATAGGTAGCGCTCATGTCTGCCGTATCGGTACGACGGTTTACTGCTTGTGGAGTGGTGAGAATATGACACATTTCCAAAACAGGGAGAGCCTGTGTTTTGAAACAGCAGTCGACGATTGTTGGATTGCCTACATCGAATCTGTGCTGCTGTTGTACACAGTGCTCCATCATTGCAGTCTTCTGTGATAGTAGCTGTATCTCTGGATCACAGTATGGGAGTCCAGCTGATAGCTTCCTATCCAGCGTGTTTACCAACGTTTGATGACCATACATTCTCGTACGCAGCTGGTTCTTGGTCATACCTATGTAGCAACCGGAGCAATCTCGGCATGCTATTTTGTAGACGACATTTGATTTTTGCATGTATGGAACGGGATCTTTCGCTGTTTTATACAGTTGTTTCACTGTGTTGTTGTTGCTACATGCGATGCCTACCGACGGGACATTTTGCCTCAGTATTCTCCTGATGGTTGGTGTTAGGCCGGGGATGTGCACCACAGATCGGTACATGTTCGGAGTTTCCGCTACTTCGGGTGGTCTCGGTTGATGCAGCATTCTGTTTATCAGATGCAGTGGGTAGTCATTGCTTTTGAGCTGGCATCGGATGAGTTGATTCTTTTCTTCCTCGGTCCGGATGGTGCTCAGGGTGCGTACTCGATTAATGAAGTTCGTTGCAACCCCGAGTTTCTGATGAATGGGATGGAAGGAGAAAAAATTCAATATTCTGCCAGACGATATCGGCTTGGAATACCAGTCGGTTTTTATTCTTCCTTCACCCGTTTGGATCATCAGCATATCCAAGTATGGCAACTTTCCGTCCACTTCAACCTCGCACGTGAATTTGATGTTTTCATCTTGTAGGTTGAATATTTCCAGCACCTCCTGGACACGATCTTTGTGGATCAGCAAGAACAGATCGTCCACATACTTTCGTATGAACTGCGGTGGGATGTTCGCTGCATTGATTGCTCTGCTGATGATGCTATCCATCACGATGTCCGCTAACACCGGTGACAGCGGGCTACCCATAGCTGTACCGGACCGTTGATGGAAAAACTTTCCTCTGAAGCAGAAGAAGCTGGCATCCATACAAAATGAAACCAATTCCAGGAATAAATCAAGATTGATTTTAGTTTTTTCCCGGATTTTGTCCCATATCATGATCACGTCATGAATGACAGATGGCTTGGTGACGTTTGTAAACAGGGATACGGCATCAAGGGAGACCATTATGTGGTCCGGGGGTACATCTAGTCGATTCACATATTCACAGAAGGTCTTCGAATCTCTGGCATCGTATTCGCTAGTGAACGACGACTGTAAAATGTGCGCGATGTATTTGCTGAGGTGGTACGTTGGTGCTGTGACGTTGGGCACCACTGGACGTAGAGGCATTCCTTGCTTGTGTGCTTTCGGTAATCCATATATGCGTGGACACACCGCGTTGTAGCACATCAACTGGTATTTGGTTTTACCGTCGATAAGCTGCAGATTGACCAGGCGTTGAACCATGCTGTTGTTTTTCCGTTGGTATTTATCGGTTGGATCCGATCTCAGTTGTTCGTACGTGTCGGGGTCGTTGACAAGCTGCATCATCTTCCCATCATATTGTTCCAAACTCATGACCACCGTCCTGTTTCCCTTGTCCGCTTCCGTTATCAGGATGTCCGGGTTGTCTTTGACAAACTTCCTAGTTTGGACTTCTGCTTTGTGACAGAACCGTTCGAGCTGTGACGGGCTATTACTAGGAAATCTTTGGATGAAGTTTTGTATGTGGTTGACGACTTGACATCTCGTGCGTTCTCGTACGTCTTGGTCCTCCCCTAACGACAGAACGTTTTCCACGTCGGCTATTAGGTGAAAAAACGGGATGTGCGATGGTGTTTTGTAGGGTAAGACGAACTTGGGACCCATGCTCAGCAGTATGTTGGCTTCGGGGGGAATCGCTTTCGATGTCGTGTTCAAGATCGCTTTTTCGTTACCTTCTGGGAGACGATCCTGGTTATCGTCCATCGCTCTCGAGACGATACGCCGGAGCTTCTTGTTGGTCTGGTCTGTCCTGTTGTGCAAATTGCCATGGAACGCAAATTCTTGGCTTGTGAAGAACTGCTGGTGTATGACCGAGTCCGTTTCGTTGATGATTTGGGACTTTAGATGTGCCAGTTCCCGATGTAGCACCTTGATACGGTAGAAGGCATCCTCAATTTCGACATTGAGTAATGTCTTCTGGAATCGCATGATGCTGTTTGTCAACTTGCGGGCGTACGGGCTTCTCGTCGCTAGCAGTTCGTGTACACACTTCAACGAATGAACAATGTGTTGAGGAACGAACCCATTCCGTCTGCACTCGATGAGGAAATTCTTCCGACTCAGCATGTTTCCCAATTTACGATTGTTACTTGCATACTCTTTGAAATTTCTTTGGACCGCGGGTCCATAGTCTTGGCCAATTTTCGTGTAGAAAGACGTGTGTGTTTCCGCCATGTTGTTGAATTACAAGTTTCGACTGGATGATGGTTGACTTTGGAATTTTCGGCTCTCAGTCTAATAAATTGCGTTGATTAATCTTCTATCATCGCCGACGTTTCGGTCCGGCTATTGGACCATCTTCAGGGCCTAATTATTTATTGAAATTGACACAAATTAACATCAAACATTTAAAATAACATTTCACAAACTCACTCGATACACAAATCAACAGGTCACACAAATTTTGCAAATATTTAAACAGTCGGGTTGTAAAGGGTTACGCCGTCTGGTACACTTTTGGGCCATTCGTTCCGGTTTGGTTTGGGGGATTCCCTAGCTGGTGTACGGATACTACCTGCTATCAGCCGGTCGGTACAGAATATTTCCCCTACTGATCTGTTGTTTCCAATCTGTGTTGTGTTGTGTGTGTTGCATCAGTGTGTTGGTTGTTCGATCTATCTGTCCGTCCGCTTTCTCTCCGGAGATCGTTTACCGATGCGATGAGAAAGCTATAGGTAGCGCTCATGTCTGCCGTATCGGTACGACGGTTTACTGCTTGTGGAGTGGTGAGCATATGACACATTTCCAAAACAGGGAGAGCCTGTGTTTTGAAACAGCAGTCGACGATTGTTGGATTGCCTACATCGAATCTGTGCTGCTGTTGTACACAGTGCTCCATCATTGCAGTCTTCTGTGATAGTAGCTGTATCTCTGGATCACAGTATGGGAGTCCAGCTGATAGCTTCCTATCCAGCGTGTTTACCAACGTTTGATGACCATACATTCTCGTACGCAGCTGGTTCTTGGTCATACCTATGTAGCAACCGGAGCAATCTCGGCATGCTATTTTGTAGACGACATTTGATTTTTGCATGTATGGAACGGGATCTTTCGCTGTTTTATACAGTTGTTTCACTGTGTTGTTGTTGCTACATGCGATGCCTACCGACGGGACATTTTGCCTCAGTATTCTCCTGATGGTTGGTGTTAGGCCGGGGATGTGCACCACAGATCGGTACATGTTCGGAGTTTCCGCTACTTCGGGTGGTCTCGGTTGATGCAGCATTCTGTTTATCAGATGCAGTGGGTAGTCATTGCTTTTGAGCTGGCATCGGATGAGTTGATTCTTTTCTTCCTCGGTCCGGATGGTGCTCAGGGTGCGTACTCGATTAATGAAGTTCGTTGCAACCCCGAGTTTCTGATGAATGGGATGGAAGGAGAAAAAATTCAATATTCTGCCAGACGATATCGGCTTGGAATACCAGTCGGTTTTTATTCTTCCTTCACCCGTTTGGATCATCAGCATATCCAAGTATGGCAACTTTCCGTCCACTTCAACCTCGCACGTGAATTTGATGTTTTCATCTTGTAGGTTGAATATTTCCAGCACCTCCTGGACACGATCTTTGTGGATCAGCAAGAACAGATCGTCCACATACTTTCGTATGAACTGCGGTGGGATGTTCGCTGCATTGATTGCTCTGCTGATGATGCTATCCATCACGATGTCCGCTAACACCGGTGACAGCGGGCTACCCATAGCTGTACCGGACCGTTGATGGAAAAACTTTCCTCTGAAGCAGAAGAAGCTGGCATCCATACAAAATGAAACCAATTCCAGGAATAAATCAAGATTGATTTTAGTTTTTTCCCGGATTTTGTCCCATATCATGATCACGTCATGAATGACAGATGGCTTGGTGACGTTTGTAAACAGGGATACGGCATCAAGGGAGACCATTATGTGGTCCGGGGGTACATCTAGTCGATTCACATATTCACAGAAGGTCTTCGAATCTCTGGCATCGTATTCGCTAGTGAACGACGACTGTAAAATGTGCGCGATGTATTTGCTGAGGTGGTACGTTGGTGCTGTGAGCACACAAGCAAGGAATGCCTCTACGTCCAGTGGTGCCCAACGTCACAGCACCAACGTACATACATCGCGCACATTTTACAGTCGTCGTTCACTAGCGAATACGATGCCAGAGATTCGAAGACCTTCTGTGAATATGTGAATCGACTAGATGTACCCCCGGACCACATAATGGTCTCCCTTGATGCCGTATCCCTGTTTACAAACGTCACCAAGCCATCTGTCATTCATGACGTGATCATGATATGGGACAAAATCCGGGAAAAAACTAAAATCAATCTTGATTTATTCCTGGAATTGGTTTCATTTTGTATGGATGCCAGCTTCTTCTGCTTCAGAGGAAAGTTTTTCCATCAACGGTCCGGTACAGCTATGGGTAGCCCGCTGTCACCGGTGTTAGCGGACATCGTGATGGATAGCATCATCAGCAGAGCAATCAATGCAGCGAACATCCCACCGCAGTTCATACGAAAGTATGTGGACGATCTGTTCTTGCTGATCCACAAAGATCGTGTCCAGGAGGTGCTGGAAATATTCAACCTACAAGATGAAAACATCAAATTCACGTGCGAGGTTGAAGTGGACGGAAAGTTGCCATACTTGGATATGCTGATGATCCAAACGGGTGAAGGAAGAATAAAAACCGACTGGTATTCCAAGCCGATATCGTCTGGCAGAATATTGAATTTTTTCTCCTTCCATCCCATTCATCAGAAACTCGGGGTTGCAACGAACTTCATTAATCGAGTACGCACCCTGAGCACCATCCGGACCGAGGAAGAAAAGAATCAACTCATCCGATGCCAGCTCAAAAGCAATGACTACCCACTGCATCTGATAAACAGAATGCTGCATCAACCGAGACCACCCGAAGTAGCGGAAACTCCGAACATGTACCGATCTGTGGTGCACATCCCCGGCCTAACACCAACCATCAGGAGAATACTGAGGCAAAATGTCCCGTCGGTAGGCATCGCATGTAGCAACAACAACACAGTGAAACAACTGTATAAAACAGCGAAAGATCCCGTTCCATACATGCAAAAATCAAATGTCGTCTACAAAATAGCATGCCGAGATTGCTCCGGTTGCTACATAGGTATGACCAAGAACCAGCTGCGTACGAGAATGTATGGTCATCAAACGTTGGTAAACACGCTGGATAGGAAGCTATCAGCTGGACTCCCATACTGTGATCCAGAGATACAGCTACTATCACAGAAGACTGCAATGATGGAGCACTGTGTACAACAGCAGCACAGATTCGATGTAGGCAATCCAACAATCGTCGACTGCTGTTTCAAAACACAGGCTCTCCCTGTTTTGGAAATGTGTCATATTCTCACCACTCCACAAGCAGTAAACCGTCGTACCGATACGGCAGACATGAGCGCTACCTATAGCTTTCTCATCGCATCGGTAAACGATCTCCGGAGAGAAAGCGGACGGACAGATAGATCGAACAACCAACACACTGATGCAACACACACAACACAACACAGATTGGAAACAACAGATCAGTAGGGGAAATATTCTGTACCGACCGGCTGATAGCAGGTAGTATCCGTACACCAGCTAGGGAATCCCCCAAACCAAACCGGAACGAATGGCCCAAAAGTGTACCAGACGGCGTGACCCTTTACAACCCGACTGTTTAAATATTTGCAAAATTTGTGTGACCTGTTGATTTGTGTATCGAGTGAGTTTGTGAAATGTTATTTTAAATGTTTGATGTTAATTTGTGTCAATTTCAATAAATAATTAGGCCCTGAAGATGGTCCAATAGCCGGACCGAAACGTCGGCGATGATAGAAGATTAATCAACGCAATTTATTAGACTGAGAGCCGAAAATTCCAAAGTCAAAGTTATTAAGTAAATTAACTCTTCATGTCATCGACCAAAAGTTTGGGGTCACCCATCAATATGATGTATCAGCCAAAAGTTTGGGGTCACTTTCGTAAAACATGGAAAAGTGATTTGGTGATATCTTCGTCATCTATAGTTCAATTTTATTTCTTTTTGGCTCATTTCAAAGATAATTAACTAAATTTACATTTGATGTCTTTAACTTATCGTATTTAACGATTTTTGTATATAATAGATAATGTTATGTAAAGTTAACACATTCCACCACATTTTAAAAAAAATAAGCAACTTTACGTTAAGTTTTAGTATGTAAATTTCAACAAATATGTGTGGTCCAATGTCTATGCAGCAAGTACCATTCATTATGTTTCAAATAAGCCAAGAAGAACTAAAATTTGATGAAAGATGACAAAAATATTTACAAATCAATTTTCCATGTTTTACGATAGTGACCCCAAACTTTTGGCCGATAAACCTTTTTGAGGGGTGACCCCAAACTTTTGGTCGATGACATCAAGCGTTAATTTACCTAATAACTTCTTTTTAAAAGATTTTTTAGCTAAGTTCTGTAAAAAGCAGTTGAAAACTAATAGAAAATAGGCTATATTACCGCTCTCATCTTAAAATTTGGTCGACCCAATTTCCAGCGACACTGTCGTACGTTTATATTCAATTGTTACAAAATTTGGCAACTTTGGGTTAAGTTCACATACAACATTTTTTGAAAAAGTTTCTTTTAAATCATGTTCAACCTAGGGTTTTGAAATCGGACGCAAATTGGCGGAGATATGGGCCTAAAAATATGACATGTTTTTGAGGGGGTGACCCCAAACTTTTGATCGGGAGTGTAGGTCTGTATGCCGACGGGTCGCCGGGTGGCTTCCCGCGTTTAGGTAACAGAACCAATCTTTGCCTTTTCCACCTCTCCGGAAATTCGCCTCTGTCCAGGCACATCTGCATAGCCATTCTGAACATATCAGAGCATGCCTCGATAGCCGACATGATGGCTACCGTCGGGATACCATCCGGACCCGGAGCCTTGTTCAACTTTAGTGACTTCGTAATTACGATGAGCTCATCGTTCGTCACTGGGGCATCGCCCCAGGGTGTCGTGTTGGCTGCCTGGCAGAAATTTTCGAAACACGCTTGTTTTCGTGCCCTTATCTCTTTGCTCAGTGCCAGTTTAGCCGCCCTTACGCCTCACCTCTTTCCGCTCTACTTTCATCGGTACGGGTACGAGCTCTTTGCATCCTCCTCCTCGCTCTTAAACAGGACGCTCTGAGCTCTGCGATTTCAGGACACCATCAGTATACCGGTTTCCGTCCTTTTCTGGGTAGCGCACGCCTAGGCATCGCGGCATCGCATGCACGGCTTAAAGATCCGACTAAATCATCACAAGACAGATCGTCTGTGTTAGGCTCCATAAGCAACCTTCCGACGAATGACGCCTTATCGAAGCGCGAAGTCAGCCATCCTCGATGGTTGTCTATGACCTTCCTGCGTTCTCCTTCCACCATGTTCCACCCTATATCGTACCGCCAGGTGGTCACTGTGCGTGTACTCATCATCGACCCTCCAGTCTGAGCTAGGGTTTAAACCCGGGCTCCAGAAGGTCACGTCAATGATGAACTCTGCACCGTTCCTACTGTAGGTAATTTTTTCACCTACGTTCGCGACATCCACATTCAGCCTTGCCATGGCTTCGAGTAGTGCCTAGCCTCTCGCCGCTAGCTTAGCCTTATCCGCTACCCAGTTCCCGTTGTCGGGTGGGATGCGGTAGGGGTCAGCTAGCAGGGCGATGTCTGTACTAGACTCCGAGACTGACTGCCTCAGCAACTGCTGCGCAGCTTCACAGTGATTCAGGTATAATTGTGTATCGCTGCATTATCGCTTAACCCTTCGACCTCCTCGCGTGCCTGGGCATTTAGGCCCGCCCGTTATGTGGCCCTTGTTCGCCGTGCAAATCAGGCATTTTGGCGCCGAGTTGCACTCCCTGGCGAAATGGCCTTCTACTCCGCACCTTCTGCAGAGTTTACTCCGATCCGGGCCTTTGCATGCCCAGGACTTATGTCCTTGCTCGAAGCAAGGCGTGCTTCAACCAGCGGCGGCTCGTGTATGCTGAGCGGGCACACTGACCAAGCTAACTTGACGCTGCTGACTGCTATCGCCTTGTTCGCCTCCCTTACAGGGAACTTGAACATGGCAATCTGCGTACCAGCCGGGCCCTTTCGCAGGTGGATCGATGCACTTGGTACATCTATCTCGCACTGCTGTTTAAGTACGGCTGCGAGCTCCCCTGCGCAGGCAATTTCGTCCAGGTTTTTACACTGGAGACTTGCTTCCGCTGTTAGGGTTGTTACCTGCCCGACTAGAAAAATATATCAAGTTTATAACACATTGTGTTATGATGTTACAAAAAATTTCTATAACTTATTATGTTATAAACTAGATGCAGGATGATGTTAAAATAACTAAAATTGTAACAAAAAGTACACCGGTCTAATCAAAATAATAACTTATTTTGTTATAATAAAAACAAAATTATAACACAATGTGATATAAAAGTTAGCTTCAAGAAAACTACTTTCTTTCATATTTTGATACAATTGTGTAAAATGATGTTCTAAATGTCAAAGAATCAAAACTAAATTATTTCACAATGAGTTATTAAACAACATTTATAACATAATATGATACGATTGAGTTATAATATTTTTAGACACCAAAAATGGTAAACATAATTATATCATGATGAGTTACAAATATCATGGTTTGTTATAATTATGTTATATTTTTGTTAGAATCATCTGGTCGGGTGTGCTTTTTCTCCAAGTACTTGTTGGGCTAGTACCTTGTAGGATGCACCTTTCTCGGCCGCATCCTTCTTTCAGCACTACCATCATCTTTCCAGCCCTGGTGCGTCGGATGCTTTTTATATCCGCGCCCAGAGGTGAGAGACGATTATCGCCCCGCATGGCCTTCATCACCTCAACGTATGTGTCTGCCTCGGCTTTGATATGTGCATTCAGCCGATATGTGTATTCAGCCATTTGTCGTATGGGTATCTGTTCAATCAATACGTGTTATTTTTTTTAATAAGCTGGCAACGGATTTCACATATGCTATATGCATGGATTCAGCAAATCTTTATAAATAAACTTTCATTTTACTTTTTTTCACACCCGTCATTTAAATTTTGAGTGTATCACCTCAGTTGGGGATTCACTTACCTATATCCATCACCGGAGGTGCGTTTTCTTACGCGAATGCACCCCTCTTCCATCGATCTAGTCTAGTTTGTTGTCACACGCTTCGAGATTCGAGTGCATAAGATCATTGTCTCCCTGCTCCCATGTAGACAAGGACCAAAAGGTAAAACGATGTGAAGTGAAACAAGGCAACGATCGAGAGTGAACGAGTGCTGCGAGAAATATCATATTAATAATATAGTTTTTCCATAAAAGTAGTGACGTTAATTTGCATTTATCAAAATCTGAATCGGTTGAAAACCCGTCAGGCAAGGAGCCTAGCACCAACATCTATCGGTTCGATTCACATCACCATTATTGAGAAATTGTACGCTTCTTTGCTTGACTGGATTCAGGCCATTGAAGCCGTTATTGTGATTCTGGGATCATTAGTGTCGCTCATTTTTTGTCACTACAAAGGGAAAAGAGCAGGAAAAGGAGAAGGACAGTATAAGGAAGTTGTGGTAATAAAACTCATGTTTTTAAATTATTATTTGTTTGAAATTCTTTATTTTTATTCTTGGCATTGCTGATAATAAGGATTTAGGCGTCGGAAATGACTACATTGACTTCCGCTGCCTTTTTTGTACTTCCGTATAATGCCTTATAACTTATTATGTAAGATAATGTAAAAGAGAGTTGTTTTAGTAGAATTGAACTAGATTAAAAAAATATTGATTATTGTGTTATGAAATATCATTCGAGATTGTCTGAAATACACCAGCTCTGCTGAATAATCATACCACTGAAATCATCTCTCAGTAGTCCTGACTGCTTTCCAGACTTTCGATTTTTTTTCAATTTCCGTTTTTCACAACTAATGACAGACGGCCATTGGTGTATTTATTGTCGTTACCTTCTATCGATATGATCCATCCACAGCACTACAAAGAGATGGTGGGATGTTGTTTCAATTTGAATTTTACTGATGACCAACAAACAATCCTGTTTTGTATGCTGGGGGTAGGGAGGCTTCGAATTGAATTCATAGGTACAGCAACAGTATAGGTAGACCACATGTAAGGCCACAGAGAATTTCAATTTAATTTTAATTGAGTCAATTCGATAGCAACAATAGCCGAAGGCCAGAAACGCGAGACAGCGAATTTGTTTGTGGATTGAAAGGCTTGCTAATAGAAATGGTTATTATAATTGATTTTGTTGACTGCTGAGGATTGTTCTCACGATGTCCCCCATGCAACCCAAAAACTAATTAAACAACAAAGCAATAACAATAAGCTTACGTCAAAGTTGTGATAAAAAGTCAAACCCTCTCACACCCTACAGAATCTGCCAGGCGGAAAAGCGAGGGCGCTTACAAACTAATCCAATTGTTAACAGTAAATTCTGCGCACCGCTTCATCCACGTCGGTGAGTCCAGTTGGTAATTACCCGATAGGATTCATAGCCAGGGAAAAAACTCGGAGATAAATCTGGCCACCCGTCTGCAACAATGGATAGAAAAGGCTATTATAAATATCGAATTTCTCTGAGAAAGTCAACAACCCCTACGGGATGCACGATTTGCACGAAGCTGCCAGTTAAGTCGTTAGTCAAATATTGGCCCAAGGAATTAAGCATATTTTGTGCACCCCGAAGTGATCTGTACTACGCTCCGTCGCCGCGCGGTGCAGGGACGAAACTTCCGGCCGATGTGTGGCGGCGGGATGTTGTTGAAATTTAATCCGTTTACTGGTTCTCAATTACACAAAGCCGAAACGCACTCCTCCTGGTAAGGGAGATGCGTAGAGTAGAGGCGCCGGCAGCAGCAGCATCGCCATCAATAGCGGCGCTGCTCGTTTGTCGGTAGAAGATGATGGGCCTGGTGCGCGGGAGAGATGAATGAAATTCAGCGGCGCAACTTATGTAGGTATATCGGGGTGTGAGCCGAACAGAACAAAGTCAATTCGAGTGGGTATGCTGGGTTCCGAATCCCCTCTGTGATAGAGAAGGGAAAATACTTCAGTTCAACATGTGACAATCAAACGTCGTCACTGTGATAGCGTACGCTGCGAAGGATAATCTCAATTGATTGGTTTGTAATCGGTTAAAGGATTGAAGGTTAAAAGATTTCTTTTACAGATAATAAGAATGACATTGCCCCAATATTATGCAAATGAATTACACAAATGTTAAACAGACAAAAGCTCAAAATCATTGTTTGGCGAAAAAACATTTACTTTATAATTATAGGTTCTTGTACCATTTGGACAGGTGTACTTATATTGGGCACTTGTCGCTAAGTCAATTTCCAACGGATTGATTTGAATTTTTGTATAGAGTTAGGCACGTATAGTATCTAACACTATACAAAAACTCAAATCAATCGGTTTGAAATTGACTTAGTTATAGCGGCAAGTGCCCAAAATAGGTACACCTGACCAAATGGTACAAGACCCTACATTCTTGCAATTTAGGATTTTCGTTTATTGTTTTTCGACCTTTTATCCTTTTCATGGCACGGCTAAGACGGGGTATTACGAAATTCAGATCCCATTGAGATCACTAACCTCTTCCCAGCATCTTTATCCGTACCTCCCCGTAGCATTCGTCGCACATTGCGAGTAAGCCCATATCTCTCAACTTCATTGGGAGCACCCGCATACTCGCTGATCTACAGAAGGACTGCGAGTTTGGCATAGTAGCGCTGGACAGGTGCGAATCTACCAGAGCTGCGGCAACACACATTGATGGTAACAAAGGCGCATTCTGGCGGGCAGCAGGGACAGGAGTCCTGGGGCGTGACGAACGCTCCCTTCTGGGAGTCAGGTGGGAATCTTACCACCTTTGGCACCGGGAGGTGAGCAAACACCGGGGCATACGGATTGCTCAAGCCGAATAAGCCTAGGCGTGGTGGGGCAGTGAGCTCTGCTGGGCCTCTTCTGAAACTCTGTACAAGCGAAATGGCACCGTTTTCATAGTGTCACAGGCCAGCTAGGAGCCTCGGGCACATCAGGAACGAGGTCAGTAAGTTCTTGATTGTTGTATACCGGCCATGCTTTGTAATTGGTAACTGATATGGTTCACGTTTAGGTAACTATGCACAAGTGAGCTTATAGCGATGGCGTAGATAACCAGGATCATTGGCGACTAGTTCATTTGCAGTGAGGGATAGCGGCTCTTAGGGGGACCACAAAGAAATGACTACTAAATCCATAAACTATGTGTTCGAGAGTGGAGAGGCAGAGGGAACGGCGTTGAACAAGTTCGCGCGAGAAGGACTGACGAGATCGCCACTACGAGGGGCTGGTGCACCCACAAGCCAGCAGATACCAGAAGGTTCAACAGGTGGAGCACGAAGCAGCGCAACGCTGGCCGTGGAGGGGCAGATGATCGGCGCGGACTTCACGCGGGCGCTCAACCGCAACAGGAGCGGGCTGCCAAAGATGTTGGTAGTTGCCGAACAGCTGGACGAGCTGATCAGCTTCACGAGCGGGCGGACTAACATCAGCAAGGACCTGGAACAGGGCTCCGCAAATCGATGGCTTAAGCCAAGAAAAAGAATGATCTCCTGGTTGTAGAGCGGAGTGCGGCTGATGTGAGCAAGGAGGAGCGGCTCACTAAAAGGGACAGCTTCCTTTTTGCTGACGACGCGATGATGTAGCACGGAACCATGCAGCTTGCCAGAGCCGTAGCAGAGAAATCAAAACGCCCTACGGCTCGAGCTGCATGGTCGAAACCTGCAGAGGAGACGCGGCCCAAGAAGCGTCTGGCAGAGACGGGCGAGAAGCCAAAGAGAAAGAATGGGACGGCAAGCGCGAGTAATCCCGGCTGCCAAGTCCCTTGGATTGCGGTTGGAAAAAAAAGGTTGTGAGAAAAGTGAAGTCTTCAAAACCGAGGCAGGCTGGTACACCGAGGTGCTGCCTTGCGAGGCAAAAATCGTCTCTCATCGCTGGGTGCGGATGTGAAAAGCATCCGCGGCAACCGGACTGCAGAGATGATGCTAGTGCACTGCTGATGAAAGAGGCGGCCAAGAAAGGCACCTTCTACAAAGCACTAGCTCAAGAGGTACTGGGCGAAAAAGTGTTGGTAAGAGTCCTAACGGTGGAGGCGACTCTCAAGTGTAAAAACAAAAACCTGGACGAGATCACTGACGCAGAAGAGCTCGCAGCCGCACTTAAACAGCAGTGCGATATAGATGCACAAAGTGTATCGATCCGCAAACGAAGAAGTCCGGCTGGCACACAGGTTACCACGGTCAAGCTCCTCGTAGGAGAGGTGAACAAGGCAACTGCAGTCGGCAAGCTCAGCATATACGGGGTTATGAAGGCCCCGACAGGAGCAAGCTCTGCAGAAAATGCGGACGAAAATGTGGAAGGACATATTGCCAGGGAGTGCAACTCGACACCAAAATTTCTTATTTGCACGGCGAACGAGGCTCACACGACGGGTGGGTCTAAATGCCTAGGCACGTGAGGAGGTCGAAACAACCGACGATAATGCAGGTTACACAGCTAAACCTGAACCACTGTGAAGCCGCACAACAGTTGCTGTGAAAATCAGTCTCGGAGTCAAGTACAGATATCGCCCAACTATCGGGCTCATACCGCATCTCTCACGATAACGGGAACTAAGTAGCGGGTAAGGCCAAGCTAGCGGCGATTTGTACAACCAGTCGTTTTCCGCTCCAGGAAATAGTTTCCTCGTCGCACGAGGGCTTCGCAATAGCGAAGATCAATGGGGTGTACTAATGCAGTTGTTGTGCCCCTCCCAGGTGGCCGATAGACCAGTTCTCGTCAATGCTGGATTCGCCATTGCGCGCAATAGTGGGATTGAGTCCCGTGGTTATCGATGGAGCCTTCAATACATGGGCGATTGAGGGGGGGGGGGGTGGGTACCCGCTCAACTAACGCGAGAGGCTGGGCTCTACTCGAAGCTATGGCTAGACTGAACGTGGATTTCGCGAACGTAGGCAACCAAAAAACCTACAGTACGGTGCAGCGTCCATCATTGATGTGACCTTCTGGAGCTCGGGTCTAAACTCTAGCTCGGACTGGAGGATCGACGATGGATACACTCACAGCGACCATCTGGGGATTTGATATCCGGTGGAACACGGAGGAAGACAGCCACAGCCGAAGGTCATCTATCACCATCGAGGATGGCTGACCTCGCGCTCCGGAAAGCCGGCATTTGTGGAGCGATTTCTTGTGGACGGTAACACCGACGATCTATCCAGCGACGCCGCAATGCCAAGGCTATCCGTACCCAGAAATGGGCGCTTTCATATACTAGGTGCCCCTCCGCCTTTTACCCAAAATGCCAAAAACCC
Source organism: Aedes albopictus (assembly GCF_035046485.1). Lineage (NCBI taxonomy): Eukaryota > Metazoa > Arthropoda > Insecta > Diptera > Culicidae > Aedes > Aedes albopictus. The sequence goes on along the minus strand of NC_085136.1, from coordinate 201,641,758 downwards.
CACCCTTTGCGCCTTTTCTATGCACAATCCTGCTAATTCGTATACTGGTGGTCGCAAATCGCAGAACTCCACACATCCTGCCTAAGAGCTAGAAGGAGGATGCAAAGAGCTCGCATCGATTGGAGCGAAGTGAGGCCTACAGAACGGTTAAACTGGCACTGAACAAAGAGATTGACGCGCGTAAGCGGGCGTGCTTCGAAAATCTCTGCCGGGCAGCCAACACGACCCCTTGGGGTGATGCTTACAGAGTAGATATAGCCAAAACGAAGGGCACCTCTGCACCCCAGAACGCTCCTCCGATATACCGCAGAAGATCGTGGAAACATTGTTCCTGCGCCACGATACAAGACTATGGGCCCCCGTCCGCTATGACCAAACCAGCCAAAGCGAGGTCGCACCGATGACGATCGACGAGCTCACCGCAATCTTCTTTTTCTTCTTTATGGCCCTACGTCCCCACTGGGACTTGGCATGCCTTGCTTCAACTTAGTGTTCTTTGAGCATTTCCACAGTTAAATTGAAGGGCTTTCTTTGTCTGCCATTGCATGAATTCGTACATTTTGAGGCAAGCAAAATGATACACTATGCCCAGGGAGTCGAGAAAAATTTTCCGACCAGAACGGGAATCGAACCCGCCGTCTCCGGATTGGCGATCCATAGCCTTAACCACTAGGCTAACTGGAGACCCCACCGCAATAGTGAAGTCGTTTAAGTTGAACAAGGTTCCGGGTCCGGACAGTATCCCGACCATAGCCATCAAGATGGCCATCGAATCTAGATTCTAGCACCGCACTGACTTATGTTCAGAATGGCTAAGCAGTTGTGTCTAGACAGAGGCAAATTTCCGGGCTGTAACCAAAAACAGCCGAGATAGCGCTCCAAAGGAAGCGAGCGGTAATCCGCTGTTGCGTTGTCGTCACGCTGGACGTAAAGAATGCGTTCAACAGCGTCAGCTGGGCCACCATCGAGTGAGCCATATACCACCTAGGAGTCCCGGTTAGCCCATGCCGGATATTGGAGAGCTACTTCCAGAATAGGGTGCTATCATATGACACCAATGAAGGCGAGAGGAGCTACAACATGATCGCGGGGGTACGTCAGGGGACCCGGCATTATGGAACGTGACGTATGATGACGATCATTTTTTTTTTCATTTATTTAGTTAACATCAAATTCATGATAATACTGAATCAACCATTTGCCGCCATAATACTCGATTTGCAGCTGCAGCTCTCCAACGTCGGTCACGCCCAACACTCGCCAGATCACGCTCCACCTGGTCCGCCCATCGTGCCTCTGCGCTCCACGCCTTCTTGAACCAACCGGATGGTTAGCAAACACCAACTTTGCAGGGTTGTTGTCCGGCATTCTTGCAACATGCCCTGCCCAACGTATCCTTCCGGCTTTGGCCACTTTCTGGATGCTGGGTTCGCCGTAAAGTGCAGCGAGCTCGTGGTTCATCCTTCTCCGCCACACACCGTTCTCCTGCACGCTGCCGAAGATCGTCCTTAGCACGCGTCGCTCGAAAACTCCGAGTGCTCGCAGGTCCTCCTCGAGCATCGTCCATGTCTCGTGCCCGTAGAGAACCACCGGTCTTATTAACGGTTTTGTCATGGTACATTTGGTGCGGGGGTGAATCTTTTTTGACCGCAGTTTCTTCTGGAGCCCATAGTAGGCACGACTTCCACTGATGATGCGCCTTCGTATTTCACGGCTCACGTTATTGTCAGCCGTTACCAAGGAACCGAGGTAGACGAATTCTTCTACCACCTCGAAAGTATCCCCGTCTATCGTAACATTGCTGCCAAGGCTTGTCCTGTCTCGCTCAGTCCCACCTACCAGCATGTACTTTGTCTTAGCCGCATTCACCACCAGTCCGACCTTTGCTGCTTCACGTTTCAGGCGGGTGTACTGTTCTGCCACCGTTACAAATGTTTTTTTTTTCTTTTATTCACTTATTCTATTTACAGCTCTTTTGTCCTCTAGGGCACTACGTGAGCGGTGGTCATTATGACTACTGTAACGTACAGAGTTTGAGAAATCATTTTCTTATTTTTACTATTGGCACTGATCGCTACGCTGCTGCTACTCTTCTACTTCGTCGACGGTAGAACGAAGAGCACGTGATGTTGTTGCTGTTGTTCCATATCAGTCCATCGGAGTCCATTTTGGTTTCGGCATAGGTCGGTCATCGATATTCCGGGTTTCGTTAGAGCATTTGCTCAGAAGAGGGTCAGTTGTCAATCGACGTGTCGGCTTGACGAAAAGTGGTTGGTGGCGCGGCTGGGAATTGAACCCATGACCATCCGCATACAAAGCGAACGTGTGATCCCCACGACCACGGGGCCGCGCCAGTTACAAATGTTCTAGCGATAATATCCATGTCATCCGCAAAACAGACAAATTGGCTGGATTTCGTGAAGATCGTACCCCGGCTGTTAAGCCCGGCTCGTCGCATAACACCTTCCAGGGCGATGTTGAATAGTAGGCAGGAAAGTCCATCACCTTGTCATAGTCCCCGTCGAGATTCAAATGAACTGGATAGTTCACCCGAAATCCTTACGCTGTTCTGCACACCGTCCATCGTTGCTCTTATCAGTCTAATCAGCTTCCCGGGAAAGCTGTTCTCGTCCATAATTTTCCATAGCTCTGTGCGGTCGATACTGTCGTATGCCGCTTTGAAGTCGATGAACAGGTGATGCGTTGGGACCTGGTATTCACGGCATTTCTGGAGGATTTGCCGCACGGTGATGATCTGGTCCGTTGTCGACCGGCCGTCGATGAAACCGGCTTGGTAACTTCCCACGAACTCATTTACTTTTGGTGAAAGACGACAGAAGATGATCTGGGATAGCACTTTGTAGGCGGCATTCAAAATGGTGATCGCTCGAAAGTTCTCACACATTAGCTTGTCGCGTTTCTTGTGGATAGGACAGATTATCCCTTCCTTCCACTCCTCCGGTAGCTGTTCGGTTTCCCAGATCTTGACTACTAACTGGTGCAGACAGGTGGCCAACTTTTCCGGGCCCATCTTGATGAGTTCTGCTGCGATACCATCCTTACCAGCCGCTTTGTTGCTTTTGAGCTGGTGGATGGCATCCTTAACTTCCCTCACCGTGGGAGTTGGTTCGTTCCCGTCCTCTGCTGCACCAACATAGTCATTTCCTCCGCTGCCTTGGTCCTCCGTGCCTACATTCTCTTCGCCATTCAGGTGCTCGTCGAAGTGCTGCTTCCACCTTTCGATCACCTCACGTTTATCCGTCAGGAGGCTCCCGTCCTTATCCCTGCAGATTTCGGCTTGCGGCACGTAGCCTTTGCGGGATGCGTTGAGCTTCTGGTAGAACTTCCGTGTTTCCTGTGAACGGCACAGCAGTTCCATTTCCTCACACTCCGCTTCTTCCAGGCGGCGCTTTTTCTCTCGGAAGAGACGGGTCTGCTGCTTCTGCTTCTGTCTGTATCGCTCCACATTCTGTCGGGTTCCATGCTGCAGCATTACCGCCCGCGCTGCATCCTTCTCCTCCAGAACCGCTCTGCACTCCTCGTCGAACCAATCGTTTCGTCGACTACGTTCTACGTACCCAATAGTGCTCTCGGCTGCGTTGTTGATGGCAGCTTTGACTGTACTCCAGCAGTCCTCTAGAGGGGCCACATCGAGCACACCCTCGTCCGGCAACGCTGCCTCGAGATTCTGCGCGTATGGGATGGCGACATCCGGTTGCTTCAGTCGCTCTAGATCGTACCGGGGCGGCCGCCGGTAATGTACGTTGTTAATAACGGAGAGTTTTGGCCCTTGATCCTCAACCTGCACATTCTTTCGTCGATCGGCCACCAACCGATCACGCGCCCCTACATATTGCCCATCACTATAAAAGCTGTTCTCAGCTCACGTGTGTTGCCGCAACTCTGGTAGATGGTATGATTACCTCTAAACGTTTGCACCATAGATCCTGTCCAACACACCTCCTGCAGCGCTACGATTCCGAACCCGCGGTCCTTCAGTACATCGGCGAGTATGCGGGTGCTCCCGATGAAGTTGAGAGATCTGCAGTTCCACGTACCGAGCTTCCAATCGCAAGTCCCTTTTCGTCGCTGTGGTCGTCGCCATTGGTATCGGTTCGCATTCTTCTCTTGTTGATTTTCTGGTGCTAGTCTTTTTTACGGCTGGCTCGCAGGGCCTGACACCAACCCACTAACCTAGGGAGCTGGGCTTACCTTCCCGGAAGCTACGGGTTCTGCATTGGCATTTCCTCCAACTACAGTGCTAAATAGCTAGGCTCGAGCGCCAGTCTTCGCCGGGGGTGGTGTTTTTAATGGGCGCCCAGGAGATAATATTTTACCTGAGCTTTAACCCCCACGTATGATGACGTATTGAGGTTAAAACTTCCACCGGTCGTAAACCTAATCGGTTTTGCTGATGGTATAACCCTCTTGGAATACAGCGAGTCGATAGATAAAGTGGAACTGACAGCAACACACCCAATTGGCATAGTAGAGGACTGGATGAGGTCGAGACAGTTGGCACTCGCACACCACAGAACGGAGGTGGTGGTGGTGGTAAACAACCGCAAGTCTGTACAATAAGCAGTGGTCACCACAGGGCGGGTTCACGATCAACTCTGAACGCTTACTGAAGCAATAGGAGGTCATGATCGACAATAAGCTGCTTAAAGCTGAAATTCGGAAGCCACGTGAAATATGTCTGCAAAAGGGCAAACATGGCGATAATGGCAATAGTGTCGAGTAAGCGTAAGCTGCTCGCGGCAGTAGCGGTCTTCATACTACGGTATGCTGCCGTTGCATGATAGCATGCTCTAGTGGTCAACCGAAACGTGAAGCGACTCCAGAGTACGCACCGGATGATGTGCCTTAGGGTGGGTAGTGCATACCGCACGGTCTCAAAGGAGTAAAGGACGCGATATTTTTGCTAGCGGGCATGATTCCCAACGCACTAGTGGTGGCGGAGGACGAAGATTGCTTCGAGCGACGCGTCGTAAGTGGCGCGAGACGGATCGCCAGAACATCGTCTATGTTGAAGTGGCAGAGGGAATGGGATTCCTTCAGCAAGGTTAGATAGACACACAGACTCATACCGAGCTTGTCTAAATGGACAAAAATTTTGAAAGGATGTGTACGGTAACTGAAAGCTTAATCTGCCAATCATGCATTGACATATTGTATGGTGAAAATACTCTATGCCCAATCAATACAAGGAATGTTCCTTAGCTCCTGGACCGATCGAGAATCGAACCCGTCACCATCAGCATGATTTTGCTGAATACTCTTTCGCTTACCGCATCGATAAATTGGACCCTTAGCCTAGCTTTATATGTTGAAACAGTCACACTTACCTTTGAACTAAGCACCATCAATTTACGAAATTTAATATATATGCAAATGCAAACATCCTTAATAATCGGGATTACACTCATATTGCGATGATTTTTATTGCCCATCATCATCCTCTTTTTCGCACAGCGGTCGCCTTCCTTGCCGCGTTCTGACTTTACCATCGTCGTCGTCGCATTCACCCACGTCGCCCACGAATCGTCTCGTTACAATTCTAGCATCGGCGCAACGACGACGCAATGCTTACCAGCTTATGTTTGCTTTCCCAGGGAAAAAAACTAGATACCTTTAACCACCAACCGGATTTTAATAATGCTCAATTCAATATGCTTTTCAACCACCAGGACACCCCCTTGGGACGACTCGGTCGCATCAACGCAACCCGGACAGGCAGCATCAGAGATGAGAACGATACCCTGTGTGCGTGTGGGTTTCCCACTGACTGCCAGGCTGTAATGCACTAGAATAAACTCTCGCTTTTTCCCTTTCCGCAAAACAATTGCTGCAATAAACGCGTAATGTGCGCTTTGCCAAGGAATAAAAATTCATTACAATCCAAAACCCCTTAGAGCGTGATGGCACGAGCCGTGTGCTGATGGGATATATGTTTACTTTAGGGATACGCTTTTTAGCTTTCCTGTGCGCTATTCTCTTTTATAATGTGTAATGATGATTTCAATATGCTTCCGATGCGACCAGTCAAGGCGCACCCCTCCTGCCACTCTTGTGGACATAGGAAGATTTTCGGGACCGGCTGCTGCCGTATACAATGTTGGTTGGCTAACTTTGCATAGCTGATTAATATTCATCTGATGTTTGGGATGGTAATTGATTACCGATACGCCTCATGTGACAGTAATTAACTAACGGGTACGTGATGGATTGATCCGGTATTAACATATCGGTGGGTAAGGTTTTGTAATACACATGGCATTATATTATTAATAAAAACTTCGTCTTCTCATCGTGATTGATTTTGCGTTATTGAGAAATCATGTTAAGATAAATATTAACTCTAAGTTAGAGTATTCGGTTTATCAGTCCTTGATTCTCTAGAATGAAAGCGGTTGAGATTCTTCCCTACATTTCGGTAACGGTTGTTGCCATCCTCAGAAGAAAACCAGCGGAATCTTTTGTTTGATGGCTTTGCTAAGCATATGTCTATGGTGTTTTTTGTAGCTGTACATTCGTTTGGGTTAGATCCTGCTAGAGTTAGGTAAGAGCCTCGGACTTTTTCCTAAGCGAACCATATCCACACACTAGTGTGGACTCGCAACTTTTGGTACCAAGAGGAGAGCGAGCACCGTACGGATAAGCGAGTATCATACGGATTACTCAAGCGAAGTAAGCCAAGGCATGGCGGAGGGCCAGCAGTGGGCTCTACTGGGCATTTTCAGAATTTCCACATATCCGGAAGCAATTGATATGGAACCGCTTCCAAAGTGCCACAGCCCAGCTAGGAGTGCCGTGGGCATGCCAGTGAGTTTCTGATTAAGCCAAATTGCTCTTGTAATTAGGTACTACCCAAAAGCGAGATGGTAGCGACCTCTCAGTAAGGTCAGGTGACACTGACTTGAAACGGCGAATAAGCTAATGTTGGCGCTGTCTTCCGTGCCATAAAACCATGGCGTGGCCTTAAAGTACGTTCCTGATCTGCACCCAGCTTGGGCAACTAACTGGATGGAAGTAGATTGCGAAGAACACTCCTGATTAGCGCTGAATGCTGATCCGGCTCTGAACTCAGTCCCTATAAGGGCCTGTGCCAACCCTCAGGTGGTCTGGTGTAAACATCAGTGAGCAAGCAGCAGGAGCTTTAACAGGCGGCGCAGCACCGGCCGAGGAAGAGTAGATGACCGGCGCGAACCTCATCCGGGCGCTGAACCGCAGCAGGAGCGGGCTACCAAATCGCTGGCTCTGACCAAGAAGGAGTACAATCTACTGGTCGAAGAGCGGAGTGCGGCTGACGCGAGCATGGAAAAGCGATCCACACAAACGAACAGCTCATTCTTTGCTGGCAACGCGACGATGGCACACGGAACCATGTAGCTCTCTGGAGCCATAGCGGAGAGGTCAAACCACTCCAAGACTTGCGCTGCCGAGGAGACGCAGCTCGCAGGGGGCAGAAAGCATTCGTGAGAGGCGGGCAGAAAGCCGAAAAGGAAGAAAGTGAAGGCCAGCGCGAGCAACCAGACTCCCAAGTCGATTACGATACGCGCAAGGTACAGGGAAACCAAGCCCCAGAAGGCCAACCCTAAGACAAACGGGGGCCAAACGTACCAAGGGAAAGAGAACCTTTGTATTATGGTTGAAAAAAGAAGACGTTGAGAAAAGTGAAAGCAGCCCGCAAGCGCGAACGGAGCAACGCGCTGGTCTTCAAAACCGAGGTGTATGCGTACACCGAGATGCTGAGGGCCATGCGAGGCGGAAATCGTCCCTCTTCGCTGGGCGCGGATGTAAATACCATCCGGCGCACCAGGACTGGAGAGATGATGCTAGTGCTGAAAAAAGAGGTGGCCAAGAAAGGCACCTCCTACAAAGCTCTTTCTCAGGAGCTCTTGGGCAAAAAGTGCAGGTGAGAACCCTAATGGTGGAGCCGACCCTCCAGTGTTAAAACCTGGACGAAATCACCGAGGCAGATGAGCTCGCAGCCGCAGTTAAGCAGCAGTGTGAAGTAGATGTACCAAGTGCATCGATCCGCCTGCGAAAGGGCCCAGCAGGTACGATCAAGCTCCCCGTAGGGGCGGTGAACAAGGCGATTGCAGTCGGCAAGATCAAAGTTGGCTGGTCACGTGGACGTGTAAAGGCCCCGACAGTAGTAAACTCTGCAGGAAGTGCAGAGTGGAAGGTTGTACGGAAAACAAGGTTTACACGATGGGCAGGCCTGAATGTTCAGGTATGCGAGAAGGTCAAACTAACTGACGATACGACATTTGTGTTACGCCGACGATCTGTTCCTGTAATACCTGACGTTCCCTACCCAGAAATGGACGGAAATCTGATAGTGTCAAGAAATCGAAGACCTCCGAGCATCGTGCTTAAGAGCTAGTAGGAGAAAAACCCTACAGGGCGGCCAAACTGGCACTGAATAAAGTGATTAAGGCACGTAAACGAGCTAGACAGCCAACACGACCCCCTGGCGAGATAGCTACAGATTTGTCATGGCCGAAACAAAGGGCGCGTCAGTCCCCCTGAAACGCACACCCGAGATGCTGCCAAGGATCGTTGGAACGTTGCTCCAGTCCGCCATGTCCGAACAGACCAAAGCAAGGATGCTTCGTTCACGAACGATACGTAATATTTAGCGAAGTTACTTGAGCTGAACAAGGCAACGGGTCCCGGTAGTTGCCATCAAGATGACCATCGAGGCAGGCCTTGATATATTCACAATACGCAGATGCAGATGTGCCTAGACAGTGGCGAATTTCGGAGAGGTATAAAAGGAAAAAATTGGTTCTACTGCCCAAACACGGGAAGCTACCTGCCGTCCCGTCGGTATACAATATACAATCCTATCTGCCTTCTGAACACCGCCGGGAAACTGTTGGAACGGATCATTTTGTCGAGGCTGACGTTCTGATTGGCAGCAGGGACGAAAGTCCTGGGGCCTGACGCACCCCCCCCCCCCCCCCCCGCTTGCGAGTCAGCCGCGTAGTCGCCGGATAAGAATAGGCCTACTAACCCCAATTCAAGGTGTCAAGCGACCCGTGCTGAGGAATGAGTGATCGAGGGGGTGAAAAAGATGCTGGATCTTTAACGGAGCCTGTGGGGTACCTGGGCACCCCCCACAGTAAGCTGTCCCTTACCGCGTTAATGCAGGGGTCTGGCGTGGTGGACATTCTTTCCCGTGCTACTCGTGGGATTTAATCATGAAGTCAAATAAAAATCAGAATCTAGGTGGAAATAGTGGTGGGATCAACCCCTTCGCAAGAAGCGGGTTGATGAGATCTCCGACAAGGAGAAGTGAGGAGATAGGCGCTGGGAGTTGCGTACGCAGCTCAAGCGTGGGTGCTCCAGTCCACTTCCCGGCAAGCCAGCCGGTGGAGGTTATGGACGGAGCGTGGTTGTTGAGGGCCGTCAACCGAGGATCCAAAGGACGGTCCGCAATAGAGGTGGCTGAGCAGCAGCTTGGCAAAATCATCGACTTTGCGTCCACTAAGTCGAACATAAACAAGGACCTGAAAACGGCCTTGCTTCGACTTAGGGCGTCGATCGACGATGCCAAGCAGGAGCACGCGGCACTCGCGTTGCTGACTGCTGCAGCAGCGGAGCCTGCAAATGAGAAAGTGCCGAAGTTTACCCAATCGGAGGCCTTCTCCTTCGCAGGAAGTCCGAATAAGGCGGAAGCGACTGCTCGCGACAAACGGGGCAAGCAATCGCAGAAGCGGGCGAGGCAACCGTCAGGCGAGGAGCTGTCTGGCGGTGCCCGCAAGGCCAGGCGAATCATTACCCCGAAAGTCGGTAATAATGCCGGAAGGTCGGACCCCAGCCAGGGTTCCTGGAAAGCTGGGAAGGGTGGGCCTGAAAAGGCTGGCCCGTCCCGGAACGATGGGAACAAGGGGTTGCGACCGCTAGTGGGCCCTCAACAGCCACAGAGTAGGGCGATCCAAGGGGAGGACCCCCCTTGGACGAAGGTAGAGCGGAAGAGGAAGAAGAAGGCGAATCCGCAGGTAGTAGCGCAGGACGCCAAGCCAAGGCGTAGGAGGGCAGGTGCCAAGCGCGAGAAAGGCGACGCTATCGTCATCAAGACGGAACAGTCCAAGTACTCGGACGTCTTGAAGATGATGCGAAGCGACGCCAAGCTTGAGGGTCTTGGAGCCGACGTACGCAGTATTAGACGTACTCGTACGGGCGAGATGATCCTGGAGCTGAAGCGCCAGAAGGAGCACAAGGGCGCCGCCTATAAGAGGCTGGCAGAAGAGGTCCTTGGTGAGGGTGTGCAGGTGAGGGCTCTGACACATGAGGCGACTCTGAAGGTCAAGGACATCGATGAGATCACCGAAGTGGAAGAGCTCGTCACGGCACTGCGGCAACAGTGCGACGTGCAGGTAGCCGCCGCAGCCGTTAAGCTACGGAAAGGGCCAGCAGGGACACAGATAGCTTTGGTTCAGCTACCTGTGGCGGACGTCAAAAAGTCCGTTAAAGTAGGGAGCATAAAGGTGGGTTGGTGTGTATGTCACCTGACATTCCACGAGCCACCAGAGGATTGCTTCAGGTGTCTGGAACCAGGACACAAGTCGTGGGACTGCAAAGGCCTCGACAGGCGCAAACTGTGCAGGCGATGCGGCGCTGAAGGTCATAAGGCCCAAAGCTGCACGAGTCCGCCCATCTGCATGATCTGTACCGGGAAATCCTCGAACAACAGACATCCGATGGGTGGTCCAAGGTGCCCGGCCTTCAAGAAAGCCGCAGTGAACAACAAATCACAGTGCAGGTAACGCAGCTGAACCTGAACCACTGTGATGCGGCTCAGCAACTGCTTTGTCAGGCAGTTTCTGAGTGGGAGACGGATATCGCCATCATATCGGACCCATACCGAGTACCCGCCGGCAACGGCAACTGGGTCGCGGATGGGACCAGAAAAATGGCGGCGATATGGACGACGGGTAAATACCCCGTTCAGGAGTTGGTGTCTACTACCTATGAGGGCTTCGTGGTCGCCAAAGTAAACGGGGTCTTCTTCTGTAGCTGTTATGCGCCTCCGCGGTGGCCGATCGAGCAGTTCACGCAAATGCTGGACCGCTTAACGACCGTGCTAACAGGGCGAAGGCCGGTGGTAATAGCGGGCGACTTTAATGCCTGGGCCGTGGAATGGGGAAGCCGTTTCACAAACCAGCGGGGTCAGATCCTGCTAGAAACACTGGCCATCTTAGATGTCGACTTGGCTAATGTCGGTACCAAGAGTACCTTTAGTCGAAACGGAGCGGAGTCACGAAGTGACGTGACCTTTTGTAGTCCTGGCCTAACAAGTAGTTCGAACTGGAGAGTAGATGATGGCTACACTCACAGCGACCACCTGGCGGTTCGCTACAGTATCGACTACAATAACAGCAGACAGCGGATAGAAGAAGAGGCGACTAGGCCAAGGCCAAGCCCTCGCAGGTGGAAGACATCATACTTCGGCGAAGGGGTATTTAGGGAGGCGCTCCGCCGTGAGCGAAACTTAATCGGTTTAGACGGTGACGAGCTGGTAGCGGTGCTCTCACGTGCGTGTGATGCGACCATGCCTAGGCGAGTCCACCCTAGAAATGGGAGGCCACCGGCTTACTGGTGGACCGACGCGATTGCGGACCTGCGCCGCGCCTGCCTACGGGCTAGGCGGCGGATGCAGCGAGCACGATCAGAGGAAGAGCGAAACGAACGGCGGGTGATGTTCGCCGCTGCAAAAGCCGCGCTTAAGACCGAGATAAGAGCAAGCAAAAAGGCCTGCTTTGAGGGTCTCTGTCAGAGTGCCAATACGAACCCGTGGGGTGACGCCTACAGGATCGTTATGGCCAAGACGAGAGGTGTAATGGCTCCTACAGAGCAATCTCCAGAGATGTTGGAGGGGATCATTGGAGGACTTTTTCCGCGTCATGATCCTAGTCCTTGGCCTCCTTTCGTAGGACAGCCGGGGACTGGGGCTGGCGATGAGGAGAGGGTCACCGATGTGGAACTTGCGGGGATAGCTAAGTCCCTTAGCGTAGGTAAGGCCCCAGGTCCGGACGGAGTTCCGAACCTGGCCTTAAAAGTAGCTATTGCAGAGGCTCCCGAGATGTTCAGGTCTGCTATGCAGAAATGCCTGGACGAGGGAGTTTTCCCAGAAGCTTGGAAGAGGCAGAGCCTGGTACTATTGCCAAAGGCGGGGAAACCATCCGGAGACCCGTCGGCATATAGACCAATATGCTTGATTGACACGGCGGGGAAGGTGCTCGAAAAGATCATCCTCAATAGAATGTTGCGGTTCACCGAGGGCGAAAATGGTCTTTCGAGTAACCAGTACGGCTTCCGGAAGGGGAGGTCCACCGTAGACACTATCTTGTCGGTTACAAAAACCGCCGAGAAAGCACTCGAGCCTAAGAGGAGGGGAATTCGCTTTTGCGCGGTAGTGACTCTGGATGTAAGGAATGCGTTTAATAGCGCCAGCTGGTCTGCTATTGCCGATGCGCTCTTGCGTCTGGGGATACCGGAGTACCTGTACAAGATTCTCGGAAGTTACTTTCAGAATCGTGTACTAGTCTACGACACGGAGGCGGGTCGGAAGTGCTTTCACATAACCTCAGGAGTCCCGCAAGGTTCCATCCTGGGTCCGGTGTTATGGAATGTCATGTACGACGAGGTGTTGAGGTTAGAGTATCCAGTGGGAGTGGTGATTGTCGGATTTGCCGACGACATTACGCTCGAAGTCTACGGTGAAACGATCGAGGAGGTAAAGTTGACTACCAACCACTCGATCAAGGTTGTGGAGGCGTGGATGCTGTCCAGGAAATTGGAGCTGGCTCACCACAAGACAGAGGTGACGGTTGTTAACAACCTGAAGTCGGAGCAGCAGACGGAGATCAGTGTAGGAGACTGTACTATCCTGTCAAAGCGCTCCGTCAAACACTTGGGCGTGATGATCGACGATTAGCTTACCTTCGGTAGCCACGTCGATTATGCCTGTAAAAGAGCCTCCACAGCTATTGCGGCACTGTCCCGGATGATGTCCAATAGCTCTGCGGTGTACGCCAGTAAGCGCAAGCTTCTGGCTAGTGTTGCTACATCCATACTAAGGTATGGCGGCCCGGCGTGGGGCACCGCGCTAAGTACTAAATGCTACCGACGGAAGCTGGAAAGTACTTACAGGCTTATGTGCCTGAGGGTTGCGAGCGCGTACCGTACCGTGTCACATGACGCTCTCTGCGTCATTACTGGTATGGTGCCTATCAGCATTCTTATCAGTGAGGACATGGAGTGCTTCGAAATGCGCGGCACAAGAGGCATACGCAGGACTGTCAGGATGGCCTCTATGGTCAAATGGCAGCGCGCGTGGGACAGTTCCACCAAAGGAAGGTGGACCTATAGGTTGATACCGAGGGTAGATAGTTGGATTAATAGGCGCCATGGGGAAGTCACATTCCACCTGACACAGGTCCTTACAGGTCATGGTTGCTTCCGACAGTATCTACACCGTTTCAGGCATGCGGATTCTCCCGAATGCCCAGTGTGCAATGGTTTAGAGGAAACGGCGGAACACGTTTTGTTCGTGTGCCCGCGTTTTCGCACAATGCGTGACCGCATGCTTGCCACATGCGGGGAAGACACAACTCCGGACAACTTGGTCCAGAGGATGTGTAGGGATGAGTTTGGCTGGAACGCCGTTTCAACGGCTATTACCCACATCGTCTGGGAGCTACAGAGGAGGTGGCGCGTGGACTCGGAGAATGGCTAGTCCAGATGCAGTACAAGAGGTGGTCCAGGGGTTCGGAGTCGGCTTCGTAGGTCATACCGGTGCCCTGCGGTCGAGATCGACCCTTACAACGATTAAGTGGCCGCGGAGAGGAAGTCCCGGTAGCGGTGCTGTCGTGGCGTCGGTCTACTGGGTTGGATCCGAGCCCGCGGTTGGAAAGGGGTCCCTGGCAAGGGTCGGGGTAGGTGAGATCCTGCTGTCTGCAACCTACGGGTGCATCTGATAGGGCCTGAAGGGTAGTGATACCCTTCCTTACGGGCAGGTCAGATCGGGTTGCACGTGGGCATCAGTTCTTGATGTCCGCTCAGCAGTAGGGCGCGGGCGGGGTTGACCCTGCCCGCCTTCCGAGGACAAAGGGAGTGGCGAGGACCACTCGGGAAACTGGCTAAGCGCCAGCATGCTACCGTGATGGACTCTCCAAAGCGAGTCATCGATGTTCGTTGCTGCAGGCTACGCAGCTAACCTTGTGGGTGCGATGTGCACTAGCCCCTCTCTGAAGCAATACCTTCTTGGTGGTTCCGGAGAGACGTAGGGTTTGGCGACCATAGGAATGGTTTAGTGGGTACGAGGAGAGAGTAGTCCTGGATTTTACTTTTGTTGTAGAAGACGGCCTGTCAGACCTACACTACCCTAACCTTCTGTTAGGGTGTCTGTTGAGCAGATTATCCCCCTATGGTTTAGAAGGAAAAAAAAAGGCTGATGTTCTATACCGAAAATCAGATGACTGAATGAGGTCGAGACAGCGGGCACTCACACACCACGAAACGGAGGTGGTGATGGTGAACAACTGGGGGGTGGGGCGGCTCACAGACTGATGTCCCTTTGGATGGTCAGTGTATAATGCACGGCCTGAAAGGACGTGGTATGTGTGCTCACGCTATGTCTGAACCAGCAGATTATAAAAATTGAATGTACATCGGGTTTCTTTCCATAAAACATCAGTATTCAAGCTATATTTTCATTTGCAGAAGGTTTTAAAATATTCTATCGGTGAAAATTTTTCCATACATTTTGTATGGGAGAGAAATTGACCGAAAATGAGGATTTCAAGCAAATTTGTATGAAAAACTGTCAAAAAGATGGAAAAATCAAAATTTCCCCGATAGAATATTTTGAAACCTTCTGCAAATGAAAATATAGCTTGAATGCTGATGTTTTATGGAAAGAAACCCGATGTACATGCATTTTTTATAATCTGCTGGTTCAGACATAGCGTGGTGCTATTATTGAGAAACGTAGTAATCGATGCCTTGGACAGGTTGTTTGGGTAGACCTAGCAACCTGTTGTTGCGGAAGCTCAATAGCACCAAACATTTTTTTTCTTCACTCGTGTAATAACCACCAACCTATCAAGACGTTTTCAATAAAAAAAACTTTGTTTCGTTCCTTGTTAATCTACTCCGTGTTTTCTTCGAACTCAAGAATTATCTTCCTTTTTTCAACAATATTTCGTTTCGAGAGGGCTATTAAAAATAAAGTGGGGCAAAATTTCGAGTGGGGGAAGAGTTTCTTTTAAAGTTTTTGGGCTCCATTCGAATTATTTCTTTCGTGTGTCAAGGTTGTTCGAAGCCTTTTAGAAAACGGCTTCAAAAATTATGAAAATTGATCAATATTTCGAAAAGTTATGAAAAAATGTTGGTTATTATTATTATTATTTATTTTTAACTTAATTTTTGTTGATCAAAACATTGTAATATGCGCTGGTCATTCCAACGCATGGAATGGGATTGAAATGAAATCAAATTCGATATTTTATTTTGGAGCGAAACTAGGTATATTTTGAAGATGCTTTAGCATATGTATAACTTTAAACAAAAAAGATTTGGAATTCATATTTTACATAAAGTGAGGCAAGAGTTCGAGTCATGTGGCAACTTCAAGTAAAAACCTAAAATTCCTAAAAATGTCCATATTATCTCTTAAAATGATGGAACTATTAATTGGTTTTAGGTATTTCTATTACCAAAGTGTCAAAATAGTGTGCTACGGTAAGCGAAATTCCACAAACACAAGATTCGAACTTTTGCCCCAGTCAGTGATGGGGCACGAGTTCAAATAAGACACACGCATACAAAAAGTGTTGTAACTTAAAATTAAAAAGACATTTGGCGTAACTTTGTTCAGCAAAACTTTTGCTCATGGATGTTAGAATCACCAAACGGTATCCATTTATTTTATCCGCTCCGATTAAAAAAAATCAATTCAACTATTGTCGAACTTTACCTTACTTTAAAAGTTAAAATGATGCAACAATTGACAAAAAAACGTGGGTTCTCATAAATGGCTCTAGCTAGTATTTTTTTTGCCTCTCGGTATAGTAGCTGTTACATCATCTACATCACTTGGTGTTTTACACGATTCATCTGACCTAAAATAGATCACGTGTTTTAAACGGTGCTGGCGACAAACGTTATTCAATGAGATTTCACCGCATCAATGCTCCAGTGTCTAGAATATCATCCTCGAATTTTTCGAAACTAACCCCAACGTGATTTGGCGTGTCACCGATTAGAGCGGTCGCCTCCCATTTGTTTTGCCTAGAACGTTCATTAATGGTTGCTCTATCTGAAATGACCACACGGTTCACCTCCCATACTAAAAGTAATCGTCCCGTTTCAGCTTCGACTATGGTAGGTAGGGTAATCTACGAGCGCTATCGGGCGGAATTTTTCGGACCGAGTAACGTCCATCCACCTTCATTTTATGCGCTCTCTATCGCAGGTTGGTGTCGTTTAGGTTAGGCATATGAATTAGTTACTGAATTTCTATCCGTTGGGTAGGTGGACTAGTGGCGGTGCTGTTACCAGAACTTTATGATCAGTTTTATGCCAATTTTTACACGGGTCACAAAATAGCCGTTCACATTAAACGCGACAAGGTCCACAATAAAATGAAAATATTAATGTAGGATATATCAAGCCAAATAACGTTCTGCAATTAATGATAAGAATGTTGTTTTATGCTTACTAGTCATTTGCATTGTTTGTTCTTGATTGTTGCATAAGTCACCACTTCCAAAATTTGAGAACTTACTACTTAGACCACTTCTCTAGATTCCACTCTGCAGAGCTGGCATAAAAATATGCTATGATTAGGAAAGTCAGGAAAATTTATATTATAAAAAGATCTGGACCGTACCAGAAATAAGCTTGCGTTCCGGATTAGCCAAGCGGTTATCAACTGAGTTATTTTGACACACCCTAAAGATTTTTGCGAACAACAAAGTGGTTTTCGTAGCTATACTAGTGAATTAAAACAATAGAATACATTCGACGGTTTTACTGATTTACCCCTGAGGATAGTAACCAGAGTTACCGAAACGTAGTGATGAATTCTACGGAAGCGATCTTATGTCAGCCTCATCGTCCTTATTTCTGGTTTCAATTTATTATGTTTGAATATCTTCTAAATTCTTAATTTCATTCGATACTTGTAAAACTGTCACCGTTTTAAGACAAACCAAAACAAAACAAATTCCTCTTATTCAGATCACAGCGACTTAAGTTCTTCTTAACAGGATAAACATGAAATAAATATTTCATCAAGACGAGAATGCAGCATAAAACTGGAACCATGGTTATACTATGGCCACGTTATACTATGAAAACAAGAATTATTTTGTCTCAAACCTCAAACACTCATAAAACACAACAAGTCCATTGCTACAAATAAACTGTCGCATTTGTACAAACAAAAAAGTTCGGAATGGATTTTCCATTGTCTCTCGCTTCTGAATTGAATTCCATTTCCCTACGCTTATGCTTGCTGTGTGTTTTATCGTTTCCAATTTTACATAGCACGGGAAAGCGCTTGGAGTTGTCCTGGAAAGTTTAATTAATATTTATTTATTGGATTTCTATTGTTATTTACTGTCTACCCGTCATTGGGCGCTTGGGCCGGGGGATGCTCGTTGTGCATAATAATCGCACCCCTTCGTGAATTAGCGGTTGTTGATAAAAGTTTTGCTGCCACCCACCGCCACAACCAGCAGAAGGGTTCGAGAAAACGGGATGAATGAATGGGAATATTGTTCATTACTTTTCCTCACTTTCCCGGTTTTCAATTTTCGACGTTAAACTTCTTATCATCATCGTTACCCATCTGAAATGTTTTCGAGCTACCAGCTCCAGAAGAATGAACTTTTTATTGCCGTTTTAAAAGATGCCCCCTTTTTGCTCTTTAATAATTTCCCCGCTTGCAACACACTGCACAAGGCCGCAGTGACGCACAATAGAAAATTAATTACAAGAGTGAGCAATGGAGACGTGTACGGAAATTGTATATTTTTCTGTGCTATCGGAATGATCAATCGCAAAACTTTCAATCAATTTTGTTTTTGAATGACATAAAATTACTTTATCGCTGTGCGTTCTACTATACTCTACTTCCCTGCAATTTTGTGCATCCATGGTGGAGAAAGTAGCTGGCATGGAGTACCTCTATCATTAGCGTTTGCGCACCGTGTGCCAGGTGTGTTCTAGGGGTCTCTGAGGACATAATGTGCGCTCTATGGGGTTTTATCGGCGTTCCAGTTTGTTTTAATGGATTTTAATTTCCGTTGGTGTTCCAAAGGTTTTCCAGGGGATTTTATGGAGTTTTAGGAAGCTTCAAGGGCGTTTCAGAAGGCTTGCTAACTTCCCTTTTATCAAGTAAGATGGCTTAAGCGACACTCCCGAGGGAGACCATCTACCAAGTGCAGGGTTGCCCGACCGTTGAGACCTTTCAGGGGATTAGGGCTCAGTTATCCAAATTTGGACGGGAAGTAAGGTGGCTGACTAAAACTGCACGCAAAAATTCCGCTACTAATACCGACTTACTAATATGACTGCCAGAAACGTGATTGCAACCCCCGGTCGATGACGGAAAAGGAATGACAGGGTTTCTCATCACTGGCCAAGTCTACAATCTCCCTTCGGACCAACCTGTGTCCGACTAAAAAGTTGCCCAGTTGGTTTCGAAGCCAACCGCCCCACATTGGAGTAAATCACATCAAAACCTGATCATAAGTGGAAAAACTCAAAATGAAGTAATTGGGTTTTCCGTTGTGTTTTTGCCAAGTGTAGTTATTGTGTAATCGTTTGACAGCTAAGCAGTGTACAAATGTTTTGTTTACGCTTATCAGAAGAGGTTAAGTGAAGCTGAAGTTTAGCCGTTTTCTTTGATATAACTCACAGCGCGTGCTAGTTTTGACCGTACAAAGTGAATGAAATTGATAGTCAATCAATTCAACAATGCAGTTTGTTAAAGAAGGTTAATGTTTTTATTCTGTTAATTTGAAACCCAAACAAATTGACGTTGAATTAACATACAATATATGAAAATATTGAAAAAAATATTTGATGGAATCCTTTACCGTACATTTAAAATGAAATAAGTTGATTTTCCGGCTGTTTCCGGAAAATCTGCGTTCAGTGTATGATGAAACTATGGTTCCTCTTCCAAATGCAGAAAGAAAACCTTCCGGATGTTTCCGATTTCAAAAGTTGCAACACTTTGAAAAAATAGTGATAATTATATTATTATATGATATTATTTGCCTTAAAACACTATTTGGCCCTCTAAACGTATTTTTGCTGAAAACTAGAACTCAACAGCTTTCAAGCAAAAAAAAAAAGTTTAAAATCGGTCAACTGGTTCAAAAGTTGTGATTTTTTGAAAAAAAAAATAGTTTCGAAAAATCTTGACTTTTACAATCATAAAATTGGTCACCCTAATGACGAAATAAAAAAATACGAAAACTATGAAATACGTTTCATTACTAATTTGGGATGCATTTGGGTTGTGAAAATGCGTCAAAACAATTTTGATCAGTTTTGATGTACTAGGTGCTCCACTGTGCGCCCCAGTAAAACAAAGAACAATGAAAAAAAAACTACAGACGAAACACGTGCGACATGAAAAACCTTCGACCAACTTCACTTCATCGGGACCTAATTAAATACACTGGATCCAATTCTCATTACCCACAGTGTTTATTGAAACCTTTCCCAGTGACATGCCATAAACAAGTACCGTCGTGCGGGGCTTCTTTATACACTTTTTAACGGGTTTTCAACTTTATGACATTATAACTCCCAGAGTAGTGAATGTATTTCCACAATTTTTACACATAATAATTGTGAGTATGTATGTAGGATGCATGCAAAATTTGAACTAAATCCATCAATAAACAAAAAAGTTGTCCATACATCAATCGGAGACATATAATATGGAACCAGAGGGGGGCTACTTTGGACATTCATACACCTCGTCCTTTTTTTACGTCCATGCTTGGCTGAGCTACAAAAGTTCTACCGCTAAGACAATGAGCAAACTCAACAGTTTTATATTTTTTAAAACATCTTCGTGGTTAGGAGAAGTGTACAAAAATATAAAAATGTGTATTTTGATCATTATTTTGTCGGTAGAATTTTTTTTCGCTAAGCCAATAGTGGACGTAAAATGAGGTTTGGGTGTAATTAAAACAAAGCTGCAGTTTTGTTTATTTAGAATACTACTTTGTACCAATACTGTTGTATACTATATCATACATGATTTCAATAAATATATGCGTTTTTAGGTGGTTCTGTGCTACCTTTGGTATTATGAGCAGCGTGATATTTTAATATAGACTTAAAGGCTGTCTGGGGGCCATCAATCCTTTATTTGGGTGAAACGGTCATTTATAATGTGTATCCATACAAATATTCGATTGTATATGCTACGTCGATACTTCTTGCACGAATTGAGCAACCCTTTGAAATTTATGAACTGCAGAAACAATGCAAACAGAGCAAATGTTCTGATACGTTATGTATATTTTTATGATTCATTCGATGTTTTTTCGCCTCCTGACAAGCAATAAAGTTTCAACAATTTCAACCAAATGAAGGGGAAAATATTGCGTCATAATAGTCCCAAAGACATCAAACAGATTTGAACCATCTTTCAAATTCAAAAAAATCCATATTCAAAAGTGTCCAAAGTAGCCCCGTGTTTCAAAAGTAGCCAAGCACGACGGTATCTTGCATCAGCGTATTTATTCTACCCAAACTTCCATGTAATAAGGTTCATTTCATCTACGCTCTTTCCTCTCTCTACGCTCTTTCTACCTTTCCCATCTGTCTGGTCTCTAACTACCTATCGTGTGTGCTTGGCTGTGGTGTGGTTTCTACGTGCAATTCCTCGTTTGCTCCGCAAACGCAATGGACTTTTGTGCAATCAAATTCACTTCACGGCGAGCATAGAAAATGCCGTGTTTACGCCTTGCAACGTGTAGGTAGCTATGTTGCGGCGTTGCATTTTAACATTCATTCAGTGAGTACTCACGACCTTTTCTGGTGGATGATCACGATGACGGCGCCCGCTCGATGGATGAACGGGAAGGGAGTGGCGGTGAACTCTGCTGCTGTGCGCCGGTGGGAGGGTGGTTGCTCGCTCTAGCCGCTGCTGCTCGTCATGGGGGTGAACCGATGATCATCTACCGATTCATGGCTGCTTGGTAGCGAAGACGCTGCACGTGCGTCGGTGTTTCTGTTGGTCGTCACCAACGGAACGAAAAACGTGATCGCTTGAAGTAACTTGCCGATTAGCCCTGCCTAGGGCGCGTTTGGTGACGGACGCGGCCTTCTTCCGGCGTGCTCCAGGGAAACTTCGGAGCCTGATGGTGAGGTCAAGAATGGCCACTGACGGCTCTTGTCACGAATCTACATTTGAACAATTATTACACGACACGACACGTGTCACAAATCACCGTTACAAAAACCACATTCAAAAGCAATTTACCTAAATTTGTCCAAAGCCACACACAATAACACACCGCCGATAAAACTAACGCACATACAATATCTATCTGGGAAAAACTAAGGGAAAGGTTTTTAAGATGAAGATCTACTAGTCGAAAGATTCTTAAGATCACTTCTACCTTCAACTATACACCACGGCGCGAGAACACTTGGGCCACTCCTGCCCCTTCCACAGATCAGTTCGAAGTGATCTTGCTAAACTTAGGTATCCTCAGATCAACCGTCATATAGGGTAAAAAATATAATTTGGACATGTATATAATTTGGACATGCACTGCGATGTATGCCTTTTTCCGGAGAGCTAATAAAAGTAGATACTTCTGAATATCGACTATTGGATCAAACAGACTCTATTCTGATGACTTACGTTAAAAATACGCTTAACAATTAAGAATTTATTTCAAAATTATCGAAAATGTAAAATGTTTCACTAAAACCCCTCAAATGCACAGGTATGCAAGACGACATACACTTCACAGTCACATACAATATTAACCTCAAAATCGTTGATATAATAATTGTAAGAAATTTAAAAGCCATATCGCAATGAGAACTGTTCAATAAAGAAGCATTGGGCAGCCAATCTCTTAACATTCATCTAGAACGCCTAAAATAGGTGGTGTCCAAAATACATTACAAGTTTTCTACTGTAAATATATTTTGGTCATCTGACGAACTACATGGGGATGCTGTGCGATTGCATACTTTGAGGCGTATTCTGTGGTTCTGGCGATATTTCCTCGATTTTAACAAAAACTGTAATAGTTATCAAAATAGATACCTGTTAAGCGGAGAAATTTGATTATTTACACGAAATTATTAGTTAATTTATGCTACTTTCATGATATAGCTGTATTCATGGCTAAACATGGAGATAATTGCCCTGTCCAAATTATATATACCTGAGGGTGTCCAAAACATATATTCGGTGTCCAAAATGCAATTCTAACAGGCGATTGGAAATCGTGATTTTATCAGATAAAAATGCGTTCGTTAAGCTTTTTATCACCAGGAACGCAAAGTACAGTCATATTATAAGCGTAATAGTAACTTTGCAAAATAATCAATTCCTTTCTAAGGAAGCTAGGGGACGATTTTTCTAACGTTGTCCTCAGCCTGTCCAAAATACATGAATTACCCTAATTGATTTCGTCACCGGAAATCACGAAGTGATATTCGCAATCCCGAAGGTTGCTCTCCCGCTCCCAACAGTCATATTCGCACATTTTCGCATCTCATTCTACGAACAGTCTTAATCAACCACCTTACCGACTGCTCAAATCATGGGAGGAAAAGAATCGGGCAAACCCAACAAACATTTTTGCTGTACAAGAGTAGAACAAACCACTCTTAAGCAAACTTTAGCTTAACAAACTGTTGTTTAACTAGCTCTGTTTCTTGGGAAGTCAAAACCTTTACAAAGGATTCTCAACGGGTCGATGTACGCTGTAGATACAGCTTGCAAAGCGAGAAACCCAGTATCCGTGATCACGCTGTGTGGTAAAATTGCGCGCATTTCGCAGTGGGGACTTATTCAATTTTTAGCGCAAACGAAAAGAGGCGGATGAACAAATGAACATTTTGGCGGTGAATATGGCTTAGGCTGGTTCAAAGTTTCTAAGGCTTCTATTAATTGTAAATGATTTGCTATTTTAATATAATGGTAATCTGAACTAAATATTTAACGAACAATATACACATAATGACATCGTTACAAAGTTCTGGGGCTCCAGGAGATTTTAGGGTCTTTAGTGGTCTTATAGGGGATTTTTATGGGGATCCAGAAATGTTCCGTTTAGTTTTAAGGGTTTTTGAAGCGTTGCTGATCATTTTTGAGGGTTTCAACCACTAGTTCTATTGGCTTCCAGACCCGGAATGAAAGTGATACATATTTACAGTTCTAGGTATTAAATATTTCTAGATTGAGTTTAAATAAGGGCGAAACTAACATGAGAGAGTTCTCTTCATCGACTCTCTCTTCTGCAAATTAAAGTGACAAGATGCAAATTCAATCGAACTTTTTTACACTTAGACCTTGACTTAGACGCTAGATTGCATCACAACCTAGCGATTTATGACCAAAAAGTTCAACAATACTTGCGTTTTGTCACTCTAATTTGAAGAAAAGAGAGTCGATGAAGAGAACTCTCTCATGTTACTTTCGCCCTTATTTAAACTCAATCTAGATTTAGACCCGAAGAAAAAAAAATCTACGAACATAGACTACTAAAATATAGTTGGCTGATTTATTCAGCGTTGCTTAGCAGCATCACCATATGAACACTCCTCCTCAACGCTGATCATGCAATCCGTACCCTTGTTAACCCCTTACAGGCCTACAGCTTTGGGAGGGTAAAGTTGACCAAGACTGACCTCGAGGCGTTAGAACGTGCAGTATGAGTGGCGTTCACCAATCACCGCATTCACCATCCAAAGTCGTACATCGAGAGAATCACCCTGCCACGCCCAGTAGGAGGAAACTTAGAGGCGTCACTAATATCCAAGTACTATGTGTCACCCAGATCCAGCAGTTGCAGGCATATTTCGTAGAAAGCCAGAACCGTCATGAAATGTACCGCACTGTATGTGAAGCTGACCACGCCCTGCATCTGGCGCAGGAGGATTATCAGCTGAACTGCGACATTGAGACCGTCGACGAGATGATTGTAACGTGGAAGCAGAAGGAGTTGCAGTTGAACGCGTGGCTGGTGCAGGTGACCTCTTCTCGGAAACAGCCATCAAGGACCGGGTAATTGCGACGAAAAACTATCGGTGGTACATATTGCACGAAGACGTGGAGGACCGCTATAGGAAATGCCTAGGATGGTCCACTGCACGAATATATTCTGGCCTGCTTACTCTCACACGAAATTTGACGTTTGAGCGGTGTCGGCACCGCTCAAACGTCAAATATCCCTTGAGAGTAAGCAGGCCAGCATAAATTCGTGCAGTGGACCATAGGATGTGACAACAGAAATTCGCCTGCCTTGTTATTTTTTCGTTCGATCTCGTGATCCAGGGCTGCCACTTTACTTTAATCCAAATCTTTCATACAATTTAAATTTGAAGAATGAAATTTGGATGCACATTTTACACCGTAAATCACAATTTGCAATTCAAATAGCATAACTTGCAAGTAAAATTGCATTCAAACGAGAAATCTTTCCATTAAAGTAAAAAATATACCAACAATTATATTATTTTGTACCAAATCAATGGTTTGTATCAATACTCAGCCATGAGAGTGATTGTAGGTTGATTTACATTTGAAAGCTGACATATTTGAGTCTATTCAACTTGAATAGCAAAATACATTGATTTTGAATATTGCTATCACGTGCTTAACCTGCAAACTAGCAACACGGCCAAACCAACAGCAAAGCGATCTGATCGCAGCAAACGGTTATTAATTTCGACCAATCAGCGACTGGTCTCAGTTTAACAGCAAAATGGTCTCAAATCGGCTGACGACGTGACGCATCCTATCTTAGGGAAATGCAATTCAGTGGGAGAAACAAAAGAGCATGTCGTTGCAGGCTATTCAGTGTTAGCTGGCAGCCTCCTTCGATCGTCACAACGAAGTTGCCAATATTTACACCAACAGCTTGCTTTAAAGCACAACTTGGTCGACAGATTTATACTCTACTATAGGTACCAGCCGGACGAGGTTCTGGTGAATAGTTGCATAAAGCTGTGCTGGAATCGCGAGATCATTACGGTCGTCCTCATTCGTGCTAACCGGCCCGACATTGCATTGTGGTTTACGACAACAAAAGGATGAAGAGGGTAACCCTCATCGACATCGCTGTACCGTTAGACCATAATGTCCAATCAACGTTCTCCGGCAAGATAACCAAGTACAACAACTTAGAGGAGGAGCTAAAGCGGATTTAGCACCTAGAGGACGTCCGTGTAGCTCCGGTTGTACTCCCGGCAATCGGAGTTGCCACCAAATCTCTCCTAAGGTCCCTAAACGAGCTGGAATTGAAGAAGGATTTGAACATCATCCTGAAAGCGGTGATTCTTGGAACCTGTTAGTTAGGTGGTTCCTGAATCATCAAAACTGACAGTACATCCGAAGCAGACTTACTAGGATATAAACAAAACCGGCTAATAGGGTGATACACAAATTATGTCACGCAAAAATTGACCTTTCCCAACCAATCAGTTTGCTGTCCTCGTTCAGTAAGCTACTGGAGCGTGTGATCCTAAATCGTGTTGAACAACATTTGGAAGGTACACGGATAGTTCCCGATGAGCAGTTCGGTTTCAAAAGAGGCCATTCCAGAAATCATCAGCTGGCTCGGCTAGTCAGGGACGTAAAAACCAGCTTCACTCGAGTTAAGTCCTCTGGGATGGTACTTCTAGATATCGAGAAGGCATACGATTTAGTTTGGCAGGAGGAAATCCTGCCCAAGACGCTACTTGGAAATTTTCCAATGTACACTCCTTTTGTTAAACCGCTCCTACCAAGTGTCTGTCAATGGGCATTCATCTGATCGCCACGAAGAACCCTACGGTGTCCCACAAGGTGCTGTGCTGAGCCCCACGCTCTACAACATCTTCACCGCTGACCTGGTGATGCTAGATGATACCCAGTACTATCCCTTCGCTGACGATGCTGGCTTTATTGCATCAGACTCTGATCCGGTTATTGTGGTAACCAAGCTACAAGCGGCCCAAAACGCCATCGAGAGGTACCAAAGAAAATGGAAGATAAAGACTAATGCGGACAAACCCCATGCGATTTTCTTCACTCGGAAACGAAGTCCACAAAAACTACCGCAAAGTGAGATCTCTGTTTGGTGACGCCAACTACTATGGTCGGACGACGTAGGATATCTGGGCTTACCCTTGGACCGGAAGCTTACATTTGCTGTCCACATTAAAAACACCCTACGTAAGTGCGACAAGCTTACAAGAATGCTGTACCCGCTGATCAATCGGCGGTCGCACTTGGACACAAATTCTAAGCTTTTGCTGTACAAGACTGTATTCAAACTAGTGATGACATACGGTTTTCCCGCGTGGTTTCACTGTGCAGCTACCCACAGCAAGAAGCTTCAGGTGAAGCAAAATCGGATTTTGAAAATGATAATGAATTTAGATCCATTTCACCCTACCCATGCCCATTAGGATCCAGAACACGTTTGTCGCGAGGTTTTGGTCGATCCGCGTTACGCTTCCAGGCGGCTTTATCGAAGCGCCACCATGACCTCCCGTGCCACTGCCGACGGTAACTCACCACCCGCTAGTTGGCTGGGAGCGACTTCACCGACAGCATCTCCGGCAGATCGCAGATGCCCCACCGGATATGAGCTGCTGTTAATCATCGAGGGTACTGTAAGAAGATGATGAAGGACTGAGAAATTCAGGATGCCAATAAATAAGCAGGCGGGTAAAAACGAGTCGTTCAAGAATTGACGTCAGTTATTGGTCTAAGTTTGTTTCGCACAGACGCTTATCGAAAGGCGTCTTCAGATGAAAAATAACGTTTCCTTGAGCGATCATTTCATTGTAGTTTCATCAAATTAGGGTCTTGTACCATTTGGGTAGGTGTACCTATTTTGGGCACTTGCCGCTATAACTAAGTCAATTTCAAACCGATTGATTTGAATTTTTGTACAGAGTAAGATACTGTACGTGCCTAACTCTGTACAAAATATCAAATCAATCGGTTTGAAATTGACTTAGTTATAGCGGCAAGTGCCCAAAATAGGTACACCTACCCAAATGGTACAAGACCCTACTACAGGTACTAGTCGAAGAAACACCCTCATCGTCTACCTGCTGTTCTGACGCCCAAGCGGCTGGTCTGCTGCCATCGGTGGCTCCACCGATGTTTGGGGTGCGGGACGTCGATTCGATATCGTATTGAGATTTTTTCCAACGACTAGCGAAGTTGGATTTTTTTTCCAAATCCGTGCGTCGGACCTAACTTCGGAAGTGGTAAACTGTATAGTGGTGGACCTAGTATACCTAGTATACTACACAGCGCACCATTTCTAAGTTAGGTCCGACGCTCGGATTTGGAGAATAATCCAACTTCGCTAATCGAAAATGCCAGGTTCCAACTGCACGTAGAATAACAAGACGCCACTGGCACTGCAACCACCCACCCACCCATCTTCTGCGTCCACACCACTTACCTATTAGTTACTTACCGTAAAAAAAGTGGAACCGCGATGAACCGTCACTAAATCCGTGTTTTTTTTTTTTGTAATCCGTGTTGTTTTTCTGTCGCTGCTGCTACTGCTGCTGCCGCTGCGGAATAATCAGATTTTTAAGGTTAAACCCAAAACTTAATATTTAACTGTCGAGTAAAATTTCCACCCTCGGATCACGACCCACGTTGAAAAACGTAAAAAAAAAACAAAGACACGCGACGACCGATCTGCTCGTGGCAACAACTTGTTCAATAATGGTCCAATGCACTTAATGAACTGCACGAAAACTTTAGATTGATGGAAGAAGACATTTAGTAATTTTTGTGTGGTATTGTAAATTTGACTTATTTTACTCTATATGGGTAAAAATTTCAACCCGGTATAATTTAATTCGCCGTGAGAAAATATTACATTTTATAACGTCGTATTTAGTATCAATATATTGTTGTTAACCGTAAAAAAAATATTGAATTCGGTTTACTGGTTTCGGAGATATGACAGTTCAAAAATTGGAAGTCTAAAAAATAATGTTTTACGAGAACAGTTCTAGCTTCGCGAAAGATTGACCAATCGAGCCCAAATTTGTACCAATGATGCATATATAATAGGTTGACAAACAGTCAAAATTTGAGATTGTTTGATGCACTCTATGAAAAGTTACAGCATGTTGATTTTTTTTTTGTGGAAGAAAAAAAGTAGCCTATCCCAAACATTTTGGCCATCCCCTGTATGTCATTGCGTTACGAAACACAGCTATGTTAAATTCGATTTATTTCAATGTTTATTTAAATTAATTTTCATAAATTACGTGTCGTTTAAAAGCTAAATAATAGCAGATAACGAAATACCATTCGATAGCAGACACTAATTCAATGTGAAATGCTTGTTTGAACATTTCATGAGGTCGGTCAAGCCGATCAATGTTACCCCGCTGATCAATTATACCCCGTTTTACAGTGCTTAATACGCTATTCGCCAGGCCTCCCATACTCCGTTTTCACGGTGCCCTAACGTGTCGCAGGCTCCCTTTTTGTACTCGTTCAAGCGAACCTCGAAGAGGCTGGGTGCGCCGCGATAACCGAGTTTAGGAAGCGCAGGGTTGATGAGTAGTTTTGTTCAATGGATACAAAATTCATTTCAGTCTGCTGCTGCCCGTATTAACCCTATGGCATACCGTTGGTCTCAACAGCTGCTATCCACCGGCCATAACGCTGTCCCACCGCAACATTCAAGCCTTAGCGGATGTGGTCTCCGGTAGGTTCGTTTCATCGCATTTTAAGCTACCACGCTTCCCCATTGATGACTTTCCGCATATGAAAATAAGAGAACGGGAATACGCTATTGCGAGGTCGTCAAGCTGGACATGAAGAATGCGTTCAACTGCGTTAGCTGGGCCGTCATCAAGTGCGCCATACACAATGTAGGAGTCCCGGTTAGCCTATGCCGGATACTGGAGAGCTATTTTCAGAATAAGGTGCTAATATTTGACACCAAAGAAGGCGAGAGGAGCTACGCGGCCCGCGGGCCGCATGCGGCCCTCGACCAGGTTTTGTGCTGCCCGCGAACTGATTATGAAAGGTATTAAAAAAGTAGCCCACTCATAGATAACACTAGTTTACAAAATGAAACGAAAGTCGTGAACTTCTGTCAACGACCAAAATTTCTGAAGCATAATTTAGCGCTGATTTCGAAACCGTGCTTCAAAAAAATTAAAGTAGAACAGTTTTTGAGTTACAGCTCAATATCGAGTTTTACAACTTTTTAAAATATGGAATTTGAGAAAATTCAAATATCTTGTGTTTTGTTCAATAAATTTTAAATCTTTTTCCATAAATAAAAAGCTGAATATAATACCATGCAATCATCTAAATGCAGGTTTTGCGTCAGGTGGATGAAATTCAAGGTATTGGCGATTTTTGGGGACGATCTCCTCAAATTTTAGCAAATTTTCCAAAAATATATGAAGAAATGTATTTTTTTCAATAAGAAAAAAACAATTTAAAAAATCTTTCTCAGCGTTTGTTTGACATATCATATGTAGGCGAGTTACAGTAAAAAATTCAGCTCAATCGGAGCATTGATTACGGAGAATGAGATGCGTGAAGTGAGAGACTTTGCTTAAAAATAGAACAAAAATCGATTTCAAATCATCAACGTTGTATGGAAAGTCGAAAAATTTTCCGCTCTACTGTAATTTTTTTCCTTCGCGTTTTCGAACTTAGGGCATGATTCTACACCAAAAACGATCATCAGCTTACCGAGTTCAAAAATGCTGTAAACTAGTGTAATTTGCGCTATAAGTACCGTGATTTCGGGTGAAATTGATCAGTGGGGTGAAATTGATCGACGTGAGGGCAATTTTTATTTGTCAAAAATAAAGCTTTGAACTTAAAACAATTTGTAGAAAATGACCATCATATGGCTCAAGGGTTATTGAATGATGAGTTTACATGTTTTACAGCTAATTAGTCACATATTTCTGTATTAAATTTAATATTTTCCGATACTGCGTGTTTGACGAATTTCAAAGACACTTTCAAACTTTTGTTACCGTAGCTGTATCGCACATGGAATGAATGTTTATAACTGCCAAGTGTTTGCTAAACCCGATTTCGTCATCAAAAGTTCTATAAATATTGATATTTGTGCATAAAATTGTACTTTTGCTAAAGTAATGACTAGTTTACTATAAAAATAGCATACTTTCAAGCGTATTCTTTAGATTTATTGAACTTTTAACTCAAATAATTCAGAATTTACTAAACTTGTAGAAGTTTTACAAAGCTTTTCGCATTCTGGGGTGGTTACTTCAGATGAAGAATTTATTTTCAGCACTTACAAAGACATTTCACTGACTGATCAATTTGAGCCCGAAACTAAAATTTCTGATTTTATATTTCAAATGATATTTATTGCAATAAAATGGTTTGCAGTAAAAGTTTCAACCTCGTTGACTGAAGAAACCCGTGGTAGTACTTGTTTTAAAGCATTAAGTTTGACCATATCGATAACTTTTTAAAAACAAGAAGCCAAAAACTGTGAAAAGTGATCAATTTCACCCGAAATCACGGTACGATGTAAGTTTATCCACAATATTCTTAAAGAGGTCCATATTGTTCTATCCAGCGTCGACTTTTGAGTATCTAATTTGAAATAATTTGCTCAACATTATCAATACCAAGAACTACAAAACCTAAATATAACGGTTTTGAAAACTCTATTTTAATTTCCTACGATTTTCACGATTTTTCCAAGTGCAATCAAATCTGCTGATAACTCTAGGTTGTTTAGTTCTTGGATCTTGTTCAATATTTTCAAAAAAAAAATAAACAAATGGATTTTGTGTTGAATCTTGAAAAATGTTGAAAATAAACCCTTGAATGACTTGCGGCCCGCAGTCTCTTTTCAAAATTCAATTTTTGCCCGCAAAGACAGTTAGGCTGAGGATCACTGAGCTACAAGCATAACCGCGGGGGTACCTCAGGGCTCGGTACTATAGAGGGCGGCGTATGATGGCGTATGAGGCTCAAACTACTACCGGGCGGAAAGCTGGTCAGCGCTGCCGATGATATTACCCTCGTGGTATACGGCGAGTCGATAGAGGAAGTGGAACTGACAGCAACGCACGTAATCGACATAGTGAAGGACTGGATGAAGTCGAAACAGTTAGTACTCGCGCACCACAAAAAGGAGGTGGTGGTGGTAAACAACCGCAAGTCTGAACAACAGGCAGTGGTCATAAAAGCAGGTGCACAATCAACTCTAAGCGCTCACTACAGCACTTGGGGGTCATGATCGACAATAAACTGCAATTCGAAAGCCATATGGAATATGCCTGCAAAAAAAAAACATGAATGGCGATAATGATATTGCCAAACATAATGCCAAATAGCTCAGCAACTAAGTGTCGAGTAAGCGTAAGCATGGTCGAGTGCGTCAACCGAAACGTGAAGCGACTCCAGAGTACCTACAGGCTGATGTGCTTTAGGGTGGTCAGCGCGTAACGCACGGTCTCAAAGGCCGCGGTATGTGAGCTAGCGGGCATGATGCCCATAGCTTTAGTGATGGCAGAAGATGAAGAATGCTTCGAGCGACGCGGCATAAGAGGCGCGAGACGGATCGCCAGAACATTGTCTATGTTGAAGTGATAGAGGGAATGAGATTCCTCCAGCAAGGGTAGATGGACACACAGACTCATACCGAGCGTGTCTTAACGGACGAGCAGCCCCATGAAGTGAAGCTTTACTTGACACAATTTTCGTCAGGCCATGGGTGCTTTAGGTGGTATCTGCACAGATTCGGACACGCAGGTTCTCCCGCATATCCGAAGTGTGTAGATTGCAACAAGACCGCGGAGTATGTGCTCTTTGATAGCTCACGCTTCGAGGAGAAAGGTCGAGTATGCAGGAGGTATGCAGTAGAGATTCACTCCGGTCAACATTGTTGAAAGGATGTGTACGGAGGCGGACAAGTGGGATTTCATTCCTCCCTCCCACGGTTTTCTCGAATCGTACTTGAAATACAGAGAAAATTGGGTCGACCAACAGCCGGCATCTCAACGGAACATTTGAATTTTGAAGCATGCTTAATCATTTATTAATAATTTTCAGCGCTTCCAAAGTTTTTAGTACCTAAACGAAAAAGGAAATCCAAATTTTTGAAGTTCTGTACTTGTTCACCTGTGCTAGGACTAAGCGGGTGAATTACTTACTACTCTATTTCTCCATCCTGGCAAATCTGAAGACTGACCGAAAAAATAAAGTTGTAAAGCGCACACTGTGGGGAGCCCAATCCCCCACTAATCCTGCAGTAAGTAAAGCAAAATTTTACCCTGAATGGCTCCTTTTCCATTGTGTTGTAGGACAAACGTCGCACGACGAGCACCAGTCAGCCCCCAAACAAGCAGGATATGAACGATGAATAACTTTATCATCATCAAACGAGTGAGGGAGCAAGAAAACGGGAGACTGAAAAGCAAAGAAAGCAAAAGCGAGGGAAAAAGTCGAATAATATGCTTAAGAGGGAAATTATTCGCCCCTTCGGATGGCTGGCTGACTTGGATGCTGCACCGTGCGGTTCAATTGGGTGGAGAGTGAAAAATTTCCTCCGGCCAAGTGGAACGGGTCCAGGAGATATCAAAACAGCAACGGAAATGAGCTCAGGGAATAATCATATTTTATATTTGGGCTCCGGGGGCCATTTATCGCTTTGACACCTATCCCTGCACTCACTGCCACAGTTGCTTCCATGCTGGCTGGTGGCTGGGTTGGGGTGCTTCCAATGCGAGGCAAAGATGTTTGATAAGAAAGCGACACAAGTGGGAGGCGACGAAGCAGAATTACGGGATTTGGTGCAAGGCCAGTGTGTGGATTTTTATCGCGAACCACTGAATGGTCCATGCTCAGCAAGTGATACATTTGCGAATGTAACATTTCATGAACCAACATGATCGGGAACGCTCCCCGAAATGCTGTTCATTCTCTTGCCCGGTTCGATATGAGAGCGCAATCAAGAGAGAAGATGCTCGATGACGCTAATGAAAGCGATGCATTCGGTAAGAAAATGTTATTGCCATAATTCTTTTTTTATTGTGACTACACAACCTGCAACGTCATGAATACAGTTAAATTAAATAGTATTTCACGTTTTTAAAGCGAAAACGCATTAAATACTGATGAAAATAACGATTATTCACAGTTGCCCCAAGCCAACGATGAGCGATCATCGGTAAGTGTTACACTTAGCGATGCCCGCTCATCGCCGCAGCTTGTTTATATCGGAGTATCCTCTTTGTGTTCCTTCGTGAACCATGCGACTCGACGAGAGAACATACACCGCTTGGTAATTGAAACAGAACCAACAGAAGGGAAGAAAAACTACCGAGTGGTTCACTGATCACTTTTTCGTCCAAACACTGTGCAAGGCAGACAGGTCTTCGGTCCGGAAGATGACGTTTTTCCAGTCGTTCTTTATTGTGGCAGACACGTGCAGACGGGCGGTTGATTGTGTTTTTAATTTCGTGGAGTGTGACACGACGGAAGTGCGGGATTGTAGGAAGGGTGGTGGAGTTGCTGGAGTGAGACAAAGCGGGAAACGGTTGGATTAATTTGTGTTAATTTTTGGGTGGTACGGAAGAAGTGTGGTGTTACGGATTTCTTGGCTGGAATATAGGATTGTTCATTCGACTGGAATATTGCAATAGTGTATAAGTTGGAACAAATGGTTTCGGTTTAACCCAAGTTTAAATTCATGTCTAAAATTAAAGTTCTATTTTTTTGGGTAATGTGGGATTCTGGACCACCTTCAGCAACTAACAATGGAGACAGGACTATTAACCGTTCGGACGGAGTTCGCAACCTGTTTTTTTCCTGTTCGGGGCATAACCACTTCGACTAATATTTGATCTATTGTGGTATATCCCGTGTCCTTTGTATAGTGCATGCCATATAACTTTATCACTATTGATAAGTTATAAAGTATTCGGTTTTGCTACAGTAGTCATTTTCAACTCAATCACAAGAATGGATTCTAATTGATAGGTTCCGCTTCCTTTTTCAGTCAAAATCGGATTCCTTAACGAAAAAGCCAAGAAATGATACCGATATTGACCATGCATCGGCACCCTAATCCTTACTGCCTCAAACCAGAGAACATCGAATAAAAGATTAGAAATACTAACTCATTTTTCCTTGTTTCAAGATCCATCTCAGCCAGAACCAAACCGAGACCTATCACTTTCATCAAGGTATGGAATGTTATAAGAATCAAAGTTTTTCCTTTAATTACAAAAATAGTTGTTCCATAGTTGGAAGCAGGTAGGGCTAGGGCTCGATTTGAAAGATCTTTCGCCGCAAGGTAACCCAAGAAGGTGATCTTACCCACGCTACGGGATAAGCTCAATCTGGAGAGTTGACACGCATAGTGATCACCTGGCGATTCGATACAGTATCGAATATTGCGGTAGATGATAGCTGACGAGGATAACCGACACTCACCGAGGATGGCTAACCTCGCGTTTCGATAAGCCGGCATTTGTGGAGTGACTGCTCATGGAGCAGAAAACCGACTACCTGTCTAGCGACGGTCTAGTTGGTACCCTGAGACGAGCGTGCGACGCGGCAATGCCGAGACGATCCATACCCAGGAATGGACGAAGGCCAGTATACTGGTGGTGCCAGGAAATCGAGAAGGATAGAAAGAGCCCGTACCGATGAGTTGAGAATGGAGCGAGAGGAGGCATACAAGGCGGCAAAATTGGCACTGAACAAATTAAGGCGCGTAAGCGGGCGTGCTTCGCTGATCTCTGTCAGACGGCCATCACAACCCCCTGGGGAGATGCCTACCGGATAGTCATGTGCAAAACGAAAATCTGCACCACCGGAACGCTCCATGAGGATGGTGGAAACGTAGTTCCCGCACCACGAGGTAAGACCATGGGCACCCACGCTGCAAGACCATCTCGGTCCGAGCGAGGTTCCCCCAGTGACAAATGACGAGCTAGCCGCAATAGCGAAATCACTTAAGCTGGGAAAGGCCCCGGGCCCGGATGGCATTCCGACGGTGGCTATCAAAGCGGCCATCGAGACCTGCCCTGATATGGTCAGACTGGCTATGAAGAGATGTCTGGATGGTGGCAAGTTTCCGGATAGGTGGAAAAGGCAAAAATTGGTTCTATTACCCAAGCACGGGAAGCCACCAGACGACCCGTCGGCATATAGACCAATCTGCCTATTAGACACGGCCAGGAAACTCCTAGAGCGAATCATTCTGTCAAGTTTATTAGTCTACACCGAGAGAACGGACAACGCGGGGCTATCAGACAGCCAATTTGGCTTTCGAAAGGGCAGATCGACGGTGGATGCCATTAGGCCGGTGACTGGAACAGCCGAAGTTGCGGTGTAGAAAAAGAGGAGAGGCATCCGCTACTGCGCGATCGTCACGCTAGACGTTAGAAACGCCTTTAATAATTTTAGTTGGGCCGCCATAGAAAGCACCATATCTCGCTTAGGAGTCCCGCATAGCCTAAGGCGAATTCTGGAAAGCTACTATCAGATCAGGGTGCTGATTCACGACACCGAGGAGGGCCAAAAACAGTATAATGTCACCGCGGGGTACCACATGGATCAAGCTTGGGCCCGGTACTGTGGAACGCGGCATACGACGGCATATTGCGGCTAGCCGGGAGTAAAGTTGGTTGGCTTTGCTGACGGCATTACCTTGGTGGTATACGGTGAGTCGGTTGAGGTCGAGTTGACGGCAGCGCATGCGATAGACATAGTGGAAGGCTGGATGAGGTCGAGGCAACTGACACTCGCACAAGACGGAGGTGGTGGTGGTGAACAACCGCAAGTCTGCATAATAGACAGTAGTCACTACGGGCGGATGCTGGATCGAGTCAAGTCGCTCCCTGGAGCTTCTTGGAGTCATGATCGACGACAAGTTGAACTTCAGTAGTCATGTCGAGTGTGCCTGTAAGAGGGCGAGCGTGGCGGTTACGGCATTATCTAGGATGATGTCAAACAGTGCGGCAGTTGTCTCGAGTAAGTGAAAGCAGTTCGCGTCAATAGCGGTGTCCATACTACGGTATGGCGAAAGTACGTATAGACTGATGTGCCTGAGGGTTGCGAGCGCGTACCGTACCGTGTCTCACGATGTGCTCTGCGTCATCACTAGTATGGTGCCTATCAGCATCCTTATCAGGGAGGACAAAGAGTGCTTCGAAATGCGTGGCACAAGAGTCATACGCAGGACTGCCAGGATGGCCTCCATGGTCAAATGGCAGTGGGACAGTTCCACCAAAAGAAGGTGGACCCATAGCATTCCTCCTGACTCAGGTCTTTTCAGGCCATGGCTGCTTCCGACAGTATTTACATCGTTTCGGTCATGCGGGTTTTCCCAAATGTCCGCTTTGTGCCGATTACGAGGAAACGGCGGAACACGTTTTGTTCGTGCGCCCGCGTTTTCGCATAAGGCGTGACCGCATGCCTGCCAATGTAGGGAGTACACAACTCTGGACAATTTTGTACAGACGATGTGTAGGAATATGTTTGGCTGGATTGCTGTTTCAACGGCTATCACCCACCTCGTCTTGGAGCTACAGAGGAGGTGGCGCGTAGACTCTGAGAATGACTAGTTCAGATGCGATACAAAAGGTGGTCCCGGGGTTCGGAGTCGTCTTCGTAAGTGATACCGGTGCCCTGCGGTCGAAATCGATCCTTACAGCAATTAAGTGACTGTTCGCAATAGCGAAGATTTGTAGCGGATCATCTCAACCGCAAGCGCATTATCGAGTAGCATTTTTTCAACGTGAACGCCAAACACGTCCGATCCCGTCCATCAAGAGCTTTGCCAGCCAGCACTCAGCAGCGAAAAACGAAGCCAACCGCCGCCTTGCATCACCGTGTGGATCGACCGACCAATCAGGTGCAAGCTCGAAACGGAGGGGAAATTCAAAATTTGTTACTATTATAAAAGGGACACCAACCCACGCAGTGGGATTCAGTATTGTACCAAAAGTCGAAGAATAAACATCATTAGTTTAAGTGAAGTGAAGTGTTTTTAGTGAGAACCCAGCCCAGCTAGGAAGGCAGATTCCGAAGTGCAATCGATCCAACCCGTGTCCAGCCAGTTCAGCTTGGTGCCAGCGTGCCGTTCCACTTGAGTCGTGGCTTTCTTTCATCCAGTGCTAGCTCGCTACTTTCCCAGCTCTTTTCAGAGCTACCACTTGAGAGTTATTCAAGTAGTCGATGCTCCCCGCGAGGTGAAATGAAAGCCACATTTTCCTGGTCGGCACCAAGCGTAGTTTCGTCGGAGGATTGTGCTCGTCCACCATTCGGCGTCGGTCACGGGCCTGCGGCCTAGCCTTTCGTGTGTATGCGTGTGGTAGTAGTGGATTACCACAGCGCCAAGCACAACTGTCGACCATCCAGCGTCGGTAGTCCTCAGCTTCGACAGTGTGTCGAAAGCGTCATCGTGTGTGCACGCGCTGGCAGTGTGCCATCGCGTCGTCGTCGTCGGCAGTGAGCCGACTACAGTGAAGTGTGTGTGAGTGACTAGCAGAGGTCGGCACAGGGCCGATTCTGCCGGCACGAAATCATCGTCATCGCCGTCGGCAATGAGCCAAGCGGCATCGCATCCTCGTCGTCGTCATCGTTGTCGGCAGTGAGCCGATTGTGGTGAAGTGTGTGCAGCTAGCAGGTGTTGGCACAGGGCTGACTCTGCTGGCTCGAATCCTACGTGTTATGCATGTTGGCAATGAGCCAACATATTGTGGTCCATCGGAGCCGGATCAGTGAAGTGGAAATACAGTCCATTGAAGAACAAAAGTGATAGAAATGAACGTTGAAGAACAAAAGTGATTGAACTGAACGTTGAAAACACAAAAGTGAACTGAAAGTGAAGAACTAAAACGAAACCGAACTGTGAAAGTAAAAAGTGAGTGATCGCTCTATCCGTAGCGAAAAGTTCCAATGTCTCTACAGCATTCACCAGTGAAAAGCAACCAGCAGTCAACCATGGAGGAAGCGAAGGCCTACGTTCATCAGCGTGGACAGGTAAAGGGTAAGGTCACCGCAATCTTCAATAGTCTGGAGAGAGCGGAGGACGACCCCTCTCAGGTGAGTGTCCCTTTGTTAAAAGTTTATTCCAAAAAGTTGGAAACACATTATGCGGAATACTCCGCTTTGCACAAGGAAGTGTTGAGGCTCGTTCCTGCAAGTAAATTCGACGAACAAGACGAGAAGTTGAACGAGTTTGATCGTCTTCATACAGAAACGCTTGTTCGTCTGGAAGGCTTAATGGAAGCTTTCCAAAAGAAACCTTGTGATTCGACCACTGCTTTGCAGACTGATTCTTCCAGAATCATTGTTCAGCAGGCACCTCTTAGGGCTCCCATCCCAACATTTGATGGGAAATATGAAAATTGGCCTCGTTTCAAGGCGATGTTTGAGGACATCGTCGGCAAAGGTGCAGATTCTGATTCCATTAAACTGCACCACTTGGAAAAGTCCTTGATTGGTGCCGCTTCCGGAATCATTGATTCCAAAACTTTGGCAGATAATAACTACAAACACGCGTGGGAAATTCTTATCGAACGGTACGAAAATCCTCGCGTTATCATTGACACTCATATTTCGGAACTCTTGAGTATGAAGAAAATGAACAGGGAATCTCATAAGGAGTTGAGGGAGTTAGTGGATACTTGTACCCGGAACATTGAGGGTCTCAAGTTCATGAAACAGCCAGTGGACGCAACTGCTGGATTGATCGTTAACAAAATTTTGGTGTCTTGCCTTGACCCTGCAACACGAAAGCAGTGGGAACGTACTCTGAATCATGGTGATTTGCCCGATTTGGACGATACTTTGTTGTTTTTGAAGGATCAGTGTCGCGTTTTGGAGCGGTGTGAGGTGGATAATCCCTCATCCGCTAAATCTCTACCGGGAAAGTCAGCTCAGTCTAATGCTAAACCTGCTAGCGTCAAGGTTCACTCGACAACGCCGGACGCTAGTAACGAGTCGTGCAGTTTTTGTGGAATGTCGCACTTCAGCTATCAATGTCCTGAGTTTCGAAAGCTATCCGTCTTGGAGCGTGTTAGTAAGGTGAAGGAATCTCGTTCATGTTTCAACTGTCTTCGTCGTGGGCACAATTCTGTCGATTGTTCGTCCAAAAATCGTTGTTCCAAATGTGGTAAGCGGCATCACTCCTTGCTGCACGATGATGGGAAGAAGCCTGATCAAGGTGTAAGTCCACCCGCCGCTTCTCCGAAGCCAGCTGATGCCGTTCAGAAGCCAGTTCATGTGTCACCTCAGGCCTCGAATACCGATTCAGTCCAGTCGGCTACCGTGTCTTCGTCGTGTTCGCAGAGCGTTGCACTCCCAAATGTTTTGTTGTTGACGGCTATGGTGCATCTGCTCGACAAATTTGGTCATCCCGTGCCTTGTCGAGCCTTCCTTGATTGTGGGGCTCAAACGAACTTGCTTTCTACCTCTATGTTTGTGAAGTTAGGGTTTGATGGACTTCCTGTGAATGTCGATATCGTCGGCGTCAGCTCCACTCGCAGTAAGTCTAACTGTCTGGTCGATGTGAGCCTTCGTTCGCAGTGCAGCGACTATCAAACGACTCTCCAGTGCTTGGTCACCGCGAAGATCACTAATCCGTTGCCATCAAGGCCAATCGACATTTCTGAGTGGAATATTCCCTCCAATATCAAGTTGGCCGATCCTAATTTCAATGTTCCAGCCGCAGTAGACTTACTGATCGGGATGGGTCATTTCTTTGAGCTCTTGAAGATAGGCCATATCGTTCTTGCTGAGGGTCTTCCCGAGTTGCGTGAAACTGAACTAGGATGGGTGATCGCTGGTGAAATCCGTGATGAAGAACCGGCTTTGGTTAACGTCACACAGGTGAATTGCGTTGCTATCGAGTCGCTCAACGAGACAGTCAAGCGTTTTTGGGAGATCGAGGAGGTTGAAGTTTGCTCTGCTCCCACAGGAGAAGAAGAAGAGTGTGAGGAATTGTTTCGTAACTCGTATCGACGTGATGTCAACGGTAGATATATAGTGAAGCTACCGATCCGTGAAAATGTACACGAACTTTCTGATAATCGTACATTGGCCCTTCGTCGTTTTTTTTTTCTCGAAAGACGGTTGCTGAAAGATCCCGAGCTCCGTCTGCAGTACTCCAACTTCATCGAAGAGTACAAATCCCTCGTTGATGCGTCGGCGAAACCCGTGTCTGGGGTGTCTCTCAACGATGTGTTGAAGATAGGTCCCGTCGTTCAGAATGACTTGATGTCAATTCTGTTGCGATTTCGTAAACATCCTTTCGTCTTTACCGCTGATATTCAGAAAATGTATCGGCAGATTTTGATTGATCCTGAACAAACCTCGTTGCAGAGAATTTTCTGGCGGTCCAACCCAATGGATCCCATCAAGGTTCTCGAGTTAGTGACTGTTACGTACGGTACTTCTGCCGCTCCTTTCTTGGCTACCAGGTCCCTAGTTCAACTGAGTGTCGATGAAGGAGCCGATTTCCCTCTTGCAGCTCGCGTGATACAAGAGGACTGCTATGTTGATGATGTGTTGTCGGGAGCGAAAACCATTCAAGAAGCCATTGAATGTCGTCAACAGCTCCAAACGTTACTAGCCAGGGGTGGTTTTCCGGTGCATAAGTGGTGCGCCAACGACGAAGCGATTCTTCAGGATGTCCCTGAGGCTGAGCGTGAAAAACTTGTTCTTCTTGATGATCTGTCGGCAAATGAAGTGATGAAGACTCTCGGATTAACGTGGAATCCGAGGAGCGATGAGTTTCTATTTTGTCAATCCCCTTCGTCCGAAGAGTCAGCTGTGACAAAGCGTCAGCTGTTCTCCGAAATTGCGAAAATGTTTGACCCGTTGGGCTTACTTGCTCCAATAACCGTTCTGGCTAAGCGTTTGATGCAGCAAACCTGGGCTGCGAAAATAGGTTGGGATGAGTCTCTCTCTGACGACATCCTTAGAGACTGGTTACAGCTTCGCAATTCTCTCGCATCCGTTCGCGACATCGAAATTCCCAGACCAGTAACCGGTCCCGCGTATGAGTCTCTTGAGCTACACGGGTTCGCAGACGCTTCAGGAATAGCGTACGGTGCCTGCCTGTATGTTCGCAGTATTCTCCCAAATGATTG
Organism: Aedes albopictus; assembly: GCF_035046485.1. Classification (NCBI taxonomy): domain Eukaryota; kingdom Metazoa; phylum Arthropoda; class Insecta; order Diptera; family Culicidae; genus Aedes; species Aedes albopictus. The sequence continues at coordinate 201,600,370 of NC_085136.1, read as the reverse complement.
TTGTGTCGTCAGGTTGTTGTGTAGTAAATCTAAGATTGCCCCTCTGCAAGAGTTGACAATCCCTCGAAAGGAACTGTGCGCAGCCGTGCTGCTGTCCCGGTTGGTGAAAAAGGTTCAATCGACATTGCATGTTCAGTTCTCTTCCGTTTGCCTTTGGTCGGACAGTCAGATTGTCCTCTCGTGGCTGCAGAAGGCGCCAGCGAAACTGCAGCCATTCGTTCAGAATCGTGTGGTGGAGATATCAAGGGAATGTGGTCTCTACAAATGGTGTTACGTCCGGTCCAAAGACAACCCGGCCGATGTGATCTCCCGCGGCCAGCTCCCACGTAGTTTGAAGGAAAACTCGCTATGGTGGGAAGGGCCTCCTTTTCTCCAATCGAAGATATACGAATCACCGGTTCTTGATCAACTGCCTGATGGCTTGATGCCTGAAATGAAACCAGTTTCGGTCGTGGCAATGCCCGTAGTGAATTGTGACAATCTGCCACTCTTTAAGAAATTCGGATCTCTACGTAAACTGCAGCGTGTTCTTGCCTACGTTCAGCGATTTTTGAAGAATTGTTGTACCAAGAATCCGGAGGATCGTGTCAAGTGTAAATATCTTACCGTCCCCGAGCTTCGATCTGCTCTCCATACTATCGTTCTGGTTATTCAACGCGAATCTTTGTCCGATGAAATCGAAAAAGTGGAGAGCGGCGAACCGTCTAAACGGTTGAAGACTCTCGGCCCGTTTCTGCAGAACGGTGCCTTACGAGTGGGTGGTCGTATTCAAAAGTCTCGAATGCCATTTGATGCCAAGCATCAGTATATCCTGCCAAAGCATCCACTCACTGATTTGATTATTCGCCAATATCATTTGGAACATTTACACATTGGTCCTTCTGGTCTGTTGTCAGCTCTTCGTCAACGCTTCTGGTTGTTGGGTTCGCGTTCCGCCGTGAGGAAGATTACCAGGACATGTGTAGAGTGTTTCCGGGTGAAGCCACGAGGTGTGGCACAGTATATGGGCAACCTGCCACAAAGTCGCGTAACCCCTTCCGCACCGTTCGAAGTCACTGGGGTGGATTATGCGGGACCTTTCCTGATTAAACAATCCGGTCGGAAGTCTGTTGCAGTTAAAGCGTATTTGTGTGTGTTCGTTTGCTTGGTGACGAAATCCGTCCACTTGGAGCTCGTCTCGGATATGTCAACTGCTGCTTTCATTGCTGCCATGCAGCGTTTCATTAGTCGCAGAGGAATTGTTCGTGAGTTTCACTCTGATAATGGTAGCAATTTCCGTGGAGCTAAAGCTGAGCTCCACGAGTTGTATTCGATGTTTCGTGATAATGTCACTGTCCACCAAATCGAGTCATTTTGCCAGAACAAGGAGATTGCCTGGCACTTTATTCCGCCTGACGCCCCTGAATTTGGTGGAATGTGGGAAGCTTCAGTGAAAAGCGCGAAGTATCACATGAAGCGTATCATCAAGGGAACTCCGTTAACCTTTGAGGAGATGTATACTCTGTTAACGCAAATTGAAGCGGTCTTGAACTCGCGACCGCTTTTTTCGAACTCAGACGATCCCGCTGAGGGTGAGGTCATCACCCCAGCTCACTTCCTCATAGGCCGCCCTCTGACGGCCGTACCGGAGCCTTCCTACGAAGGTCTCAATACAAATCGTTTGTCAAAATGGCAGCACCTGCAGCAAATGCGGGAACATTTTTGGAGATCGTGGGTGCACGATTATCTCGTTAGTCTCCAACCAAGAGGGAAGAACTTCGTTCGCTTTCCAAACGTTTGTCCTGGAGCTATCGTTCTGTTGGAAGACAAGACACTTCCGCCCCTGCAGTGGAAGTTGGGAAAAATCGTCCAGGTTTATCCCGGGGAAGATAATCTGGTCAGGGTAGTTGATGTCAAAGTGGGAAACGCTGTGTACAGACGGCCGATTACTAAAATTTCTATTCTTCCAATAGAGGACAATAATGCCGATGGGGGGCCTCAGGGTTCGATCGACAACCGCCCGGGGGATGATGTTCGCAATAGCGAAGATTTGTAGCGGATCATCTCAACCGCAAGCGCATTATCGAGTAGCATTTTTTCAACGTGAACGCCAAACACGTCCGATCCCGTCCATCAAGAGCTTTGCCAGCCAGCACTCAGCAGCGAAAAACGAAGCCAACCGCCGCCTTGCATCACCGTGTGGATCGACCGACCAATCAGGTGCAAGCTCGAAACGGAGGGGAAATTCAAAATTTGTTACTATTATAAAAGGGACACCAACCCACGCAGTGGGATTCAGTATTGTACCAAAAGTCGAAGAATAAACATCATTAGTTTAAGTGAAGTGAAGTGTTTTTAGTGAGAACCCAGCCCAGCTAGGAAGGCAGATTCCGAAGTGCAATCGATCCAACCCGTGTCCAGCCAGTTCAGCTTGGTGCCAGCGTGCCGTTCCACTTGAGTCGTGGCTTTCTTTCATCCAGTGCTAGCTCGCTACTTTCCCAGCTCTTTTCAGAGCTACCACTTGAGAGTTATTCAAGTAGTCGATGCTCCCCGCGAGGTGAAATGAAAGCCACATTTTCCTGGTCGGCACCAAGCGTAGTTTCGTCGGAGGATTGTGCTCGTCCACCATTCGGCGTCGGTCACGGGCCTGCGGCCTAGCCTTTCGTGTGTATGCGTGTGGTAGTAGTGGATTACCACAGCGCCAAGCACAACTGTCGACCATCCAGCGTCGGTAGTCCTCAGCTTCGACAGTGTGTCGAAAGCGTCATCGTGTGTGCACGCGCTGGCAGTGTGCCATCGCGTCGTCGTCGTCGGCAGTGAGCCGACTACAGTGAAGTGTGTGTGAGTGACTAGCAGAGGTCGGCACAGGGCCGATTCTGCCGGCACGAAATCATCGTCATCGCCGTCGGCAATGAGCCAAGCGGCATCGCATCCTCGTCGTCGTCATCGTTGTCGGCAGTGAGCCGATTGTGGTGAAGTGTGTGCAGCTAGCAGGTGTTGGCACAGGGCTGACTCTGCTGGCTCGAATCCTACGTGTTATGCATGTTGGCAATGAGCCAACAGTGACCGCCTATGGAATAGCCTAGTAGCGTTGCTGTCATGGCATCGGTCCACTGGGTTGAATCCAAGCCCGCGGTTGGAAAGGCGTCCCCGGTAAGGGCCGGGGCAGGTTGAGGCCCTACTGTCAGCAACCTTCTGGTGCAGCTGATAGGGACTAAGGGGTAGCGATGCCCTTGCATTCAGCATATCAGATCGTGTTGCACGTAGGCAATAGATTAATGATGCTTGCAAAACAGTTGGGCGAGGGCGTGGTGGTTGACCCTGCCCGCCTTCCGAGGAAAAACTGGTGCGGACCACTCGGGAAACTGGCTAAGCGCCTGTAAAAATGTGTTGTACCGTAAACCGGCGTTTCTGGGGGTTTGAGGTGGTTCCAGGATGTTCCAGGTGAGCTTTAAGGGCGTTTCAAAGGGGTTACATGATGTATCAGGGAGGTTAACGATGTGTTCCAAGGGGTATTAGGGGCTGCAATGGGTTTAAGGATGTTTCAGATGTGCTTTAAGATACAGGAACTTCAGGGTGGTTTGATATGAGTTTGAAGGAGTTCCAGGGAATCTATGGAGGGCTTTCAGGGGTTTCAAAATCCAAAACTCCCTGAAATCCCATTGGACCGCCTATAACGTACCTGAGAGCCTCGACAACGCCTCTGTAACGAACCTCGCCGAAAATCATCTGAAAATTCCTGAAATACCTCCAAAATCCCCCTTATAACCCCATATCCCAAGTAAAATTTTAATGACTAATTCGTCTTGTAGAGGATTTGAGAACCACCATAAAACTAAATATATTTTATTTTGGTTTTATGATGGTTTGAAGAACCTCTTCTTGACTAAAAAAAAAAATGTTACTTGGGATTACTTATAAAATGAAGGGCTTCCTTTGCCTGCCATTGCATGAATTTGTATATTGTGAGGCAAGTACAATGATACTCTATGCCCAGGGAGTCGAGAAAATTTCCCCGACCGGAACGGGAATCGAACCCGTCGTCTCCGGATTGACAATCCAAAGCCTTAACCACTAGGCTAACTGGAGACCCCAGTACGTTCTAATGCACATATTTATCAATTGAACACCCCAAGTTTTCCATACAAACTTCGGTTTTAAACTGTGAAGGCCCGGTCCAATATTTTTCAAAAATTCTTTCACTAAAGCCTGCGCACTTTAGAATCGGTACGCTTTCAACTGGCTGCAGATCAAAAACGGTTTCACTTGAAAAAAAAATGTTGTTAGAAGCAATTGAAGTCTATCTATTGTAGTTTGCAGGAAAAATATAAAATTTGGAGTTTTTATTTTATTAGATGAACTATTGATCTGAATTCATAAATAGTGCCAGATTTTTCTGCACACATTGAGCAAAAACCAATCCTCGTCAGATTCAAGATTTGTGTAGGAATTTAAAATTGCCAAATCCACCAACTACGTAGTATAGAATCATTTGAGGTCTTATGATTGATAATTAAGGGCGGTAAAATATTCCATGGGTGTTTTAAAACTACCAATATAGCAATGGTAAACCTTTGAAGGGTTTTATGGAAAATCACAGGCTTTCACACATACTTAAGGACGCTTAGTGCATCAGCCAAATAGGGCTGACTCATGATCGTCATCACATTTGTTTTATGGTATGCGTGCAAAACGATTACAATTTAGAAATTGATAAAAAAATATTACTCCTACCTGATTATTCTGGCTGAGATTGTATCATCCCAGAAAAAAGACATCCAGGCACTTATTCCACCTTAAATTTTGTCACAAAACTAAATAAATATTAATTTTCTTTGCTCAACATATGAGACGTTGATTTCCACATCGTTTTCTTCTTCTTGAACATGCTAGCACTCTCCCCGGGAAACACAATTTCAATGAACAATTTTACGTACTTAAACATTACATACACTACACAAAATGTATCATAATAACTCTAAAACATAAATCCATTATTACAATCACTTTGCACGACTATTTTCCAGTTATTTGCACAGAACTATCAAATTAATCACTAAACTGCAATTTAAAAAATCTTTCTTATTCCATTTCTACCATACACTGTGTACGCTGAAGTATGGGTAGAAAATCATTAATCATCATATACAGTGATGTCAAATATGTTTTGCATCAAGTTGCCCATTTTTTTCCAAACGTGAAGCTAATTTAATTATTTTAAATGGAAAATATTTTTATTGAATTTGGTTTAATAATATATTATAATATATTTGATGACCTAATCATTTAACTCTAAAATAATTAGAAATAATACGACTAAAATCGTATGCTGAAAAAATAAACGCACTTATCGGCAACACTGCTGACCAGCGAAAATCATAAACATAAACAAAATTAGCTGTGCTGCTCAAACAAAAAAAGCATCGGATCATGCCGCGAGTGTCCAAAAAACGAAGAGCAGCAATCCTGCGGTGCAGCCAGAGGAAGAAGAGGGCAGCGGACAATCACCCGGACCAGATCCGCACGTCTGCGGCACCGGTGGACCCTGATTTGTTGGCAATTGAGCAGCCAGACGGATCAATTGAAGGTATGTTTTGAACTCCATCGATTGTTGTTATATCTTTTTACGTTCCTTATACACAAGAATGATGTTGTAATCACTTCGTTTTGTTTTAGATGACTACCTGGAATATGAAACGCCGAGCCTCCCTTCGTTCTTGCCAGATTCTGATTCAGAACCAAATATTCCGCTACCTCCGGATGACGCAGACGACACACCATCAAACGAGCGACTGGATGCCCATGCAAACAGTATTGCGAATTTACCGCCAACGGATTATGATCAGTTGTCGCTGCCAGAACTACCGTCTGTCGATATGTTTGAGGTTCTGTGGTCGGAAAACAATCCATTGGACTTCCCAGATGATCTACCTATCGAGCCGTCTTCGGTACCGTCAGGCTTCGTATGTACTGATACGCCATATGATGACAACTTTATTGACGACTGGCATGCCCTTCGGGATACTCCGCTATTGCAAAATGATGGGGGAGTTGACGGAAAATCAGCGAGTAGCTTCGATGCGGATTTCTCCAGGGATGTGCGTGTTGAGCCTGTTCTTGCTACTACACTTGACTCCACTTTGTGTGGTTACTATTTTGTAGTACAATTTTACAACTAGTACAACTCAGATTGCAGCTTTTGTATTCAAACTCAGCGATATTTGAAGCTTTCAGGGAAGCTTTCCCACATGCTCATATCAATGATTTTAACCCTTTGGAGCCGGAGGGGTCATATATGACCTCAACATAGAAACGGCTGTATAAATTCACCCCTTCAGCAAAACAGAATACTGTCTTCGGCAAAGTTGCAAATTGAGTCCTCTATTAAGAAAAAATGGGAATATTTGTATTTGAGACTTCATTGATAACCTAGAACATCCTGACCACTTTGAAATTTGGGAACACTAAATAATTGACATACCAGTTGTTCTAAAAGCTGAACTTGGATATGGGTTACGTTTATATGTATTCATTAACCCTTGGTCAAGCATATCAAGTGATGTTTTATATTCTGGGATGTTCTAGGTATTTCAAATTGTCCTAGAGTGAAGTCTTTCAAATCTACAAGAATAATGATATGTATTTTCGCTACAAATAATAGCATTGCATAACCAACTGTTATCCGTGAAGCTCTTGACATCTACAATGTCATTTAGAGACACTATAGGGATATTCCAGGTCAGCCAAACTACCTTGGAGTTCAGAATTTCAGGTCTACACTTGTAACAGTAGCCATATTTGTTAAACTGAGTAACGCTGCATAAATAACCGCGGTTACTGGAGCCATCTGAAGTCTACTGCTCATTTTAACTCTTTGGTACATTCAGGGTCGTCCAAACTGTTCTATAATGAAGTCCTTCAAATCTACAAGAATAACTCTATGTGTTTTCGTCATAAATATTAGTATTGCATAATCTGCTGGGATCCCTGAAGCTCTTAAAATCTCAAATGTCATTAAGAGACACTATAGGGATATTTCAGGTCAGCCAAACTACCTTGGAGTTCAGAACTTCAGGTCTACACTCGTAACAGTAGCCATAGCTGTTTAACTGAGTAACGAAGCATAATCAACCGCGGTTACTGGAACAATCTGAAGTCTTCTTGCTTATTATATCCCTTTGGGATTGAATTTGCATCTTGTCACTTTAATTTGCAGAAGAGAGAGTCGATGAAGAGAACTCTCTCATGTTACTTTCGCCCTTATTTAAACTCAATCTAGACTTGATCAAAACGAACAAAATCATTCTTCTTTTTGTTTCTATAGCAAGACGTAGTCGTCTTCTTCGTATTTCAACCAAAAAATCTTTAGAAAACTCAATATACATTCTGTAATAACACAAAGAGAGGATCGATGAAGAGAATTCGAAAATGTCAGTTAGGCCCTAAATAAGAATCAGTGCCGATTTGAACTAGTTAGTAAGTGTGTATGAATTAGTGAGTAAATGAATTAGAAGTCAGTGAGTGGGGCAGAGAGTAAAAGAGCTAATGAGTTAATGAGCATGTAAGATCTGTTACGTGGGAGTCAGTATGTTAGTGAGTGAATTAGTTGATTAGTCAGTGAGTTAATGAGCGAGTTTGAAAATCAGGGAGTTAATGAGTAAGTGAATGCATGAGTAAAATAATTAATGAGGGAGGTAATGAATGAGTGAAAAAGTGAGCAAGTTGATAAAAGATTGAGTTAATGACTTTAGGAGTGAGTGAGAAAGTGAGTTGATGACTTGGTGAGTGCGTGAGCTTGTAAATTAGTGAGTTGATGGGCCAATGGATGAGTTTATGACATATTCAGTGTCAGAGTTAGTGAGTTAGAAAGTTGGTAAGTGGGTTGTTGAATTAAAAGGCAGGTGAGTGATTTAGTGAGCTAGTGAGTGAAGTAGTGAATTTATAAGCATATGGCTGAGTGAGTTAGTGAATTAGTGAATGAGTGAGCTTGTTAGTGAGTGAATCTGTGAGCAAGTGAGTTAGTGAGTTTGTCAATGAGTGAGCCCGTTAGTGAGTAAATGAGTGAGTTAGTTAGTGAGTAAATGATTGTTATGGAGTAAATGAATGAGTTAGTGAGTATATAAAACATATGGTGAGTTAGTGAGTTATGTAGTGAGCTGAGGAAATTTACTTGTGTTTTCCCTACAAAATTGTTTCTATGATATTCCGTTCTTGAGTAATAATTTTTCAAAAAAATATGAGCTAGAAAATATATTCAAAATTTGCTTTACGAACAAATTTTTGATATACTGTATATTGTTTATCCTTATTAAATTGTAGACAACCGACTTGAAGCAAGACTAGTTGAAGTGAAAAACTTTACTAGCCGCATTAACTTGACAAGATCAAAAACGGAAATAATCAGTACCGTGATTTCGGGTGAAATTGATCAGTGGGGTGAAATTGATCGACGTGAGGGCAATTTTTATTTGTTAAAAATAAAGCTTTAAACTCAAAACAATTTGTTGAAAATGACCATCATTTGACTCAAGGGTTATTGAATGATGAGTTTACATGTTTTACAGATAATTAGTCACATATTTCTGTATAAAATTTAATATTTTCCGAAATTGCGTGTTTGGCGATTTTCAAAGACACTTTCTAACTTATGTTACTGTAGCTGTATCACACATGTAATGAATATTCGAATGAATGTTTATAGCTGCCAAGTATTCGCTAAACCCGATTTCGTCTTCAAAAGTTTAATAAATATTGAAATTTATGCATAAAATTGTACTTTTTCTAAAGTAATGACTTGTCTAGTATGAAAATTGCATACTTTTAGGCGTTTTCGTTAGATTTATTAAACTTTAAATTTAAATAATTAAGAATTTACTAAACTTGTATAAGTTTTACAAAGCTTTTCGCATTCTGGGATGGATAATTCAGATGGAAAAAATATTTCCAGCACTTACAAAGACATTTCATTGACTGATCAATTTCACCCCGAAACTAAAATTTCTGATTTTTTATTTTAAATGATATTTATTGCAATAAAATGATTTGCAGTAAAAGTTTCAACCTGGTTGACTGATGAAAACCGTGGTCGTACTTGTTTTAAAGCATTTAGTGCGACCATATCAATAACTATTCAAAAATTAGAAGCCAAAAACTGTGAAAAGTGATCAATTTCACCCGAAACCACGGTATCCCAGGAAAACCTTCAGTATTGAAAAATGTGGACAATTCCGATTGCGATTGCGAGGCATGTATTAAATGTGCTACATTCAACCAGCAGTCGTTAGATGATCAAGGGCAGCTACCAAAAGGCGAATCACAACGTGACGAAGCAACCAAAGCAAGGATGTTTGAAATCTATGAAACGTTCGATAAGCTTGACTACCAAACTGGCATCTACGATAACAATCAATCGTTTGTGGAAACTTCAACAACAGCCCCTCGGAAAAATGCAACAACTGCAAAACGGTAAGTAATAGTATAACTGTTTATATTTATTACGAGTTACGAGTTACGCTGCTCAGCCTCGTGCACAAAGAGGGCTAAATAGGACTGATTTAGTTATTCAATTGTTTTCTGTTGTTTTTAGATATCATGCTACAAGTGCTGATGAGTTTTCGCAAGTTGATATTCCTAAATGGAAAAAGCTTAGCGGCCGTCGAATAATTGACTACGATTATTTCCTGAAGTGGACCCTTACTGCTCAAGCAGTTCATTCCCGACAGTGTCCGGGGATCTTATGCCCCCAACAAGAAGTTGTTAAATGCATGAGATCCACCTTATGGCTCATGTGCAATGTATGTAGCATAATTGTAAAAGGATCATCAGAAGAGCCAAGTCGTGGCACGCGACTTAGATTTTGTACAAGTTGGGCGATCCTATGTACTGGATCAACTTACACGATGGCAAATGACCTTTTTTCTTTCCTCGACATACCGTTCATGGGAAACAAGGCCTTTTCCAAAGATGAAACGGCCATGGATGTAGTACTTGAGAAGGCGCTACAAGAATCCCTAGATAGAGCGGTCGAAGAGGAGGTAAATCTTGCGTCACAAGAAATACAGAAAAAGCAGTTGCCTGCAGATACTCCACTGAACCTTTGCGTTGAGTTGGATGGATCATGGGGGCAGCGCAGCAACGGACATAGATACAATTCTGCTTCTGGCTGCGCCGCCATGATTGGCACCCGTTCAAAAAAGGTGATGTACATCGGAACGAAGAATAAAAGATGTTCGGCCTGTATCCGCAACACAGCACGGCTTAAGGCAAACAAGCGTATCAATCCTCATAAATGCTATAAAAATTATACGGGAGCATCTGGAGGGATGGAAAGTGCTATTATCATCGAAGGGTTCGAAAAGTTATACGAAAAGGGCATTAAGTTCACCACAGTAATAACAGATGGCGACTCGACCACAGTTTCCAAACTGAAAAATAGTTCTGCATACGGCCATGAGATTCGCCACCAACTGTGCTGCAATCATACGATTAAAAATGCTGGAAAGAAATTGAGAGAGGTATGGATAAATTCATTTCATATTGTTACGATTTTTCTTATACGTAAAATAATTACCATCTTTGTCACTTACTGTTCCTGTTTTTCTTAAGGGAGAGTAGCAAAATAAAAATTAAGGAAAAATATTTCTCAGAAATCGCCATTTTCAGTATAATTATATTATACCTTTGTCAACTGTTGCTTGTTTTTGGTTGAAACTTTGGCAGCTTTGTACATGGAACCAGAAAACTTCCTGTAGTTCTTTCAACATAATCCCTTTGCTATGCCTAATAGCCTTAAATTAGGTGAATTGTTAAGGCTGAAGTTAGATAGTTAGCGTTTATTTGCCTGAGAACAATAATCCTGATTTGAATTTCATTCTGTCCATTATATTTTATCAGAAATTATAATGATCTACTTTCCGTACTGGTTTATTTTGCATCTGAAATGGGTTGCATAGTGAAAAAGTGTTGTACAATGTTCATCATGAAACTCATTTGGATTGCGTAATGAAAATTATGCAACACATTTGAGTTGGAAAGTTAAAAATCATAGCATAAACTTCAAGCACTGAAGTACTCTGATTTGTATATTATTTGAATAGACAAAAAATATAGCGAAGATCTGAAAAATCGAAAAACAAAGCCTTCGTTGTTTCAACCAACAATATTAGTAATTGACAAAGCTCTAAAAATTGCGTTCATTGGGAGAAAAATGTATCGGCGTTTGCTACTGAGTGTAAAATTGTTTAAAACGATTTTTTAAACTATTGAAATATTGAAAGAAGTCAACAAACATCCCATGATTATCAAACATGTGGTGACAAAGATGTAAGAGACAATCTCGTATTTGAATCATGTTCTGTTACTTACTTCTTCTAGATAAAATGCCCGAAACAATATGCAGACCAAGTGTCTAGCCGCTTGGAGCGTATAACTAAAGGTGTTAGAAGCGCCATTAAACATTGTGCGGATACAGGGGCGAAAGACGTAGAAGGATTACGCTACGATATAAGAAACGTTCCGTATCATGTATTCGGGGACCACTCATCTTTTCGGGACTATTTCTGCACTCATAAAGATGAAGCACACGACTCTCCACGTATCATCACGGATTTACAAAAGGGCGGTGTTTGGGATAAAATATCCGTCATAATGGAGAAATTAGCGGCGAAAGCAGAGTTTTTATGTGAAAACCAGACAAGTAACCTGTATGTATTGATAATTGTGGATTATTGAAACAGAAAAAAATACTCAGTTATGTGGAACAAAATCAAACTTTGCCAATTTCTGTCTACCCGTGGTATGATTTTTATCAATAGTATTCAAAGTTTAGTAATTAGTTTTATAATTGTCAATATATGATTATATTACGAAGATGTTGGCATGCTTCATGTACCAATTTTTAAGAAACTTAGCAGACAAACAATTTACATATGAAAAGCTCAGAAGCAGGCTGAATAAATCATACTTTTCAGGTTCAAACAATGCGCAATAGCAGACTCTTTTGCAGACTTTTAATAATTTTGCCCAACTATTAAAAAAAATATAGCTACTGCTTTGGCCTAATCATTTCACAGTTAAATGTATGTTTCGGTGTCCATATTATTGCCTATACAGACTTTATATATCATATAAAACAATCTGACTGGAGTGTTTTTTTCCGTTTCACATTTTTAAATCGAATTTTACTTACAACTGCAATGTTCCATTTAGGGCTGAAAATTTATTTTGTCGATTGTGCAAGTACAACGTCGGAAAGAGAATAGATACGATGAGTCGAGGTTCCTATCAACGACGCGTCCAAATTACTGCACTTATGTGTAATGAGGGTTACTTATGGCATGAAACACACATGGAAACATTCACCGGAGACGTCCCAGGATATTGGACCAAGAAAATGTTTTCTGAGAAGACAAGGGCCTTAGAGCTAACACGACGTGCACGAAAGAGTCCTAATTATAGTCGCCGTTCCAAGAACGCTCCGCGGGAAAAAGAGGTGGATTATGGCGAAGAGGCTGTAGAAGCAGCTGAAAATGCAGCCCGCGAAACTATGGTAATTGACATCAATACAATGCGAAATAAATATAAGGTAGTATTGATGTATAAATTAACGGAAACACTTAATTTTTGTTTGTCAAATTACAGATTCATGATCAAACCAGGAAAAAACTCCAAAGTTGTATCACTATCACTGAAATAGAGGAGCTCGCAAAAGGTCGTATTTTGTCCAAATTTGTATCGGAAATTATAAACGCTCGTGAGACGTCGAAATGGAAAAAATGTGAATCTCTGCTGCAAACTACCCATACGTGGAATTTTCTTAAAAGTAATCGCGCGGTTGTAGGGTTAGTTTTGCGGAAGTTGAAGGAGGAACATGCGCTGGATTTTGATGAAAATAAGATGTTTATTGACCGCTGCCATGAATTTCTTTGCTGTGTTCCAGATGGTAACTATATGAAATTATTTTTACTAGCAGCTTCCCCTGAATCGCAAGTCAGATGCATCTGTAAAAAAGTAGCCATTAGGATAACGGAAAGGCCGCTGAAATTCGTAGTCCAACTAGTACGGTATGGTACCGAGCCATTTGGGCAGTGGCTGGTATTTTATGCAGTTTTTCGCTGTACCTAAGTCAATTCAAAACCAATTTACTTGAAATTTTGTACACAGCTAGATACTACACGTATCTTGGTGCATTCCTATAACTTTGTCAATTGATTTAAAATTAACTAAGTTACAGCAGAAAAGTGCCCAAAATAGAAACCCGGCCGATATGGTTCCACTACCCTATATGATTTCTTTCCAAATCGTCTTTATGTAGTTTTTCCATTTTACTGAAAAATCAACTTTTGGCACTTAGAATAGGTCATTTGAAACCAGATTATAAACTTCGTGAAAATGCAGAAGGACTGTCTTTCGATTTGCGGCTTTGCAGTGCAAAAAACCTAACTAATGATGTACCAATGGTTCTACTACTCTTAGAATGGCACTATCCCGAATGTTACATCAACTCGAATACCATTAGCTTGAATTTCAGAAAAACATTGAAACTCACATGATTCTAACAGATTTTCTATTGCTTGTTTTAATAATTGACGATTCAGTCGAAATGTATGGCAACAATGATAATTACCGCTGTTATTATCTACATGATATCGTTTAATAGATATTTTCTATCTATTATATGGCACATATACTGTACTTTCAAAGGCCCCTATGGCCATAGCTGTACGCTGAGAAGCAGGCTTTGTCCCAGTTGTGACGTTACGTTAAGAAGATGGAGAAAAGGCTGTACTTTCAAGTTCTCCTATTTCAATTAAGTGCATAAACTGAGGTAATCGAGTTAATTAAATCCGGGATTGAGATATTCAACTTATTGGAGTTCAGATCAATGGTACATGCAGGACTCGGGCTATGATCGCTGATTTAAGAAAATCAGTACCAATTAACACATGTAGATTATTGTTTCTATTACAGCGGTATCTAAAGATGGTACGACGATACTCTTGGTACGGAGGAAGGAATCACCGGGCGATATCAAGGAACACGCATCAACTTCGAAAGGAGTTTTAGGCTGCAAGTTAATAGACGGAGAGATTTCATTGGATCGAAACACGAATGTAGAGATTCAAACTGCTCTACATGTATGCTTCAGCACACGGTGTATTATATTTTTCATGCTAGGATCCAACTGCTCGAACTGTCTATTGAAGTTTGTTGATAAAGAAAAGAGGTTCTTCGAAACTAAAATTGAACCGAAACTAAAATTGAACCGAAACTAAATACTTTCCTGGACGACTATTTCCTGAAGAAAATTACGGACAAGCAGGTTCTGATAAAGCAATAGCACTGATTTTTTATAACATCGCACTTCAGGAACATGGAAAGCATTATCGCGATAATCGATCGTGGTTCGTGTATCAATGAATAAATTTTCCAGTACAGATATACACAAATCATTTTTTTTTCAATGTTTTATTTCCTGTCTATTTGTCACAAGTCGCATATAGGGTATGTGTGCCATCAGTAATATCACGCTCCAATGTTCATTAGTATGGGACAAACATCAAATTCTCGCTCCAGTTGACTTTTTCGATTCCATTTAGGTCTCATATGAACTGTGCAAAATTTCAGCGCAATCGGTGAAACTATAATTTAGCGCAAGCGGTTCAAAGTTTTCTTAGGATTTACTATGGGAAAGTCACACTTTCAGATAAAAATTCGCAGGGGACGCCCCTTGTCTCGTTAATTCAATTCGATCAACGCTTCTTGTAGAAAAATCATTTATGAAACTTTCCTTCGAAGACCGCAAAACAATTGGATGATTGTGGAAAAAGTTATTGATTTATTACCGATTAGTGATCCAACGAACGGCTTTTTGTTTTGTTTTATCAGCAGCACTGCTGCTGCCGTTGCTGCATGGAATGGCGGGTGGCATCACCACCCCCAGAAACAGCAGCAGCCAAGGCAGCAGCTACAGTGATGCTGATAAAACAGAACAAAAAGCCGTTCGTCGGATCACCAATCGTAATATGCAAACGATCCCCAATGTACGCTGAAACCGGTGGTAATAATATTTTTTTTGGGGTCTAAGACAGTGCTAAAAAGTCGATAGGTGAATTCATTTTCTTTCCAAAATAAATATTGACATTTTTGTTTGAATTCGGATAAACATATATCTCGCACACATACTAATGCACCGTCAATGATAACTATTACACTAATACATAAGCAAGTTGAAAAGACGAGTGCCTGGCTATATCACCTTAAGGTCAAAAGAAAATGTTTTCGCATTAACTTTAGTTCAGCAAATACGCATACGGGAAGGATACTATACGAATAGTATTGGTATACAAGAAACTAATGATTTGACGCAGAATAATATGAATAATCGTGGCTTGTAAGCTGTATGGACGTTTGCTCACGAAATTCGTTGGATGTGTTTTAATGATGTGAAATATCCAAAGATATTTTTAACTAAACTGAATCTACTCTGATCTTTTTTATTTGTGATCATATAATTACATCTATAGTTTCATAAAACATATGGTTTTCAGTGTTTCTCTCATGAAAACTGTCTGCGGGAAATCTGCTAGTAATTCCAAAAATAATCGAGGTTTCGATATAAATTATGTTAGGCCACTTGAATTAGGGAATTGTAGATCCAAAAACCGATCCCAGGAAATATTTTTTCATAAAAATATACTTTGAATAAAATT
Organism: Aedes albopictus; assembly: GCF_035046485.1. NCBI lineage: Eukaryota > Metazoa > Arthropoda > Insecta > Diptera > Culicidae > Aedes > Aedes albopictus. The sequence continues at coordinate 201,584,681 of NC_085136.1, read as the reverse complement.
ATGCTTCAAATATAGCGTGAATGGATAATAAGGCAATACGTTGATTATGGTCTTGTAAACCATATTTGTCAAGAGTTCAATGTCGTAACTTGTTTTGAGTATATCTTTGATGAATAGATGTTTTTTCCTTGTGGAAATACCAGCCCATATACTGTGAAATTTGCAAGTAACGACGGTAATTGGTTTGTGCAGAAGAAAATGGCATATGTAGTGGAATTTTCCACAACATCTTTTTCTGCATCGCAAATTTATTATTTCCCACGAGAAATAATGAATTATGCTTAGCTTAACGACAACGTGCAGACTTTTGATTACCTGACCGGCCGATGTCATCTAACACCCCATGCGCGGCTCGAATTGACCACGCAGCATTAATTCGTGTGAACATGCTTTATTCTTTCCTCAGGTAATGTGTAACTTTTCTAACTAATAAAAATCATTCATTCAATGTCCAACAAGCAAAGTGTATACATCGTGTCCTGATGACAGACCCGTGCGCCTTCTCCATTAATGTTCGCGAAGTACAGTACATGGCTGACCGTTGACCCGCGCCTTCTCCGTGATTAGTGAATTAGTGAAGCATGGTTCAGAAAGACTAAAGTGCAAAAAGGAACTAATAAGCCCCAGCGAATTCGAAAAACGACTTTCGCGGTGAACCTAGTTGATAACGTGAGATGAACAGTGTACGAAACCTGGATTCCAGAGAATCAGTTATGTTTATATTTTGAGTCGCTGATGGACAATTCAAACTAGGTGTATAAACACAACAGTTGGGTGTCGCAAATGTGTTACTGCAGCATGAACAAGTGAAACCTTGGATTCCAGATGATCAGTGATGTTTATATTTTGAGTCGCTGCTACATCGAGTACAGACACAACAATTGAGTGCAGTGGATATGTTACTACAATTTCGTGTGGATCCGATCTCAGCAGTAAAACCGAAGCAGTGTGCGGGGGGCACAAATGGCAACTTGGATGATAGTTGTTTGCAGCTCATGCACCACGGGATGCCGTTCCAGCTGACAGTAAAGCTAAGTACCATTATAAATGAAATAGTTCAAAAATTTAAAAATTGTGCGTTGTGATACCATTCAAGTTTACATTCAGGTAATGGATTTTCCTTTCTAATAATTTGAAAAGCAATCGTCAGTTTCTTATAATTTGAATAATATTACACAAGTTTACAAAATAAAACGAAAGTCGTGAACTTCTGTCAACGACCGAAATTTTTGAAGCACAATTTAGCGCTGATTTCGAAACCGACCTTCAAAAATTTTTAAGTAGAACAGTTTTGACGTTGAATAACGTCCTTCGGCAACATATAGGGGTGTAACTTCAGAAAAACCAAAAATCGGCCGCGTCACGAAAAGTGGTCAGCTTTTGAACGCTAATAACTCAGTCATTTATGAACGAATTTTAAAAATTTTAGCACCGATCAGACGCAAATATTTCCAGCAATTATGTCAATTAATGACAACTATTGATTTTCAACAGCAAACTATTGAAAATTTAGGAAAAGTGAACCCATGTTTTATCCAGCCAATCACGTTCGAGCACAGATTAGAGTTTTTCGATCGAGCGCCTGGCAGTATAAAAGCTATTTCTTCTTCCCCTCTTCCTTCATTCTTCATCAACACCTCGAGGGGAACGCATCGGCAGAGAGCTGTGCAGTTTGCTCCGTTTGCGTTTTCATTTAGTGTTCTTTGGCAAGCCGAGCGCGGTGGTCGGTGCGGTGCGTCTTCGCGCGCGGCAGCTCGAGCGGAGTCGTTCATCGGATCTCAGAGAGGAGGAGCACAGCTCGGTTTTCATTTTCGCTCAGCATTCTCACAGCACGCTGTCGACCGCGGTAGACGGACGGACGCACCGACGACAACCGAGCAGCAGCGGCGGTGGTGGAATAATTTATCATTTTCCCAGTTCGCAAGGGGATGGGTGCCGACGACACGGAAGCAACGCTGTTTGGTTTTGTGAAATCAAAATTAAACAGCCCTTATTAGGGCTATAATTTTAAATTCCACGTGAGAGTTGCTTCTAATTCCTCTAGAAATTGAAGAAATGCAAGTGCAAACATCTTGAAACCTACTTCGAGAGCACCGCCGAACACGGTACAAGCACCGCCAGCAAACCTAGCAGCAGCAGCGGCGGTGGCTTATTAGCATTTTCCCAGTGCGGTAGCGAATGGGCATGGCAACAACTGGGAATATTTTAACCACTTGATATCGAATCTATTCTAAATTCAAGATACGGTGACAAAAGCATAAACTTATGCGTGCATAATAAATCTGCTTAAAATTTCTTCAACTTTGAAAAATGGCAGGTATGCTGGAAAATGAAAATGTTAACCAGCGTTGCCAAATTTCAATAAGAATTTTAGAATTTCAAATATCTGTAATCTTTAGAAACTTTGGTCGAAAATACATAACTTTTGTCCAATATACTGTCAATCTTCACTAAACATTATAATATTGGTTAATCCTAAGCCTACATACTGATTTGGAAATGGCTAATAATAATCAATTTAGTATATTTTAATACTCCGCTATAATAAATTATTGCAGATAAATTCGTATGGCATCGTTGAATTTTACTCCCCTCACATCTAACTAATCACGTTCGAGAGGGGAAGCCAGGCCATTGTGCCGTATAAAAGCAAACTGCTTCTTCTCATCTTCCATCATTCTTTCTTGACCCGTCGAGGGGATCACATAGAAGGAGAGCTAGCCAGTTTCTCCGCTTGCGTTTTCCATCAGCAGTGATGCCACACACACAGATTTACCAAGAATTACACAGATTTTTTCCCATTTTCGCCTACAGATATCTGTGATCACAGATCAAAGATTTTTGCAATAAAAAAGATTTTTAAGATTTTGAAAACTATGACTATGACTTTCGTGAAAAAAAGCTTTATTATAATTTTCAGGTACTCAAATTCAAATAATAGAAATTAAATCTTCTAGTTGGCCGGTCTAGGCCAAGCCTCAGGCGTATTGTTTTCGACGTTCTTGTGGTTTCTGATGGTCTTCAGATGCAACCTGGGGGTGTTTTGGTCGACGTTATTCTAAGAACATTTTTTTCCGTTTTTTTCAACAAATTGTTTAAGAATATTCGATTTGGAGACCGTAACCTATCACAGATTTTTACTAAGATCTTCTGAAATTTCCTACAGATGAAAAAAGATTTTTTTGACCAAAATCACAGATGAAAACCGAAAAAAATGTGGCAACACTGTCCATCAGTATGCTTTGGCAAGCCGAGCGCGGTGGTTGTCGGCTGTTACGCTCTCCTTCGTATCGTTGTACGCGGCGCCAGTGGAGCAATCAGCCAGTTCAAACTGGTGCGCGGCAACAACGAGGGCTTGCTTTTGCGCCGAGTTTGCGCAGCATCGCCATCGCAAAACCCCCATCGGAATCAATACCACCGATGCCGTTCTGGATTTGGTTGGCATAGCTACCGATTTTCACCTCATGCTACAATTGAACGATTATTATACAACCAATAAAATTAAACAGCCTTTCTAAGTGTTCCTCACAAGAGTGAATCGAATAATTTTCTTGGACGACGCGTCGGGTCACAAATATGTCAAAACCGACTAAGTCTTAAAACCGTAGCATAAACTTTGCAAGCGGAATAGTGGAAATATATTAGATTGTTGTAGCATCCTTGATATTTCCCAGCTAAATTTCAATGTGTTTTGTGTTTGCAAAAATTGAACATTTCTATGCCCATTTTTGCCACACAATCTAGAAAAAAACTGTATGCCATCTAGAAATTCTTAGTTATATAATTACATATTGGTAATTTCAGTCCACCAATTAGCAAAAGCTTAATGATTTGCATTTTTGAATGATCTGTTGGATTGCATCTGTTTAAATTCTTATAAAATGAACGGTTACCAAGACAATTCTGTTATAGGTGAAGATTTTTAAATGGTTTTGAAAAATTCGTTTATGGAAACATTTTAAAACCAACTACTACGCGGAACAAGTCTTGTCGCGTCCATTCTAAATTTCTATATATAAACCTGCACAAGCAGAGAAATTGTGCCAGAGGATTTGAAATCTGCATCCATTTTCTTCGCAAAATAATTACCTGTTAGCATCCAAAGAAATTTAAAGGTCTAGCAAACTACAGTTGGCCCGCTGAAATTATTCTGCAAATTGACTCAATGTATTTCGAGAGCAACAACATAGTTTAATGAAAGAGAAACTAGTTACGCCTACCAGTACCTGGGCTGTCCATAAATGGTGAACCAAGAAAACCTAGTGCTGGGCTAGTACACAGGTTTAAATAGTTCTGACGTTCGATTTGAATAGGTCGTATCTGTATAGGAATCCCAGCAAATTTACGACCTATTCAAATTGAACGGCAAAGTTCATAAGGAATGAGTCGGATCGAAAATAATGATAAATAATAAACTCCACTATCAATTGCCGTCTACTAATGATAAATAATAAACTCCACTATCAATTGCCGTCTACAATCAAACTAAACTAAACCAAAATTTCACATCACAGTCTTTATCAATGTTAATACAGCATTCAATAATCGAAACTAATGCATAAACGGACGTTATTCAACGTCAGACTTGCGGTCGTGTCTAGTATACAACCCCTCCAACTTTTTGAGTTTTAGCTCAATATCGAGATTTACAACTTTTCAAAATATGCAATTTACTTAAATTCAAATATACTGCGTTTTGTTCAACCAATTTTAAATCTTATTCCATAAATTAAAAGCTGAATACAATACCATTCGATCATCTGAATACAGGTTTTGCGTCAGACTGATGAAATTCAAGATATTGGCGAGTTTTAGGGACGATCTCCTTAAATTTTAGCAAAATTCCCAAAAATTTTTGAAGAAATGTATTTTTTTCAATAAGAAAAATACAATTTAAAAATTCTTTCTCGACGTTTATTTGACATATCATATGTAGGCGAGTTACAATAAAAATTTCAGCTCAATCGGAGCATTGATTACGGAGAATAAGATGTTTGAAGTGAGCAACTTTGCTTAAAAATAGAACAAAAATCGATTTCAAATCATCAACCTTGTATGGAAAGTCGAAAAAATTTCCGCTCTACTGTAATTTTTTTTGCTTCGCGTTTTCGAACTCAGGGCATGATTCTACACCAAAAATGATCATCAGCTTACCGAGTTCAAAAATGCTGTAAACTAGTGTTATCAATGAATCAGTTCGAAAAGTTAAAAAAAGCTACCGTAAAATGGGGTAACTTTGATAGTTTTTGAGCGAATTTTTTCAATATTTTTACATGTAACGGTATTTCCCCGAGTTTTATATTTTTAAAACAAGTACTGGGGAATCAGTTATCAATTGCAATTGAAAGATTCGATAATCTGAAATATTTTGGATAACTTTTAGTTTTTCATGTAACCGAAAATCAGATTTTCATTTTGGGGTAACTTTGATAATACCCTAAAAACACATCAAATCTCAAAAATAATCACAGATTGAAATCTTAGGAGTATGAACATGATGAGAGTAGGCTTGTGGAATATATTAGATGTAATTTTTATATCAAAACATTGATTTTTTACTAAATTTTACATATAAAAATGAGTTTGTGGAGTATTGAGTGCAAAATAGAATAAATTTAGCTATCAAAAATCATTATCTTTGTAATAATAAATGCTTCATGGTACATCAACATATGATTACATGCTATTCATGGTAAGTTTTCTTTTTTTGAGTAGTTTTTTAATGTAATAAAACAAATTTTGAACATCACATATTTATCTACATGAAATTACAAGGGCATTGCATACTTTTAGGCGTTTATCAATGTATGGAGATTAATATCCCAATTTACAAAATTGCTTCCATTTCGTAAAAACACACTTCGTTAAGAGATTCTAGGCCAGATTTGGAATCTACTATGATGAATCTATCGAGAATAAGCGTCCATTCATTGAAAAAATAGTTTTAACGAAGTCATATAGCAGATTGTTTGAAGGGGTTGATAAATGACAAAAATATCAACAATTTTTAATTTTTGTCCAAAAAGTTGTATATAAACTAGATTTTAATGAAAATACGTCTAAGATGAACTTTCATATGTATAGAATTGATTTACGTTTACCTTTTTCTTAACTGGTTGAAGGAATCATAGTTATAAGATAAATTACACTATGCCTGCCGCACTATCAAAGTTACCCGCATTATCAAAGATACCCCGTTTTACGGTACATTCAAACTTGAAAAATCCATACATAATAAAATTTCGGACAAAACCTTGCAAGCAAAACTTGACATAAGCACTGCGTTGTACAACGAAATAGAAGCATTTTTAAAGGAAAATTGTGCGATTTTGGAGGAAACAGTTTTTACTTATATATGTAAAAACTCGCGTCTCTTTAATTACGAAATACAACAAATTGTTAATCAAAAAATTGCTGAAAACAAAATACAAAATAATTTAAATTCGTCCAGTAGACACAGTTTGAAACGCGTTGCTAAGACTACAGTCTTGTGTTCGCAGTTGCTGTTAGGCACAAGAAGAAAGAATCTACACAAATCCCCTCATCATCATTCTAAACATAAGAAACGTTCAAATTCTACACAGCCTTTGACCATCGCTCCAAACACAGCAATGGCCTTCAATATTGCTACTGCTGCGCAGCTAGCGCAGTTGATTCCAGCATTCGACGGTAAGCCGTCAGGATCAAAATCATTTATAGATGCGGTGGAATTAACTAAAACGATAGTGGCAGAGGCAAACCACGCGAGTGCAATACAATTGGTACTTACGAAATTGACAGGAAGAGCAAGAGATTTATTCTCTGTAGCTCCTGCAACTTTAGATGAAATTATCCAGAAAATTAATCATGCGATTTAGCCGCAGCCAATTTGAAAAATTTGAAATTAAAGAAAACTGATGATATGGTAAATTTTTCAAAAGATGTCGAAAATCTTTGTGAAAACCTTGCTCAAGCGTACATTCGAGAGCAAGTTCCAGGAGATGTAGCTAAGAAATTGGCCCAAAAGCAAGCGATACAGACGCTAATTTCAAATTCACACAATTCTGAAACTAAAATAATGTTAAAAGTTGGCAAATTTACCACGGTACAAGAAGCCCTGAATGTTATGGTGGAAAATGAGCAAACAAGCCAAGGATCTACAGCATCAATTTTGCATGCTAATGTTAATGAAAGGAAAAATCACCGATACCCCAACAATGGTCGTGGTTATCAACAAAATTATGGATATAGGACACCAAACAACCGGCCAACAAATTTCTATGGAAATCGCGGAAGATTCACTTCCCGCGGTAGAGGATTTCATCGCAGAGGTGGTTTTCGTAATGGCCAAAATCAGTTTTACAGAAATTATGGTCCAAACAACTCAAATAATCAGTTAAATGGTAGCTCAAGAGTGTTTTATGCTACTGAGTTTCCTCCACAGCAACATGAACAGGTCAGGGTCATTTCAACTGGGCACGTACATCAACAGGCAGACCCTTTAGTCGCTCCGCAGCAAATCCAACCAACAGCACAAAGGCAGCACCCTTTAGGAGTTCCGTTCGGGCAGCATACACAATAAATGTATCTGCCTCAAATTTTGTGTGCATAAATATCGAAGCGTCGGAAACACCATGCATAATGATGCTTGATAGTGGTTCCGACATTTCGATCATTAAAGCACAACATATCAAGCCGTCGCAAATTTATTTTCCAGATAACAAATGTAATATTACAGGTATTGGTACTGGGTCTGAGACCACCCTAGGAGATACAAAATCAAACGTAATTGTAGAAGATCTCCCGAATAAAATGATATCATACCACCGACGAACCGACGTGACAGCTAGAACAAATAAATTCAAATTTTTTGTCCCCGACGCCATGATGAAAAATAGCCGAACACTACCGCCTCCTCTATAACGGTTCGCGTTGTTGTGATAGCATGACTCCAAACCCCCGTGTATTCATATAGAAAAAGGTTCGCGCCTGAGCTGATTTGACAGAAGCGTTCGCTCGCTTTGCTGGTCGACCGTTAAATTTAGGGGGGACACTTTTGAAACACCACTGTCACGTCGGTTCGTCGGTGATCATACGACGGCGATACAGTCAATCATTTTCTGATTATTCGTGGAATCATAAAATGGATCATAAACCGATGATTATATGAATGATATTAATGATAACAGGAATCATATCCGGATTTTGAATGATAGACCGAATGGGTTGTTAAGTATCGTTACCATTCAAAAACGGCTATTTTCACGAACAAAATTTTCATCAAATTATTCACGCTATAATCACTTTATCATTGATTTTATGATACACTGAATAATGAAACAAAAACTGAAATATTTCACAGTTCTGCCTTACCGACTTAAAAAATGTTACACCCCTGCAGATCCATCTGCTGTCAAAGTTCGTGACGTCATCCGTCGTGTTTATTTTGGTGCTGCTGGATGTTTTTTTGTTACACAGTTGGGAATCGAACTTGGCTGCTGCTGGAATGGTGACTTTGTTTTTTCTCGCGAGTGCTTTTTTTGTTGGACCATATCGACATTGTGCTCGCGAGTGTTTAGAAGGCAGTTTTGTGAGATTTAAAAGTCGAAGCGTCGTAGTATATACAGAAAACGACATGAAGGAATTTTCGTCTTGGGCCTCAATGCGGGTCGCCGCACAACTTTGTTGTTTCATGAAAGGTACGTTATTCGATTACTTAGGTGATGACCCGAAAACAGTCAGGAATGCATCATTGCAGTGCGAAAAGTTAGCTACCAGTCAGTAGCCGATACACAGAGAGGCGGCAAAATATGCTGCGGAGTGATCGAATTACAGCGCGTTGTGCAGTTTCCATAATCACTACCATGCGCTTAGTGTACATTAATTATTATGACCTGATGATGACTTCATTATGAAGGATTCTACAACTCCTCTGCATCCGTACAACCCAAACTTTGAACCCATAGCCAGTCAATTTGTGCAATCCGAATCATTCAAAATTATATATTTATCATTGAGTGTGTAATAATCATTTGTTCTATGATATATGAACAGTATTGAAACGTCCAATTTTTATAGTTTACATCATCTGATCATAGCGCAATCATTACTTGAATAATTATTATTCAGTGAATAGAAAGCTTATAATATACACGATACCATGAATTGTAAAAATCTATTCGGGCTGACACTTCCTCAGAAATTCCACATCGTAAGGAACAACTTTCCAATTCCCACAGACGGGATTTTGGGAAGAGATTTTCTCTGTAAATATAGGTGTAACATAGATTACGATTCCTTTTTATTGTCTGTTAAAATAAATAATAATGTTATTCAAGTACCAATCACCAATGAATTGGAAGGTAATTTTATAATTCCACCTCGATGTGAGGTGATAAGACGAATCAATGTACACAATATTGTAGACAACGTTACCATTGCAGAAGAAATACAGCCAGGTGTGTTTTGTGCAAATGGTATTATAAGTAATAAAAATGCTTATATGAAAATTATTAATACTACTAATGAAACGAAAAAGGTATGTTCTAAGTTTGTACCAAAAATGGTTCCTTTAAATGAATATAAAATAAATTCATTAGAAAAACCATGGAATAAAGTTAAAGAACGTAGCAAGCTAGTATTGAAGGAATTAAATATGGATCCGAAGATTGCGTTGCGTTGCGTTGCGTTGCGTTGTAACGGAGTAATTCGTAGATTGCATACTGAAAGTTTTCATGTTAAAACTTTAATACTCCTATTCTAATTGCTTATGGAATGCTATTTGGGAAGGAACAGCTATCCAATCAGAGATTGAAGTAAAAAAGACATGAAAACTTCCATTGCCGGCCACGCCCATCTTCTCCGTTACCTACTTTATGAAAGGCCAGCGACTCACCGGCGCCCCCATAGGTGTCAAGGAGTTGGATATTTGGAAAGGGTTGATTGGGGATTCACTATAAGCGAGTGATGCGGCAAGATTCAGATTGTGTAAGTTTATTTGAGTTGATTATGTTGATGTGTTGATGTGAGTGTAAGTGATTTTTAACACCAACGTTGGGAGTGACATAGCTAAGAAATTTTGTCACTCCATGGGCCTTTTTGCTTCCGGGATGGGGCACAGGCATTTGGACCATGTGTCCTGGCTAACAAGCCTAGGCTTAAGCGCCATTGATCGCTCTCTGAAACGATAAGAAACACGTTATGTGGATGGGAAGGGATAATAGGGAAGGGATTATATCTATTTATCGAGATGCCAGCGACTCACCGACGCTCTCGTAAATAGAATGGAAATAGGATTTTGGAACTGGAATGGTCTGGAATTTAGGATGATTAAGTTATGTTGGAATTTGGATGAGATGTAATGGGCGAAAAACACAACAAATACGTCAATAAAATAATTTACCTTTATCGCTGAAACAGAAAGAATTAGGAATAATTATTCAAAACTTAAATAAATGATGCCCTTCTTATGGCGTAAATGTTCAATTGTGATAAAATGCAAATCCCTACTTCCGAGTTTTGCTCTACAGCATCATTGAGTTTCTTCGAACTCGAAACAAATGGAATTAGATGAATATGATGTCGTCCTCGAGACAGGCCGAATTTTTGTTGTAAAAATATAATCAGAACAATCTCACCCGTAATCCTCCGATGTAGTGCGACTGCTACTGATCACGACCACTGACCACGAACTTATCACCCCAATATGTTCACACAACCACATCAATTTGCGGAGATGATCCAAATTGGTCTTGCAGCAGCGGCTGAGCTCTGGAAACTATCACGCCACTTCAACTAAATGAACGCTATCCACTGGCATCATTGTCAGCGCCCCAGAGCTTGAGCCGCTCCCCCTATTTTAGAGAATATTTTTTTCTCGATCATTTTTCTAACATTAACTTTCCTTCGAACTCTGAGCCACGCACTAATTACAGACATAATGTTTTGTATCACTAACACACTTCTTCATGCGTTTCTTTCGAAATTATGATAAATCAAGAACTATGGCCGACAGAATTAAAACTTCACCGAGGCGAAAAAATGTGACAGCAAGTCACAAACACAACCGTCCGCTCGCGTAACCTACTGCGATCTCCTAAATATGGATCCGAAGATTGAACCAAAAATTAAAGAAAAACTTGAACGACTGTGTGAGGAGTTCAACGATATTTTCGCACTTAAAAATGATGTTTTATCCGTGAACAATTTCTATAAACAAGAAATATGCCTCAACGATTCACGACCAGTATATATAAAAAATTATCGGACCCCTGAGTCTCAAAAAGAAGAAATAGATAACCAAATAAACAAAATGCTAAACGATGGTATAATTCAACCTTCTACTTCGCCCTACAACAACCCTATATTATTAGTGCCCAAAAAATCAGAAACTGATAAAAAATGGCGGTTGGTTATAGATTTTCGCCAACTAAATAAAAACATTTCCCCAGATAAATTCCCATTACCTAGAATCGATGAGATTCTCGACCAGTTGGGACGAGCAAAATATTTTTCAACGCTCGACCTAATGTCAGGATTTCATCAGATTCCGCTGACAGATGCAAGCAAAAAATTTACTGCTTTTTCTTCAAGTAAAGGAAACTTTGAGTTTAATAGATTACCGTTTGGATTGAATATCAGTCCAAACAGTTTTCAGAGGATGATGTCGATCGCTCTATGCGGACTTCCTCCTCAATGTGCGTTTTTATATATCGATGATATCATCGTCATCGGTTGTTCGATAAATCATCATTTATCTAATCTCCGTGAAGTATTTTTATGCTTGAGAAAATATAATCTCAAACTGAATCTGCCAAAATGTCATTTCTTCAAAAGTGATGTAACCTATTTAGGACATCATATATCTAACAAGGGGATACAACCAGATAAAGCAAAATATTCAATTATAGAAAAATATCCTGTGCCAAAAACCCCTGATGAAACACGTCGATTTGTTGCCTTCTGCAACTACTATCGTCGGTTCATTCCAAACTTTGCTAATATTTGCAATCCATTAAACAAACTTCTAAGAAAAAATGAAACATTTATTTGGAGCGCAGAGTGCCAAAACGCTTTTGAAATGTTAAAAAAAAGTTTATTATCACCAAACGTTCTGCAATTTCCAGACTTCCAAAAGCAGTTCATATTAACAACTGATGCATCAAAAGTTGCATGTGGTGCTGTTCTTGCTCAATTACACGATGGTGTAGAGAAGCCAATTGCGTTTGCCAGCAAAGCATTCACAAAAGGCGAATCACATAAATCAACGATTGAACAAGAATTAACAGCAATTCACTGGGCTGTTTCATATTTTCGCCCGTACTTATATGGACGAAAATTTGTAATTAAAACGGATCACCGTCCGTTAATTTACCTTTTTTCAATGAAGAACCCATCATCAAAGCTCATTAGGATGAGATGGGATTTAGAAGAATATGATTTTTCCATTGAATATATAGAGGGTAAATCAAACATCGTAGCAGACGCATTTTCTCGCATCCCGCTTGACATGGATGAGTTAAAACAGATGTATGTCATTACACGATCAATGACAAGAAATATATCAAGCCAACCAATTAATGAGTCTCAGATGCAGAAGCCTGATCAACTTCATGTATATGAAGCGCTCAATAATTCAGATGCTTTCAAACTATCTAAACTATAATTCATTAAATATCCACAGTCATCAAAACTATCGATGGTGCTGTCAAAGAAGAATTATAATCCGAGACTAACTCTAGCGTTAGATCTCAAATTAACAACAGAACATGAAAAGGAAGAAGCTTTGAAGCAAATTTTCAAAATATTGGAGAATAAAATCCAGAAATCCACAAATACAAGGCTGGCCAGCCATAAAACAAATGAGAATCAAAAAGGATTTTTGAGTAAAATGATAGCAATCGCAAAGAACGATACAATATTCCAACATATTGATATAAACTCATTTAAAGACATTGGTAATAACATCCTTAGGGATGCCACCATATTGATATACGAAAGACCAAAACTAGTGACACATGAAGATGATATATTGAGAATTCTTAATCTACATCATGAAACTCCTATCGGAGGACATTTAGGTACAAATCGATTGTACAGAAAGCTTAGACCGTTATATTCATGGCCCCACATGAAAAAACGCATAGCTGAGTATGTAAAAGCATGCACACTATGTAAAACAAACAAACATTATTCTCAAGTTCAAACAAAATTTGTTCAAACTACTACCCCTACAAAATCATTTGATATACTTTCAATTGATACAGTTGGACCATTTACCTACACAAATAAAGGCAATCGCTATGCAGTAACCATGCAATGTGATCTTTCAAAATTTATTATAATAGTTCCCATTCCGGATAAATCTGCAACAACTATAGCAAAAGCAGTTATTGAAAAATGTATTTTGATATTTGGCCCAGTATCTTCGATAAAAACTGACCAAGGTACTGAATATAAAGGAGTATTCGATAAAGTTTGTGAACTTCTTAAGATAACACATACTTGTTCCAGTGCATATCACCCCCAAACCATTGGATCATTAGAAAGAAGCCACAAAACATTGAATGAGTATTTGAGGATTTTTACTAATGATACCAAAAATGATTGGGATGAATGGTTACCATTTTTTAGTTTCTGCTTCAACACAACACCATGTGTAGATCATGGATATACGCCATTTCAGTTAGTATTTGGAAAAACATGCAATTTATTTGATATAGCTTATTGTATTAAACCAGATCCTTTGTATAACTACGAAGCTTATGAGAAAGAATTGAAATTCAAACTTCAAACCACACATTTAAGAGTACGTGAAGCAATTGTACGAGCAAAAACAAAAAGAACTACACAACTCAACGCTAAAATTGAAAATACAGATTTACAAATTGGCGATACAGTTTATCTAAGAAATGAAAATAGACAAAAACTAGATGCGGTAAACTCCGGACCATTCACAATAAAAGAACTAATGGACTGTAATGCAGTAATCTTTAACCAGAATAATCAACAAGGACTTCAAGTTCATAAAACGCGCCTTACGAAATTTAAACCTTTAGAACAAAAAAGATAATGACAACAAATACATTGTTTATTACACTCAAAATTATCGTTCCTAAAAAAAAGGGGAAGAGAGCCCTCAAAACAAAAATGATTTGTATACTGAAAATTATTTGTAAAGGTAAGAACAAAGCATAAACGGAAAATTTATTATTTTATACCATAATTTTCTTTTAGGGGGAAGGTGTAGTGGAATTTTCCACAACATCTTTTTCTGCATCGCAAATTTATTATTTCCCACGAGAAATAATGAATTATGCTTAGCTTAACGACAACGTGCAGACTTTTGATTACCTGACCTGCCGATGTCATCTAACACCCCATTCGCGGCTCGAATTGACCACGCAGCATTAATTCGTGTGAACATGCTTTATTCTTTCCTCAGGTAATGTGTAACTTTTCTAACTAATAAAAATCATTCATTCAATGTCCAACAAGCAAAGTGTATACATCGTGTCCTGATGACAGACCCGTGCGCCTTCTCCATTAATGTTCGCGAAGTACAGTACACATGAAATACACAATCAGATCAAAATTTTATTTTAAAGAAATAAAAACGGCAAATTTTATATTTTTCCTACAAAATACAATAGATAAGCTGCGTTTTCTTCTTACAACATTTTTTTCAAGATCAAACCGTTTTTGATCTGCAGCCGGTTGTAGGTGTACCGATTCTAAAGTGCGCAGGCCTTATGACACTTCTGGGATCCCAAACCCCTGTTCTTTTTTTCTCATCCCATAACACCAATTTTTGTAAAATTTTGTCAAGCAGTGTTATGTGTTATCCTAATTGTGAAGTACTGCAAATAAGTGTATTTTTATGTAAATTTGCATTACGATCAATATTGCGAAAAATATGTTTCACATATCATATACGGAATCCGCTGGCATCTGACAAAAATACCACTCATCGCACAAAGCATTTTCCCCACAGCGCAGCGTCTTCCTTTGTCTATGCGTATCATCTATAATCTCACCTTCTAGTTATATAACTCATCCCCATTCCCATCAATCGGAACATATCCGCCTTTTTTAAAAGTGCTGTCCGTTTGGTTGATTTTACGACTTCTTCGGAAATGCCAATTCCCGAGTGCCGACGGCAATGCCAGACTCTTCGTAAAACCCCGTGGGCAGGTAGGTACAACCTATGAATCCAACTCAACCAGGGAGGGAGGCGAATCGTAAAAAACTCCGATAATGGCTCAAATCCTCTTATACCTGTTGGGTTGCTTGGCTGTTCTTTTTTTTCGGTACACGGCTCTTCCAGAGCAACCATTCTTTGAATTTGTTGATATTTTATTATTTCTGGAAGTAGATTGGTACCTTCCCGCCGCGACTCTTTTCTTCCAAACGAGCAAATAATTTATTTATGATCAATGTTTTGATCTCGTTCGGAAGTTACCCGAACGGCTCCCAGTCAGCAGTTAATTAAGCCATCAACAAAATATATCGATAAATAAATGAGCTTGCCCTTTCCGTGGAAGCTCGGGTCAATTATGGGTGGGAAGGAAAATTGGTCGAATAAAAGCACTACTGTTGCCTGTGTTGTATCGCGAGCGTTGGTAGCCAAAATGGAATATGTTTTCTAGAGGTATGTCCTAGATAAGTTTCGCTATATTAAAACTATTTATTAAGAGTGTGCAAAGTATGCTCATCACTTTTGTTTTTGAATTGAGATTATGAAAAAGCATGGGACACGATAATTCTAAACAGGTAATTGTTGTTTCAGAATTGGTGCCCATATATCCGAAGAGGTGAACACTCAATTCCCCGTGGAACTAAAAAACATTTCTCTGATTATACCATTCTCACATAAAACGACATATATACCGCTTTGGCTCCAGACGGCTCATCCCGCTTTGTGTGGGTTGCCATTTAGTCACGATGTCACATTCGCAGTGGAGGCCTGGGACCGACATGGCGAAGGAACGCCAACCAGAAAATATAATAAAAGAGCGTTAAAGCAAATACTCTATATAATTAATTTGTTTCGAGTAAACATAGCTTCAATTATAACTGCTCTAACTCTCTGCGTTGCTCCTTGCCACTCTTAATTACTTAATTTGCATAATATTTCAACGAGGCATATCTGAGAAATTGTAGCACTACAGCACCCCACCTCGTACGCCGCCAAAACGAGTATGTTTCAACTTGCCTTGGGATGTAGATAGAGCGAGACAACGAAAACGCCAGTACATAACAGCAGCGTCTTACCCCTCAGAGCAACACCACAGCAGATATTCATGAACCTCGCTCTTCACTGCAAAAATTTAAAAATGGCCGTTTTGCCTTTTTCGGTCCAGTCAAGTGGGGTAAATCACACCACCACACACATTGGAAACACATCGGATCGACACGAATGATTTCATGAGGGGAATTTTCGCAACGCTTCGACGCACCTTCAATTATTTGCACCGATTCGTTCGGGACGACAAATTTGCGCATGATCCGAACTGTGTCACTTTCACAATCAAAATGCTGTTGGCACCACACGGCACACGCAGCATCCCGGATCACGACGAAAGTGTATGGTGACTCTTTGCTCTGCTGCTCTGCACAGCAACCACAAGTTAAGTGGTGGTAAATGAGTGGACGAAGCGATGCCAACCGCAAAATTTGGACTACAGGACAATTTGGGTGAGCAAACAGTTGCTGAGTGATGAACTGTAAAAGGTGTTATTTTATGTGATGCTTCTGGATTGTGCTTTGTGGGATATCGTGAAGATACTGAACTCCACCAGGCGAGATGGAGCAGTTGGAACGAGTGGAGAAAACGACTAATAAATATGTGATTACATTATATCTAACGATGAAATTCAGTCAAAATTTAAGATTATTGATTTTTTCATCTTGTAGCCAACAGATTTGACACGAAAAGTAGTAATATTGGTCAAGATGTAAACGTGTTAGTAACTGAATTAAATTTCTTTTCCCTTGCATGATCGTTACAGGGATTTCAGTGAAGTTACAAGATTCGAGCAAAGAGTTGATGTCCGTCGCGTTGTAATTGTTAGCATCAAGAACATTAGCAGATTTCAATTATTTATTCTTTCGGTTTAGCTACGATATTTAGCAACAAAATCTAAATTAAACAATAAAATCAAACAATGTTTTTGTTAGACGGATGTTTTTGAAGCTTCAACTTCACTGCCCTTAACTGTCTAATTATAACATTTGAATTTTTTGCTGACATAGTTTAAACCGGAAATGACTACTGTAACGGGAGCAAAGGGGGCATCCATTTAGTACGTCACGCAAAATTTGGGAATTTTCGAAACACCTTATAGGGGGATCAGGGGCATAATGGACACCCTAAGCAAATGAGTATGCTAGGCCTGTATAACAGACAAAAACTTAACATATTTTCAGTTGGCTTTCAACTTTAACTTGTTTTCTACGTATTTCAATCATTTACAGCTGGTAGAATGTCATTATTGTGAAGAAATAATGAATTGAAAACCGTGTGTTTTTTGGGGCTGGCAGGAAAGGTACGGGGCGAAATGGACACCCATCGGGGCATAATGGACACCCCTGCATATTTCATGCTGTATCTTTGAGAATATCGACCAGTTAAGTAATTTTCCAACGGAGATCAATACCACAGATATAATACTCCATCTTAGACGAGTTTACATAACTTCAAAGTTAATTAAATAAATTTTAGGGTAAAATAATTGTATTGAATATTTTCAAACTCTCTAAAACGCCTAACAGTATGCAACGCGCGTACATCCATTCATAATTGCCAGTGTTCATTTCGCCCCGAATCGACTACAACATTGAAATTGCTATTTTCAGTAAGTTCTGATCAAAAAATAATACTTCTTCCATGGCTAAATCTACGTATACATGTAGATAAGCTAACAATTCACTTGTTTGTATGGTGGACACACTCAATCACTCGTAATACCTTATTTGCTGCTGCTTCGAAATTATAAGAAATCCACCATATGAAAAACATACTTCAATTTCAATGATATTTTGGTTATTTTGAAGGAATATAAATGGTACTTTTGAAAAATAGAACAATGACTTGTTCCTTTATACTTATGCATTGAAAGTTTTACATAAAAGTCAACGCTTTCGGCAAAAACAGGGGTGTCCATTTCGCCCCGGGTGTCCATTATGCCCCTAATCCCCCTATTTCTCATATAATAATTATTTAACATCTCTATCAAATTATCCTATAGTGCATGGTTTCCTAAACTGTGGGTCGCGACCCCCAGGGGGGTCGCCGGCCTTTATTCACGGGGTCGCGAGGGACAGTAAAACATTTTACTGTAACAGACAATAAATGAGGGAATTGATGACGATTTCGACGACGTAGCGCATGAAGAGTTGCAGAACAATAAGGTTTTGAAAAACGCCAACCCTAAGCTTCTAAAGCTGGGAACAGCTTTTATAGTGATGGGCGACATGCAGAGGCGCGTGATCGGTTGGTGGCCGATCGACGAAAGAATGTGCAGGTTGAGAATCAAGGGCCGATTCTTCAACATTAGCATAATAAACGTGCACAGCCCTCACTCCGGAAGCACTGATGATGACAAAGACGCATTTTACGCGCAGCTCGAACGCGAGTACGACCGCTGCCCAAACCACGACGTCAAGATCATCATAGGGGATCTAAACGCTCAGGTAGGCCAGGAGGAGGAATTCAGACCGACGATTGGAAAGTTCAGCGCCCACCAGCTGACGAACGAAAATGGCCTACGCCTCATCGATTTCGCCGCCTCCAAGAACATGGCCATTCGTAGCACCTTCTTCCAGCACAGCCTCCCGTATCGTTACACCTGGAGATCACCACAACAAACGGAATCGCAAATCGACCACGTTCTGATTGATGGACGGCACTTCTCCGACATTATCGACGTCAGGACCTATCGTGGCGCTAATATCGACTCCGATCACTACCTGGTGATGGTTAAACTGCGCCCAAAACTCTCCGTTATTAACAACGTACATTACCGGCGGCCGCCCCGGTACGATCTAGAGCGACTGAAGCAACCGGATGTCGCCACCGCATACGCGCAGAATCTCGAGGCAGTGTTGCCGGACGAGGGTGTGCTCGATGTGGCCCCTCTAGAGGACTGTTGGAGTACAGTGAAAGCAGCCATCAACAACGCAGCCGAGAGCACAATCGGGTACGTAGAACGGAGTCGACGAAACGATTGGTTCGACGAGGAGTGCAGAGCGGTTCTGGAGGAGAAGGATGCAGCGCGGGCGGCAATGCTGCAGCATGGAACCCGACAGAATGTGGAGCGATACAGACAGAAGCGGAAGCAGCAGACCCGTCTCTTCCGGGAAAAAAAGCGCCGCCTGGAAGAAGCGGAGTGCGAGGAAATGGAACTGCTGTGCCGTTCACAGGAAACACGCAAGTTCTACCAGAAGCTCAACGCATCCCGCAAAGGCTACGTGCCGCAAGCCGAAATATGCAGGGATAAGGAAGGGAGCCTCCTGACGGACAAACGTGAGGTGATCGAAAGGTGGAAGCAGCACTTCGACGAGCACCTGAATGGCGAAGAGAATGTAGGCACGGAGGACCAAGGCAGCGGAGGAAATGACTATGTTGGTGCAGCAGAGGACGGGAACGAACCAACTCCCACGCTGAGGGAAGTTAAGGATGCCATGCACCAGCTCAAAAACAACAAAGCGGCTGGTAAGGACGGTATCGCAGCAGAACTCATCCAGATGGGCCCGGAAAAGTTGGCCACCTGTCTGCACCAGTTAGTAGTCAAGATCTGGGAAACCGAACAGCTACCGGAGGAGTGGAAGGAAGGGATAATCTGTCACATCCACAAGAAAGGCGACAAGTTAATGTGTGAGAACTTTCGAGCGATCACCGTTTTGAATGCCGCCTACAAAGTGCTATCCCAGATCATCTTCCGTCGTCTTTCACCTAAAGTAAATGAGTTCGTGGAAAGTTACCAAGCCGGTTTCATCGACGGCCGGTCGACAACGGACCAGATCTTCACCGTACGGCAAATCCTCCAGAAATGCCGTGAATACCAGGTCCCAACGCACCACCTGTTCATCGACTTCAAAGCGGCATACGACAGTATCGACCGCACAGAGCTATGGAAAATTATGGACGAGAACAGCTTTCCCGGGAAGCTGACTAGACTGATAAGAGCAACGATGGACGGTGTGCAGAACAGCGTAAGGATTTCGGGTGAGCTATCCAGTTCATTTGAATCTCGACGGGGACTACGACAAGGTGATGGACTTTCCTGCCTACTATTCAACATCGCCCTGGAAGGTGTTATGCGACGAGCCGGGCTCAACAGCCGGGGTACGATCTTCACGAAATCCAGCCAATTTGTCTGTTTTGCGGATGACATGGATATTATTGCCAGAACATTTGGAACGGTGGCAGAACTGTACACCCGCCTGAAACGTGAAGCAGCAAAGGTCGGACTGGTGGTGAATGCGGCTAAGACAAAGTACATGCTGGTAGGTGGGACTGAGCGAGACAGGACAAGCCTTGGCAGCAATGTTACGATAGACGGGGATACTTTCGAGGTGGTAGAAGAATTCGTCTACCTCGGTTCCTTGCTAACGGCTGACAATAACGTGAGCCGTGAAATACGAAGGCGCATCATCAGTGGAAGTCGTGCCTACTATGGGCTCCAGAAGAAACTGCGGTCAAAAAAGATTCACCCCCGCACCAAATGTACCATGTACAAGACGTTAATAAGACCGGTGGTTCTCTACGGACACGAGACATGGACGATGCTCGAGGAGGACCTGCAAGCACTCGGAGTTTTCGAGCGACGGGTGCTAAGGACGATCTTCGGCGGTGTGCAGGAGAACGGTGTGTGGCGGAGAAGAATGAACCACGAGCTCGCTGCACTTTACGGCGAACCCAGCATCCAGAAGGTGGCCAAAGCCGGAAGGATACGGTGGGCAGGGCATGTTGCAAGAATGCCGGACAACAACCCTGCAAAGCTGGTGTTTGCAACTGATCTGGTTGGCACAAGAAGGCGTGGAGCGCAGAGAGCACGATGGGCGGACCAGGTGGAGCGTGATCTGGCGAGTGTTGGGCGTGACCGAGGATGGAGAGCTGCAGCTGCAAATCGAGTATTATGGCGGCAAATTGTTGATTCAGTGTTATCATGAATTTGATGTGAACTAAATAAATGAAGCTTCTAAATAAGAGGTATGGCATACACGCGATAGGATAATTCATGTACCGTAAAACGGGGTATCTTTGATAATGCGGGTAACTTTGATAGCGCGGCAGGCGTTGTGTAATTTATCTTATTACTATGATTCCTTCAACCAGTTAAGAAAAAGGTAAACGTAAATCAATTCTATACATATGAAAGTTCATCTTAGACGTATTTTCATTAAAATCTAGTTTATATACAACTTTTTGGACAAAAAATAAAAATTGTTGATATTTTTGTCATTTATCAACCCCTTCAAACAATCTGCTATACGACTTCGTTACAACAATTTTTTCAATGAATGGACGCTTATTATCGATAGATTCAGCATAGTAGATTCCAAATCTGGCCTTGAATCTCTTAACGAAGTGTGTTTTAACGAAATGGAAGCAATTTTGTAAATTGGAATATTAATCTCCATACATTGATAAACGCCTACAAGTATGCAATGCCTTTGTTATTTCATGTAGATAAATATGTGTTGTAAAAAATTTGTTAATAAAACATTAAAAAACTACCCAAAAAAAAGAAAACTAACCATGAATAACATGTAATCATATGTTGATGTATCGTTAAGGATTTATTATTACAGAGATAATGATTTTTGATAGCTAAATGTATTGTGTTCTGCACTCAATACTCCTCAAACTCATTTTTATGTGTAGCATTTAATAAAAAATCAATGTTTTGATACAAAAATTCTATCTAATATATTCCACAAGCCTTCTATCATCATGTTCATACTCCTAAGATTTCAATGGGTGATTATTTTTTGAAATTTGATGTGTTTTTAGGGCATTATCAAAGTTACCCCAAAATGAAAATCTGATTTTCGGTTTTATGAAAAACTAAAAGTTATCCAAAATATTTAAGATTATCGAATCTTTTATTTACAATTGATAACTGATACCCCAGTACTTGTTTTAAAAATATAAAACTCGGGGAAATACTGTTACATGTAAAAATATTGAGAAAATTCGCTGAAAAACTATCAAAGTTACCCCATTTTACGGTATTTTGGACAGACTGAGGACAACGTTAGAAAAATCGTCCCCTAGCTTCCTTAGAAAGGAATTGATTATTTTGCTAAGTTACTATTACGCTTATAATATGATTGTACTTTGCGATCTTGGTGATAAAAAGCTTAAAAGTTAGAATTGCATTTTGGGCACCGAATATATGTTTTGGACACTCTCAGGTATATATAACTTGGACATGGCAATTATCTTTATGTTTAGTCATGAATACTGCTTTATCATGAAAATAGCATAAATTAACAAATATTTTCTTGTAAAAAATCAAATTTCTCCGCTTAACAGGCATCTATTTTGATAACTATTACAGTTTTTGTTAAAATCGAGAAAATATCGCCAGTACCACATAATACGCCTCCAAATATGCAATCGCACAGCATCTCCATGTAGTTCGTCAGATGACCAAAATATATTTACAGTAGAAAACTTGTAATGTATTTTGGACACCACCTATTTTAGGCGTTCTAGATGAATGTTAAGAGATTGGCTGCCCAATGCTTCTTTATTGAACAGTTTTCATTGCAATAAGGCTTTTAAAGTTCTTACAATTATCAATTCAACGATTTTGTGGTGAATATTGTATGTGACTGTGAAGTGTATGTCGTCTTGCATACCTGTGCATTTGAGGGGTTTTAGTGAAACATTTTACATTTTCGATAGTTTTGAAGTAAATTCTTAATTGTTAAGCGTATTTTCAACGTAAGTCATCAGAATAGGGTCTGTTTGATCCAATAATCGATATTCAGAAGTATGTACTTTTATTAGCTGTCCGGAACCAGACATACATCGCAGTGCATGTCCAAATTATATACATGTCCAAATTATATTTTTTACCCTACAACGGAACCAAAGTGCCACCACGAAGCTGTCGGGACCCATGTTATTGTGTCAAGTTGCAATGTGATTCCAAGTCCGGCTCCGAAATACTTTCGTGGTCTTTCGACCATGTTGAAAAGCTTCTTGCAACTGTCAACGTCGGCACAGAATCAGTTTCTTGCCAATCACATTACGGTGTCATACACAGCTTCAAGCAGGTACAGCTCTATTTATTTCTTATGAACCACTACTGCTGCATACTATTTCCTGAGTTTAAAATTTGTAGGGGTATTAGGGGCATAATGGACATCCTAAGCAAATAAGTGGGTTAAGCCTGTATAACAGAGTAAAACTTAACATATTATCAGTTGACTTACAACTCTAACTTGTTTCCTACGTCTTTCAATCATTTACAGCAGGTAGAATGTCTTTATTGTGAAGAAATAACGAATTGTAAACCGTGTGTTTTTCAGGGCTGGCAGGAAAGGTACGGGGCGAAATGAACACCATCGGGGCATAATGGACACCCCTGCATATTTTATGCTAATTCTTTGGTTACATCGACCAGTTAAGTAATTTGCCTACGGAGGCCAATACCACAGATATAATACTCCATCTTAGACGAGTTTACATAACATCTTAGTTAATTAAATAAACTTCAGGCTCAAATAATCGGATTGATTATTTTCAATCGATCTAAAACGCCTAACAGTATGCAATGCGCGTACATCCATTCGTAATTGCCAGTGTTCATTTCGCCCCGAATCAAGTAAAACATTTAAATGGCTATTTTATGTGAATTCTGATAAAAATTAAAATACTTCATCCATTGATAAATCTTCGTATACATGTAGATAAGGTAACAATTCACTTGTTTTTATGGTAAACACACTTAAACACTCGTAATACCTTATTTGATGCTGCTTCGAAATTATAAGAATTTCACCATATGCAAAACATATTTCAATTTCAATGATATTTTGGTTATTTTGGAGCAATATAAATGGTACTTTTGAAAAATAGATTCATGACTTGTTCCTTTACACTTATACATTAAAAGTTTTATATAAAAGTCAACGGTTTCGGCAAAAACAGGGGTGTCCATTTCGCCCCGGGTGTCCATTATGCCCCTAATCCCCCTAGTATAATTCCGGGCCATATTCCGTACCTATAACCTAGATTTTCGCAAGCCGAAGGCAGATACATGCGGAGTGTTCGATAAGCTCAACATCCAGATTCAACTGGCTCGAGACGATGCTAAACTGGCACAATTGAGAGCGGAAAAAATGCGCATGTAAAAAAGGGCAGGTACCGTATGACACCAAGAACCTGGACGTCGAAAAAGCAAGAAAACATGATGGAGTTTGCACAGTGATGTTCGACCAATAGAAATGCCTGCCGACTCCCCAAGCGGCCAGGCGTATTATACAGTGATAGACATTCGTTTAGCCGAGACCAAAAAATTTTCAAAAAGGTCTCAGGAAACTCATACAAAGGATTTTATGACAAAACTTTTTTATCGTAGTGATAGTATATCTAGTACTGTCTCATTAAAATGTGATACATCACACTTACATATACACTGAAACAAAAACAAGGGTAAAAACCCTTCAAATGTCATTTTTTCAATTGACATTCGTTTAGCCGAGGTAAATGAAAAATTGGTTTTCAACAGATTTTTTTGCAATTTCGTGAGCATATTTCGAGGATATAACCGAAGGCATTTAGTTTATGACGTGTTAGCAAGATAATTGACCTTAAAAGTTTATTTATTTGTGGAATTCAGAGAAGTATTATAACAAAAGTCCTGGTAAGGAGAAGCGATGATAAACAAATTTATTTAAGAAAAATGATTTCTGTAAACACTCAAATGTAAGCTAGATTAGCAGTATTGAAAAAATGGCACAGAATTATTGTTAGAAATGTTCAAATTATTGCATAAAATGTTATGAAAACAATAAGTATATTGGTTTTTGGTTGGTTATTAGAAGACGTAATAGTAGAAAACGCTGTGACTTATGCAAGTGAAACCATCATATTTCATCAAAACAATACTTAAATACGTGATGTTTTGATGGTTTGCGATTTTTTTTTCTGTTAAAAACATTGTTTTTCGTAAATTTTCAACCTGCACTCGTCATGAAACTTTCATTAGATTCTTTTGAAACACTTCCGATAAAAATAACTACATCAATTCTCAATTTGGAAACATTTACAATATTATAACATATTTTCATGAGATGCATGCAAAATTAATATGGCAACACTTCCAAAAACGATCCGATTCATGATTTACAAGTCGATCTATAATGCAGGTTACCATACAAAATGGTGTTGTTAGATATTTTTCGAAATTTGTCAGTTTTTTGTAAAAATTGTACAATTCGGCTAAACGAATGTCTAGGCAAAAAATGACATTTGAAGGGTTTTTATTTATTTCATTTCTATTGGATCCAGTACCGTAATTTCGGGTGAAATTGATCACTTTTCGCAGTTTTTGACGAATAATTTTTGAATACTTATCGATATGGTTAAATTCAATGCTTTAAAACAAGTACGACCACGGTTTTCATCGGTCAACGAGGTTAAAAATTCTACTGCAAATCATTTTATTACAAAAAACATAATTAAAAATAAAAAATCAAAAATTTTACTTTCAGGGTGAAATTGATCAGTCAGTGAAATGTTGTTGTAAGTGCTGAAAATATTTTTTCCACCTGAATTAACCACCCCGGAATGCGAAAAACTATGCAAAACTTTTACAAGTTTACTATTTTTTTAATTATTTAAGTTTAAAGTTTCATAAATCTAAAGA
This sequence comes from Aedes albopictus, assembly GCF_035046485.1. Lineage (NCBI taxonomy): Eukaryota > Metazoa > Arthropoda > Insecta > Diptera > Culicidae > Aedes > Aedes albopictus. The sequence goes on along the minus strand of NC_085136.1, from coordinate 201,558,813 downwards.
AAACGCCTAAAAGTATGCAATTGTCATACTAAATATATTATTACTTCCAGAAAAGTACAATTTTATGCATAAATTTCAATATTAATAGAACTTTTGATGACGAAATCGTGTTAAGCGAATACTTGGCAGCTAGGAACATTCATTAGAATATTCATTTATGTGCGATACAGCTACGGTAACAACAGTTTGAAATCGGTTCGAAAAATCACTGATAGATTTATATTCTTCTTGACGCATTTCGTCCACTTTTATCGGCACAGACCGACGAACCGATGCAATTAGTATCGCCCAATCATGAGGTACATCAATATCTATTGTGCTTTTTTCATCTTTTCGATTGCAGCGTGTACACTGTCCACTTCCATATGTGAGTGGCTTGTTCTCATAAATTGATGGATGATGGTTAGGGTACGACCACGTTCAGCAAGCAGTTCCGTTACGTAGCTGAACACATAAACAATATTTTTGTTTAAATTTTGTCCTCCGCATCGATCACTGTAATAAATCATCTCATTGATCGCTGAGGGTATGGACATGAGGTCTTTGATGAGGCAAGATCCAACTTTCTTGGATCCTCTCCGTGCCTATGTTTCATCCTAAACGTAACACATTCCAGAGTTCTCTCCGAAACAACTAATGAACATTTATAGATTTAAGTGTACAGTAGCCTTGAGTAGTATGTCCGTCCACATGTTAAATAGAGTAGCGAACCACTTGAACAGCGGCCGGTATTTTGGGCACTCTTCGCTATAACTCAGTCAATTCGTAACCAATTGACTTGAAATTTTGTACACGGCTAGATACTATACGTATCTCATTGCGTTCCAAAAATTGTGTCAGTTGGTTCAAAATTGGCACTTTTCAAGAGATTCAAATAACTCAACGTACATATGTACAGATGGGTAAATTATTGGTTAAATTGGGAAAAAATCCACAGCTCAGGTGAGATCTCACCTGAGCTGTGGATTTTTAATTTCTTTACAAAATAGTTTAACAAGACCTTTCCGGCTTGAATAAATTCCTGAAAATAATCCTTGATGGAATTCCTAAAATAGATCTCCAGTTAGCCTAGTGGCTATGGATCGCCAATCCGGAGACGGCGGGTTCGATTCCCGTTCCGGTCGAGAAAATTTTCTCGACTCCCTGGGCATAGTGTATCATTGTACTACGGTAGTTACATTATCTTTTTTTCGCGGTTTTGGCCGTTTGCGGAGGCCAAAACGCGTAAAACAAATTTCCTTTGGATCTTGTTTTTTTTTTGCAATTTTCGATGTTACGCGAACTTTTTAACGCAATTTGTTACAAAAATAAAAGAAATTAATTATTACAAAGTATTAACACTTCACGTTGTTTGCCTTTTAGTTCACAGCATTTGTCGCTGAGTTCATAGCTTGGTTTTGTCTAGGAAAACTAATCCTAATCGGGCATCCCGTTTCGCTGTCAGAAATGGCCTGAAAGTTGGCAATTAAAGTAGAATTGCATCTCATGGGCCTCTTTTTTCATAGCTCTATATATGTGCATTATAATTATGGGAATATGTACAAGGTAAAGTAAAACATGTAACGTTTTCCGTATTTTCTAGGAAATAAAAATAAAATATTTTTTTTTTGAAACTTTGTGGAAATAAATTTATACTTGATGTCCCATATTAATTATAAATTTAATTATAAGTTTTTATGCCACATGTAATTATTTCAAAAATCATTGAGGGGACATCCATAAAGTACGTCACACTTAGAGGGGGGATGGATGGGGGGGGGGTTCTGAAAAGTGTGACAAGCAATGTATTAGGTATAGGAAAAACCCGTACGAAGGGGGAAGGGGGGGGGGGTCGAAAATTCTCATTTTTAGCGTGACGAACTAAATGGATGCCCCCTGATATTACAGCTCAGATTTAAAATTTGGTTTGCTATAAAAACTTTATTATGTGGGGGAGCAAGAAGTAAGCTTTCGTGTTCTAGCGTCATATGTTTTTTTTTATTGAAGGTGTGTAATTAACTAATTTTAGAATAGAAACGAAATGGGTGCAAATTATAAGAATTTAGAAGTGGTAAAAGTGAATTGGTGTAACGATTTGTTCTTTTTTTTTTACTAGTTTTCTAAGTTTCGGATTTAAACACGACAAGCGGATACTCTGCTTCGTGCAGCTTCGCCCCACTTAAAAAGGTAATCCGTACGTACCGGTCAGGCTAAGGCCGGGGTGGCCTCTGCTGTACATAGTAGCCGCCTCCATTCCACTCGGTCCATGGCTGTTTGCCTCCAGTTCCGCACTCTGCGTAGGGTCCGCAGATCGTCCTCCACTTGGTCGACCCACCTAGCTCGCTGCGCTCCACGTCTTCTTGTACCGGTCGGATGACTCTCGAGAACCATTTTAGTCGGGTTGCTATCCAACATCCTGATGACGTGACCCGCCCACCGTAGCCTCCCAATTTTCGCGGTATGGACGATGGTTGGTTCTCCCAGCAGCTGATGCAGCTCGTGGTTCATTCGCCTTCTCCAAGTCCCGTCGTCCATCTGCACTCCGCCGTAGATGGTACGCAACACCTTCCGTTCGAAAACTTCTAGGGCGCGTTGGTCCTCTGCACGTAGGGTCCATGTTTCGTGCCCGTAGAGGACGACCGGTCTAATCAACGTTTTGCAGATGGTTAACTTCGTGTTACGATTTCCTGCCACAATGCGCCTCTGAATTTCTCTGCTGGTGTCGTTGTCGTCGGTCACCAGTGAGCCCAAGTACACGAATTCTTCAACCGCCTCGATTTCATCACCGTCGATATGAATTCATGGTGGCGGGCGCGGTGATTCCTCCCTGGAGCCCTTTGCCATCATGTACTTTGTCTTCGGCACATTAATGACTAATCCGATTCGCCTGGCTTCACTCTTTAGTCGGATGTACGTTTCCGCCATCGTCTCAAATTTACGAGCTATAATATCAATATCATCGGCGAAACCAAGGGGCTGTCCATAAACCACGTGGTCATTTTTTGGGACTTTTCAAGCCCTCCCCCCCCACCGCGTGGTCATGTGTCCTTACAATTTTTTTAATTTGTCCATACAAAATAATCATTGGCTGAACCCCCCCCCAAGACCACGTGGTTTATGGACAGCCCCCAAGCAGCTGAACGGACTTCGTGAAAATCGTCCCACTCGTGTTTATCCCCGCTCTTCTTATTACACCCTCCAAAGCAATGTTGAACAGCAAGCACGAAAGACCATCACCTTGCCGTAACCCTCTGCGAGATTCGAAGGGACTCGAGAGTGTCCCTGATACTCGAACTACGCACATCACTCGATCCATCGTCGCCTTGATCAACCGTATCAGTTTATCCGGGAATCCGTATTCGTGCATAATCTACCATAGCTGTTCTCGATCGATTGTATCATACGCCGATTTGAAATCGATGAACAAGTGATGTGTGGGCACGTTGTGTTCGCGGCATTTCTGCAACACCTGGCGGATGGCGAACATCTGGTCCGTTGTAGCGCGTTCACCCATGAATCCAGCCTGATATTGCCCCACGAACTCTCTTGCAATCGGTGATAGACGGCGGCATAAAATTTGGGAGAGTATCTTGTAGGCAGCGCTCAGTAGTGTGATCGCGCGGTAGTTTCCGCAATCCAACTTGTCGCCCTTTTTGTAGATGGGACACACGATACCTTCCATCCATTCCTCCGGTAATACTTCCTCCTCCCAAATCTTGGTAATGACCCAGTGTAGTGCTCTCACCAGTGCTTCTCCACCGTATTTTAGAAGCTCGCTTGGTAGTTGATCTGCTCCAGCGGCTTTGTTGTTTTTCAACCGGCCAACCTCCTCCTCAATCTCTTGAAGGTCAGGGGCCGGAAGTCTTTCGTCCTGTGCACATACGTCTAGATCTGTTACCACGCCACCTTCGGTACTTGCAACGTCGCCATTGAGGTGCTCATCGTAATGCTGCCGCCACCTCTCGACCACCTCACGCTCGCTCGTGATTATCTCGGCACATGTCGGCTTGTGGCACAAAGCCTTTGCGCGAGCGGTTCAGCTTCTCGTAGAACTTTCGTGTGTCCTTAGCGCGGTACAGCTCTTCCATCGCTTCGCGATCTCGTTCTTCCTGCTGGCGCTTCTTCATCCGGAAGACTGAGTTCTGCCTGTTCCGCGCCTGTTTGTAACGTGCCTCATTCGCTCTCGTACGGTGTTGCAGCATTCTCGCCCATGCTGCATTCTTCTCGTTTTTCAACTGTTCACATTCGCCGTCGTACCAGTCGTTTCTGTGATTCGGAGTCGCGAAGCCTAGTACTGTAGCCGAGGTACTACCTATGGCGGATCGGATGTCCCTCCAGCCATCTTCAAGTGTAGCTGCGCCAAGCTGCTCTTCCGTTGGTAGGGCCACTGCTAACTGCTGCGCGTAGTCTTGAGCCACTTCTACGTTACGAAGTTGCTCGATGTTGAGCCGCGGCGTTCGACTTCGACGCGTGGTGATAACTGTCGAAAGTTTTGAGCGCATGCATACAGCGACTAAGTAGTGATCCGAATCTATATTCGCACTGCGGTATGTGCGGACGTTGGTTATATCCGAGAAGAATTTACCGTCGATTAGAACGTGGTCGATTTGGTTTTCTGTTTGATAGTCGGGTGATCTCCAGGTGGCTTTGTGGATATTTTTGCGGGGGAAGAAGGTGCTTCGGACTACCATACCACGGGAGGCTGCAAAGTTTACGCATCGATGGCCGTTATCATTCGATACGGCGTGCAGGCTGTTTCGCCCGATTACAGGTCTGTACATTTCCTCCCTTCCTACCTGCGCGTTCATGTCGCCGACAACGATTTTCACGTCACGCAGCGAGCAACCATCGTATGTTTGCTCTAACTGCGCGTAGAACGCTTCTTTCTCGTCATCGGGTCTCCCTTCGTGTGGGCAGTGGGCATTGATGATGCTGTAATTGAAGAAACGGCCCTAAAATCTGAACATGCACATCCTTGCGTTGATCGGCTGCCACCCGATCACACGTTGTCGCATCTTGCCCAACACTATAAATCCTGTTCCCAGTTCATTGGTGGTGCCACAGCTTTGGTAGAAGGTAGCCGCTCGATGCCCGCTTTTCCACACTTTCTGTCCAGTCCAACAAAGTTCCTGCAACGCCACGATGTCGAAGCTGCGGGGATGTAGTTCGTCGTAGATTATCCTGTCACATCCTGCGAAACCTAGTGACTTGCAATTCCATGTTCCAAGTTTCCAATCGTAGTCCTTATTTCGTCACGTGGGTCTTTGCCGATTGTATCGAGTCGTATTTTCTCCTATGATATTTGCAATGGGGATTTTTACGGGTGGCTTATTGGGCCTACGCCAACACTCCTGTCTCGCCGGAGGGCCATCGTGCCAGTTCTGTTTAACGTCCCAACCAACACTGGGACGACCACGCTGATGGGGCTACTACTTTGGATCTAGCTGGGCGTGGTGCAGCGTTTCTTACTCAGCCGCTGGATGCCAGAACAGATGCTGTTTGAGCCGCACCTCCTTGGTGAACAGACACTCGGATCGTACCTCCTCAATCTAGCTGAAGTCAGAAGGACAACAGTGCCCAGGCTGCACTACCAGCTAAGCACACAACTCTTAGCTGGCGGTCTTTGTCATCGCTTGCCCCGTGGAAGCATGAGGTAGGAACTTGTGAGGACCAGAGCTATATTGGACGCTCTCCTTATCGACTCACCGTTTTGCAGCCCAAAAAGGTAATCCATTTAGTTGAATTCATTTATATTTAACATTAACTAATAAAGATTCATGTCGGTCCACAGCGTCCGACGACGCTTTTTGTGGGAGCTTGAAAGTTCCCAGGCTATCCAATCGGCCACATTTTCTGCACGTGGTGCATTATCGGTCCGTGCTGGTCGGTCCGTGGAAATTCCGACCTGCTGAGATTCCCTTGGATGAGACAGTAGAGTATCGGCCAGCCGACACCCTCTCCCGCGCCTGTAGTTCGACCCCCAACGCACGTAGACCCGACCTGGCTACGCCGCTGCTGAGACAGCTTGCTCACCCGCCGCTTGGTGACTCTGCCGCCCGCCAAACATCGCATGTCATCGGCGTACCCCTCGGCGACCACCGACCCGTAGCATAAAACCCTGCGCAGGTATGTTTGAACCTACATGGCCATGTTGAACTCACACACATCAACCCAACACTTACACTGTACACGCATCACCGCATGAATCTTTGAAAAGACAATGAATACATAAATGACTTCAATTTGAGTTTACGTTTCCGTTCATTTATCTGCGTACAAGCAATGTGGTTATAAAGTCCGCCCAGGTGATCTAGTTACATCTCACTTTGTCACTTTTAATTCGCTCACCGCTCGCATTTTTGTTCGCTTGCTGCTTCGGTGCGTTTACCTCAGTTTTTTTACTTCGGACTTCGTTGGTCATCTACTAATTCCAGTACAACCGTTAGATTATCACCCTAGAGATTGCGCTCATGCTACTTGTAGCTTTGTCGAGCAACTTAAACTAACACGACCAGTGGTCTCTCCATAGCGAGAGTGGCGCATAAGCCACTGCGTTTGCGGCTATTTGCTAGAAGATTGAGGGGGCGGTTACAAACATACATCACAAAGGGATTTCGGCTTTCAGTCAAAGAAAAGCGTTGATTTTCTTATCTCATCGCGATGAGATAAGAAAATCAACGCTTTTCTTTGACTGAAAGCCGAAATCCCCGAGAATTAAGTCAACTTCCCAGTCGAACCTCTACAAATACATCACAAAGAACGCACAAATAATAAACTTTTAGCACAATAAACAATTACTCTGTTTTACAATTGTAACAAATATTTATACCCGTAACAAATTCACTTATTTTTTTGGATGCGTTCCACCTCGTAAGGAACCGTTCATAAACCACGTAGACTTTTTGGGGAGAGGGGGGATCGGACCAAAGTCTACGCTCCAAACTAATTTCAAAATTTGTGTATTGGTAAAAGTCTACGAGGGGGAGGGGGGGTCTGAGATGGCCAAATTTTGGTCTACGTGGTTTATGAACAGCCCCTAAAAACAAAATTTAGCGTAGACGTCAATTATGTTCTATGTGAAACTGAAACAAGATGTGTTTTAGCATCTCTAATCTATCAAGCCTGTGTCACTCGCTCATTTGATGCACCAATCAACTATGGAAATAGTTAGGTGGAAGAAAGTAGAGCATACCATCCCTAGTTGAAATAAAACAACCAACATAAAACCGATCAATTTAACAACTCAATTACACGTTTACAGGCTGTGGCTTGGTTGCACTGCCTACAATTTTCTTTTCTCTACCGTCACCCTTTCCCAGACAGACACAGCTTCCGAGTTTCGTCTCCCCTATTCTGGGTTACAAGCACCGAAATGAGATGATTAACGATCGTGATATTTCCCATCATCACATCTCAGTCCTACGCTGCGCTGGACTGCATGGATTACGATTTTTGTTTCGTTGGAGGCTTGTGTTTCTTTTCGGATGCTCTTGAATTACCGCCATCGTCAGCGTCGACATCTAGACTCCAGCCAAGACAGAGTTCCAGACGCTTCATTGCACTAAATAGTAGGTACGCGCTCTGCTGACTGCTTCCCAGATTTCCTCCGTCATCGGGAAACATCTCCCTTTCGTTGTCACCCTTGTACTTGCACCGCCGCTGCAGCCGGCGTTTTGATTCGTCGGGCGCGGAGTGTAATAGTGGGTAATTAATTTAAAAGCAATTAATTAAACCCTGCTACTGCTCTAATCATTTCCTCTCTATCGTTGGTTGTTTCGACATTTAGTAGCACGACGACGGGCGGCGGCGTGGTGGCACTCAATCGACGAGTACAACCATCTCGTCATCCGGTCTTCTCCTTCAATCATGTATGTCAATGCGTCAAATGAGAGACAACTCCATGAAAGTCGGCATTCCCAGGGGGTTTCCATTACGCTTGCTGGGTAGCTATACGTTTGTGACTCAAAATTCGGTTAACGTCTATTGACGGACCCCTTGTTGGTTGATGGGTCCTCCCTTTCACGTTCACCACGACCGGTAGCAAATTTAAATTAGTTGGATAATAATCATCTAAACAGCTCATCTCACTACTGTTTACAACTTAAGGGACTTGTCTGGAAGGTATTAAATCAGGTATTTCATTCATGAATACACGAGCGTTTTTTTTTTTTTTCGGACGGAGGCTCCACCGACAAACGGTTTGTGAAGTAAAAGAGAGGTACGTTTTATTATGCTCTGTAAACCATGTTCAACAGAAGCTGTTCCGAAATTAATTACTCCTTCTCGCCCTTGAATTGTTTGAATGAATTGATGCGTTGGTCTTAGGTAAAATATAAACACGATTGATTGAGAGGAGGATTGAGAGTACCTCGTGTATTCTGTACGATAATACTTCATGCGTCCACTGCCCACACGAAGGGAGACCTGATGACGAGAAAGAAGCATACAACGCGCAGTTAGAGCAAACATACGATGGTTGCTCACCGCGTGACGTGAACATTGTTGTCGGCGACATGAACGCGTAGGTAGGAAGGAAGCTAATGTATAGACCGGTAATCGAACAAAACAGCCTGGTATGATCACCTGACCATCACACAGAAAAGCAAGTCGACCGCGTTCTAATCGACGGTAATTTTTTTCTCGGATATAACAAATGTCCGCACATACCGCAGTACGATTAGAGATTCGTATCACTGCCTAGCGCTCAAAACTTTCGACAGTTATTACCACGCATCGTAATCGAACTTCGCGGCTCAACATCGAGCAGCTGCGTAACGTAGAAGTGGCTCAAGACTAGGCGCAGCAGCTAGCAGTTACCCTAGCTTGGCGCAGCTACACTTGAAGATGAGTGGAGGGACATCCGATTCGCCATAGGCAGCAGCACTAGGCTTCGCGACTCCGGAATCACAGAAACGTCTGGTAAAACAGCGAATGTAAACAGTTGAAAAACGAAAATAATGCAGTATGGGCGAGAGTGTTGCAACACCGAAAGAGAGCGAATGAGGCACGTTGTAGACAGGAGCGGAACAGGCAGAGCTCAGTCTTCCGGAGGAAGAAGCGCCAGCAGGAAGAACGAGATCGCGAAGCGATGAGTTGTACCGCGCTACGGAAACACCAAAATTCTACGAAAAGCCGAACCGCTCGCGCAGAGGCATTGTGCCACAAGCCGACATATGCCAAGATAATCACGGAAATCTTCTCACGAGCGAACGTGCAGTGGTCGAGAGTTGGCGGCAGCATTACGATAAGCACCTCAATGGCGACGTTGCAAGCACCGAAGGTGGCGTGGTAACAGATCTGGGAGTACGTGAACAGCGACAAATTTGATTGTGGAAACTATCGCGCAATCAAACTGCTGAGTGCTTCCTACAAGATACTCTCTCAAATTTCATTCAGACCGACGATTGGAAAGTTCAGCGCCCATTCATTGATTCGACTCATTGATTTCACCGCCTCCAAGAACATGGCCATTCATAGCAACTTCTTCCAGCACAGCCTTCCTTATCGTTACACCTGGAGATCATCTCAGCAAACGGAATCGCAAATCGACCACGTTCTGATTGATGGACGGCACTTCTCCGACATCATCGACGTCAGAACCTACCGTGGCACTAACATTGAACTGATCACTACTTGGCGCCTAAAACTCTCCGTTATTAACAATGTATAGTACCGGCGCACACTGGAGTAACAGGGTCCAATTCATGGCCAAAAAGTTTTAGCACGCTTTTATGGTGTATTATGTATGTACTAGCGATAAAATTGTGAATTTAGATATTGAGGAAGCATTTTGGATTATAAATAGCCATATTAATCCACTTAAAGGCTAGAAATGATTTCTTATAACCTCTCCAAGGACAACGTTTCTTTTAACCCCCAAAAATCGCTTGAAGCGTCGAACATTTTTATTTGACAACAGAAAACTGAAAAATAATTATATTTCCATGAAAAATATTGTTTGGAAACAAGGGCCACCTCGTTTCATAGAAATTCTCCTAGAAGTGTGAGAGAAATTCAATTCTTTTATAAGTGTAGATAACGTGTTTATGTCTTCAGCAAAGTTGTAAGGAGTGTCATAATTGGGAAACTTGTTAAATAATTGTTTTATCTTCACAGTTTTTGGGAATATGGGCCGTTATTTTTGAACGGTCCCTTAACCTAAGTTTAAATGTTGTACCTTTTTCTAGATATTTTGGGAATCACATATTCATTTTGGGGTAACTTTTACAGTGCCCTGGAAAACACATCAAAACTCAAAAATTAATTATGGATTGAAATTTTAGGATTTTGAACATGATGACAGAAGCCGTGTGGAATATATCAGTTTGATTTTTTCTATTAAAACATGGCATTTTAACACAACTTTATACATAAAAGTAAGTTCGTGGAGTACTGAGTGAAAAACTCAATGAGTTTAGCTATAAAAAACAATATTTACCTGAAAATATTTTCTTAACGGTGCATCAACATATGATTACATGCTACAAATAGTGAGCTCTTTATTTGAGTTGTTTTTGATTTTTTTATAACAAATTTTGAACGCAACAGTTCTAGCTACATTAGATTACTGCTGCATTGCATACATTTAGGCGTTTATCGGTGTATGGAGATTTCTGCCAAATTTACTAAACTAATTCCATTTGACACATTTTGTTAAGAGATAGAAGACCAGATTTGTATTCTGCTGTGATCTATCCACCGAGAATAAGTGGCCGTTCATTGAAAAAGTAGTCGAAACGAAGTTGTTATATCAAAATTAAACATAAGTTGTAACTAAAAACTAGTCAAAAAGGTGTAAATTTCAAAATGATTTATTTTTTCGTCTGGTACTTTCTGGTACCCGTTCTCTTGCGATTCACAAAGGATATGCCTTTTATTTTATTGTAATTTTATCCAGATCGCGGAATGCTGCAGAATCTGAAAACTTTTTGAATGCTGAAAATGGTTCAAAATTGACAAAAAACATGATTTTGAAAACTCTTCTGTAAGAGAGCAAAATAAATGAAACCAGGTGAAGTTTTTTGCTTAAATGATACACCCTTATCAGGAGAACTGTGTTACATACTCAGTTATTTTTTCAAATTGTCAATATTTCGATAATTGAAGTTCTTCCGATGAGTTATGATGCAAATGAAAAAAAAGTAGAGAAAATCGTCAAATTTCGGCATTTATTCTTAAAAAAATATGCATCCCAAAGTATTATATTGATTGCCACATGATGAAGCATTACTTCATTTATCTTTAAAAAATATTAGTCTCTGGAAAACCCTGAAAAAAATTTTCGACTTATGGCCAGGAATTTGGCCCATTTACGCCTGTGTGCGGCGGCACGGTAAAAGCTGGGTATGCTGCGCAATTCAGATCCCATTGTGATCCACTAGCCTCTGCCCAGCAACTCCTATCCCTACCTCCTCGCGGTACCGGCCGGAAACTATGAGCAACCTTAGGGAAGATCGGGTAACCAACCCCGGTGGGAACTTTGGTCGTTGGCTGACAGGGAAGGGGGGGTTTGCTTCGGCAAACCTGAGCGTCTGTTCTCCAGGAGGAGCGGCTCACAACAGCGTCTGATCCCCATGTTAGGGGCGGCTGATCTACGTCCGAGTGCCCGGGAAGGACTCCAAGCTCAACTGTGCACTATGGTCCTCCGGAAAGTAGGGAGTTGGTGTCAGGCCCTGCGAGCCAGCCGTAAAAACATTGTAACGGAAAATCAGCAACAGCATAATACGAACCGAGACCAACGGCAACGACCCCAGCGAACAAAAATGACTTGTGATTGGAAACTCCCAGAGGCACGTGATCGGTTGGTGGCCGATCGACGAAATAATGTGCAGGTTGAGGATTAAGGGCCGATTCTTCAACTTCAGCATAATAAACGTGCACAGCCCACACTCCGGAAGTATTGATGATGACAAGGACGCATTTTACGCGCAGCTCGAACGCGAGTACGATCGCTGCCCAAGCCACGACGTCAAGATTGTTGGATATAAAAACACAGGCGAGGCTTTGTTCTCCAAACCTCCAAATATCGCTACCAGCTCAGTGCCTCTCCTTTATTCAATCTAGGTATAACATATTTACAATTTATTTCCATTTACCTACCAGTTGATACCTAGCTCTCCACTGAGCTGTGTGATGCACCTCCAAGGATTCACCTACCATTCAACAAAGATCATCATAGGAGATTTGAATGCTCAGGTAGGCCAGAAGAAGGAATTCAGACCGACGATTGGTAAGTTCAGCGCCCACCAGCAGACGAACTATGGCCATACATAGCACCTTTTTCCAACACAGCCTCCCTTATCATTACACCTGGAGATCACCACAGCAGACGGAATCTCAAATCGACCACATTCTGATTGACGGACGGCACTTCTCCGACATTATCGACGTCAGGACCTATCGTGGCGCCAATATCGACTTCGACCACTATCTTGTGATGGTCAAACTGCGCCCAAAACTCTCCGTCATCAACAATGTACGGTACCGGCGACCGCCACGGTACAACCTAGAGCGACTGAAGCAACCGGATGTTGCCTCGGCATACGCGCAGAATCTCGAGGCCGCGTTGCCAGACGAGGGCGAACTCGATGAGGCCCCTCTAGAGGACTGCTGGAGTGCAGTGAAAGCAGCCATCATCGACGCAGCCGAGAGCACCATCGGGTACGTGGAACGGAATCGACGGAACGAATGGTTCTACGAAGAGTGCAGAACGGTTTGGAGGAGAAGAACGCAGCGAGGGCGGTAATGCAAGGGGCTCTACAGAACGTGGAACGTTAAAAACAAAAGCAGAAATAGCAGACTCGCCTCTTTTGGGAGAAAACGCGCCGCCTGGAAGAAGGGGAGTGTGAAGAAATGGTACTGCTGTGCCGTTCCCAAGAAATACGGAAGTTCTATCAGAAGCTCAACGCATCCCGCAACGGCTTCGTGCCGCGAGCCGAAATATGCAGGGATAAAGACGGAGGCCTCTTGACGGACGGACGTGAAGTGATCGAAAGGTGAAGCAGCACCTCGATCAGCACCTGAACGTCGTGGAGCCCACGGCAACGGAGGAAACGACGACACCAGTGCAGCGGTGGACGGAAATGAACCAACTCCCACGCTGAGGGAAGTTAAGGATGCCATGCACCAGCTCAAAACCAACAAAGCAGCTGGTAAGGATGGTATCGCAGCTGAACTCATCAAGATGGGCCCAGAAAAGTTGGCCACCTGTCTGCATCGCCTGATAGTCAGGATCTGGGAAACCAAACAGCTACCGGAGGAGTGGAAGGAAGGGGTAATCTGCCCCATTCACAAGAAAAACGACCATTTGGAATGTGAGAACTTCAGGGTGATCACTATTTTGAATGCTGCCTACAAAGTGCTATCCCAGGTCATCTTCCGTCGTCTGTCACCTGAAGCGAATGAGTTCGTGGGAAGTTATCAAGCCGGCTTCATCGACGGCCGGTCGACAACGGACCAGATATTTACCGTACGGCAAATCCTCCAGAAATGCCGTGAATACCAGGTCCCAACGCATCATCTGTTCATCGACTTCAAAGCGGCATACGACAGTATCGACCACACAGAGCTATGGAGAATCATGGACGAAAACGGCTTTCCTGGGAAGCTGACTAGACTGATTAAAGCAACGATGGACGGTGTGCAAAACTGCGTAAGGGTTTCGGGTGAACTATCCAGTTCATTCGAATCGCACCGGAGACTGCGACAAGGTGATGAACTCTCTTGCCTACTCTTCAACATCGCTTTGGAAGGTGTAATGTGACGAACCGGGCTCAACCGCCGGGGTACAATTTTCACATTTTTTTTATTCTTAATCACTTAACCTAATTTACAGCTCTTTTGTCCACTAGGGCACTACGTGAGCGATTCCAATTGGACGCTGCACTTACACTTTGTACAGCGCCTCCATGTATTCTATTCTAATTTAACTATATCGACACGCTAACGCCGCTCAGTACTAAAGTGCATAATTTCCAGACTACACCAAAAATGTGTAACCCTTGCACATTCAAAAAATCAGCTCCTGTGTCCGCAAAATCGTTAAATTCGCAAATATTTTTGTACAGCAATCTAGCTAGGTTTACTAGTGACCTTGGATAACAAAAAAATATTGACATTTCGCATCTAGACGAGTGTACGAGCTGTTTTTGAGAATGTGTAACTGTAACACATTTTTGTGTGGTCTGGAAATTATGCACTTATGAGTAGGGCTTACACATTTTAGTGCTGAGCGGTTTTACTGTGGAACTGGTGCCTTGTGCTGCTTCAACTTTTCTACCCTGTTCACGTCCACGGTAGATGCTGCTGTTCTTTTTCCAGTCCAATTGGAGGTCGTCCATTATGAGTTGCGGTTCGCCGATATCCAAATTCCGGGTTCGTTAGAGCTATATGCTCCGAAGAGGGTCAGGTGTCATTGTCATTGTCTCTCGGGGGAAAGAGCAACTGACGAAAAATTGCAAGTACCGGGACTGTGATTGAACCCATGACCATTCGCTTATCAAGCGAACGTGTGGACCACTGCGTCACGGGTCAAGGCCCAATTTTCACATTCTCCGGTTAATTTGTATGCTTTGCGGACGGCATGGGCATTATTGCCAGAACATTTGGAACGGGAGCAGAACTGTACAACCCGGATAGAGGTCAAGTAGGTACTGACGATCAAAACGTGCTATTGGTTTGATTGATATGTATATGAGGGAAAAGTACTGAAAATAATAGCAAAAAAAATGTTCCTAGGACATCTGACCAATAGCAAAATTTGATATTTGAAGATCAACCGAATAGCTCGCTGCTATTGGTTAGCTCTCAAAAGAGCTAAATTTGTTATGATGATGTTGGTCGAGGAGTAAATTTTAGATATTATTTCCAGTACTTTTAGCTCATACACTCCCGTTCAAAAGTTTGGGGTCACCCCCTCAAAAACATGTCATTTTTTTAGGCCCATATCTCCGCCAATTTGCGTCCGATTTCAAAACCCTAGGTTTCATTCAAAAGATAATAAGTCAAAGAAACTTTGAACATGATTTAAAAAAACTTTTTCAAAAAATTTTGTATGTAAACTTAACCCAAAGTTGCCAAATTTTCTAAAAAATGAATAAAAACTTACGGCAGTGTCGCTGGAAGTTGGGTCGACCAAATTTTGAGATGAGAGCGGTAATATGACCCATTTTCCATAATCTTTCAACTGCTTTTTACAGAACTTAGCTAAAAAATCTAGAAAAAAAGTTATTAAGTAAATTAATCCTTGATGTCATCGACCAAAAGTTTGGGGTCACCCCTCAAAATGCTGTATCGGCCAAAAGTTTGGGGTCACTATCGTAAAACATGGAAAAGTGATTTGTTGATATCTTTGTCATCTTTTATTCAATTTTAATTCTTCTTGGCTTATATACAATATGTGTGGTTCAATGTCTATGCAGTAAGTATCATTCATTTTGTTTCAAATGAATGATACTTACTGCATAGACATTGAACCACACATATTTTTTGAAATTTACATACTAAAACTTAACGTAAAGTTGCCTCATTTTTTGAAGGGTGGTAAAATGTGCTAACTTTACATAACATTTTTATATACAAAAATCGTTAAATACGTTAAGTTGAAGACATCAAACGTAAATTTAGTTAATTATCTTTGAAATGAGCCAAAAATAATTGAAATTGAACTATAGATGACGAAGATATCAACAAATCACTTTTCCATGTTTTACGATAGTGACCCCAAACTTTTGACCGATACATCATATTGAGGGGTGACCCCAAACTTTTGGTCGATGACATCAAGGATTAATTTACTTAATAACTTTTTTTTTCTAGATTTTTTAGCCAAGTTCTGTAAAAAGCAGTTGAAAGCTAATAGAAAATGGGTCATATTACCGCTCTCATCTTAAAATTTGGTCGACCCAACTTCCAGCGACACTGCCGTAAGCTTATATTCATTTTTTAGAAAATTTGGCAACTTTGGGTTAAGTTTTCATACAAATTTTTTTGAAAAAGTTTCTTTTAAATCATGTTCAAAGTTTCTTTGACTTATTATCTTTTGAATGAAACCTAGGGTTTTGAAATCGGACGCAAATTGGCGGAGATATGGGCCTAAAAAAATGACATGTTTTTGAGGGGGTGACCCCAAACTTTTGAACGGGAGTGTATATCAAACAAACCAATATCACTTTATGACCTCCATTCTTCTGCTCGGGAACCGCCGGAAACGCGTAGCAGCCAAAGTCGGACTGTTGGCAAATGCGTCCAAAACAAAGTACATGCTGGCAGGCAGAACCGAACACGACCGGGTCCGTCTAGGTAGTAATGTGACGAAAGACGGGGATACCTTCGAGGTGGTGGAGAAATTCGTCTATCTCGGATCCTTACTGACGGCTGACAACAATGCTAGCCGCGAAATACCCTAAACAGATCTACCCACGCACCAAGTGAACCATGCTTAAGGAGGACCTACTAACAATCGGAGTTTTCGTGCGACGCGTGCTTAGAACGATCTTCGGCGGTGGTGAGTAGGAGAATGGTGTGTGGCAGAGAAGGATGAATCACTAGCTCGCTGCACTCTACGTCGAACCCAGCATCTAGAAGCAGCCCAAAGTAGGAAGGATATGATGAGCAGGGCATGTTGCAGAAATCCGGACAGCAACTCTGCTCCAGTTGGTACAAGAAGACGTGAGAGCAGGATGGGTGGACCAGGTAGAGCGGGACCTGGCGAGTAGTTAGCGTGACCGTGCTCCACCCAGTGGCAGCCACGAACTGAGTATTGTAGTGTACTATTGTTGATTATTACCTTAAATCAGGCCAAACATTTCAATAGGTCCTATCTGCATTTGAGGGGCTCTCTTTGTTCACTTTATCTTTCAATTATTGCAGCGTAATGGTGTACCATTCAACTATTTTTGCAGTACAAATCAAAAGACGATTGTTTTGACCATCGTTCAATACAGGGAGACAATAATAATACAAAAAAAGTTGAGATATTAACGAAAGAGAGGGAAACCAAAGAGAGCCTCTTCTGCAGATAGGACTTTTAGACATGTTTGGCCTGAAATGTGATGTTGAGCAAATATATGTATTTTAATGTATAGGTTTAATTTCTTTTTTCTCAAGCTTAATTTTTTGTACGACTTTCGCACAGCTTCAGTATAGCGCGACAGAAAGTAATCAAAGCCTTAAATACCTAGTTGTCTCCTTTTGACCAGTGCCTGGTCTTCTCCAGAAAGTAATACTTAGTTTTCACCTCGTTTAGAATGGTTTTGGGTTTATTATCACAGGTTTGCTCGGCCATGCCAAACTATCTTGGTCGTGAATACGCAATTTCAATTGTAACAAAAGCTAATTACTCTTCATTCGTTCTATGATCCAAATAGAAGTTGAACCTTGAGCAGCAGAAAACTGATTACCCTCACAACAATTGCGCTTCCACTACCCAGTTTCAAAAACGGCAAAGTTTTATCGTGCAATCGTAATAAAATTTCAAATTCATAGCTCTCTCGGGAAGCACCTTGTGTTTAACGCCAGTGCGCCGAAAGTTGGGTTTTCCTGGAATGTTATGAGTTGCCTCTGGCTGCGACTGTACTCACTCCAACTGTAAGTGAGTGGTTAGTCTCATTTGACTAATATTTTAATAAACTCATTAAAGAGGTGGATTTCGCTTTTTCGGTTAGTTACTTCCTACAAGCCACGTTAACTGTCCGTCCGAGGTCGTTAAACGAAAACCCCCAAAATGGGAATTTGTCATTGTTTCCTCTGTTTGCCGGGTCTATAGCTTTGGTGGTTGGCATTTTTTTGTGAATGATTTTCCAACCGCAACGAAACGCACTTTCCGATAAGCTGCTCGCTATTCTGCGATGGGATTATAACCCCCGGAAAGCTATCGTCATCAGCCAAAGATCGGAGTCGTAAACTCGGTCCTACGATTAGCGCAGGTTGATTCAAGCCTAGAAATAGGCCTCTATAATGGGTGATGCTTATTGCGGTTGGTTTTTGGGGGAGAACAAATGGTGGAAATTCATAAAATTCCATTGATATCGAATGCGTGTACAGCAACCGGGCATCGTTAGTTTATGTGTTCCTTTGTTAGGTGGATTTTAACGAGCAATTGAATGTGGCAGGAAGTGAACGAAGGAAGCGATGTTGCAATTCCAAGAAGTTACAAATTGTAGCATAATTAATTGGCTAACGATATCAGCAGTGGATGGCTTGAAGTAGAACAGGTTTCTGTACTTATGGAAAAATGTAAAGAAACGGAAATGAGCAAATTCCAAAGACTTTTTGTATTATATACATTCTTGTGAAGGTAAATGGTGATCAAAACTTCATGTGCCATAACATAGCACACAAATACAACGATTTTGGCTACTGCATGGCCTGAAAGCTCATTGTTAACTCCCATTAACCATTCTCCGATTACTAACATGAAACTTGAACAAACACACATACAAATCCAAGAGGTCAAGAAACGCGGCCTATTACCGATCGTTAATTTTTCGCAATTTCCCTCATTTGCTGAATGATTTCCGCTCTGAAATTAATATCAATTAAGCAGCGCGCCATTTCCCAGCAAAACGTTTCGACCATTGGTTGAAAAGGTTTTCAATGGCTACCAACCGCCAACCAGCCTGTACGTTTCTGTCTGGTGGGATCCCATGCGCCACAGCCCACGTTTTGCCATGGAAGCTGCAAACGGCAGCAGCCGGGTGCAAAGAGGGTGAGATAGCCTTTAATGACTTCATTACGTCTTCTTTTCCGAACCATAAAACTTGCCTACCGTGCCATTTACTAGCTAGGCAAACAAACGGCAACGATTAAGTTAGTAACAAAACAAAGGAAGCCAGCCGAAAATTTCCTACCTGTTCAAATCAAACTAATTAAAGATAATGCCGTCTTTGGCGCTGCGAAAATAGGAAATGTAACAATCGGCGTATAGCCGCATTACTTTGAAATGTATGCAAATGGCAATGATTGTCTTGCTTGGTTTTGCGGGAAAATTTTGAACGCTATTGCGAGATGACTACATCTTTTTTCTTCTAAACCATGGGGGGTAATCTTCTCAGATCTGCTCATGAACATGAATGTCCTGTCCAGGTAGTGTGGGGTTAAGAACCGTCTTCCACAACAAAAATTAAAGCCAGGACTACTCTTTCCTCGACCCCCTAAACAACATTCCCATGGTCGCCAAACCTTTGTCTCTCCGAAATCATCATCAAGAAGGCATAGAACGTCGCATCCTCAAGTTAGCAGTAAGGTCTCCACCTGCCTCGGCCCTTACCGGGGACCTATTTCCAACCGCGGGCTCGGATCCAACCTAGTAGACCGACGCCACGATAGCAACCCTACAAGGGAGTTCTTAATCGCTGTAAGGGTCGTTTTCGACCGTAGGGCACCGGTATGACCTACGAAGCTGACTCCGAACCCCTGCACCATCTCTTGTATCGCGTCTGAACTAGCCATTTTCCGAGTCCACGCGCAACTTCCTCTGCAGCTCCAAGACAATGTGGGTGATAGCCGTTGAAACGGCATTCCAGCCAAACTCAGCCCTACACATCCTCTGGACAAGATTGTCCGGAGTTGTGTCCTCCCCGCATGTCGGCCACTTATTGTGCGAAAATGCTGGCACACGAACAAAACGTGTTCCGCTGTTTCATCTAAACCAGCACAAACCGGATATTCGGGAGAACCTGCATAGCCGAAACGAAGTAGATACTGTCGGAAGCAGCCATGACCCAAAAGGACCTGATTCAGGTGGAATGTTACTTCCCCATGGCGCCTGTATACCCACGGGATCAATCTGTGGGTCAACCTACCTACCCCTAAAAACCTAAATAACCTAAAAACCCATCACGCCAACCGAGAAGGAGTTTCTTCATAATTCCCAGATGGATTAGATGAAGTGAATCACCTACTGGAAAGTCCTTGATCATGTCGATTGGTAGTCTCAGCAATTGGGAATCCATCTTATGATGAGATCCGTACGATTTACTTCGAAACCCAGCATCAGTTCGCTTTGGACAATTGATCTGAGGGTAGAAGTTAGTATGTACATACGAATATTCTCCCTCCGAAACACATTTTTGGCATCCGTTTTGCGCATTGAAGTTAGCGACTCCTGTATATAGATGTAGAAACCGTTATATGTTTAAGTGTTATATTTTTCAGCAAATTTACAAAGGTCTTACCCTTTACAAAGGCTCTAGCTGGCGAATCGCACACGAAACCACGTATGAGGACGGTGATTTTGAATCCGTTGATCAAAATACCATTCCTACATTCTTCCTCCATTTCGTCGACAAATGGATTCAGGAAAGTAGTTAGGTCCGTTGGTTTATGTTTTCCGCTGTAGATGCCAATTACCATTGGCTTAATGTCAGGATATTCGTCGATATTGAAAAGAATGGGCCAAAATTCGTCTTTGGCACTTTTGTATACTGGCAAACCATCCATATTTATTTTCACTGAGATGGTTGTTGGCTGACTTATTTCACTAAATACCTTTTTAATACAAAGTTTAAAACCATGATGCCAATAGTAGCCGCCTCCAACTGGATTCAGCAGAACGCTCTGTGCTGTCTTGAGAAGTGTTCTTGGGTCTTGGGGAAGAGTGTTCGAAAGTCGCTTGTTGAGTATCTTCAGAAGTTCTTTGGTTGTGTGTTGTCTAACATTGAACTGCAGGGCCCATAATCTTAGATCTCTAAGTAGTTCCATGTTGGCATAGGTTTCGTCTGATTGAATCTCTGGAGCACCTGAGACATCGTCGCATAGGGATTCCATAAAATCTTCTAAGGTCTCATCTGCTGCATTTTCATCAATGTCTCGTGAATTTGCCTCATTATTCAGCTGGTCAAATTCTAACGAATCGGGAGAATTGTTTTCAACGGTTTCATCAGGTGTCTTCAAAGGTACAGTGTTCCGTAAGCGATGAATTCGCTCAATATTTTCTTGAACTTTTCTTTTATACGATCCGCTTGATTTGAAGATTTTCCAAGAATTCATTATTTTCAATTTCCTTACAGTTGTTAACAAATTCCAAACTTTAAAAGTCAAATCTCGATATTTTTTGGATTGTAACTTCAAAGTACAGCATAAAACTGCCTTAAAAGTTATTATTTTAAGCAGGTTATAGATAAAACTGTTTGTTTACCTTCACGTAAGTTTTATTCCGCGATTTTTTAGAGAGGATTTAAGTTTATTCTAAAACCACCAAGAAGGCTTACTAATTGAAGTTTTACATATGAAGTTATATCTTAGTTGTGAGGTATGTTTGAGTGCCAAATGATAAATGAGATTTAATAAAACATAATAAAACCTTAGGCATCGATGCATGCTTTCATAAAACTACCATAAACGACGTTTTTCGGATAGAAAAAGCACATTTTTAATAATTTTCTTTTAAGCATCGTGCTGTTGGAATCTGATACTTATTGCTATTTGTGGAGAAACTATTCAAAAAATGCTTCATCTATTCGAAAAACGACTGATCAATTTCAACCCGGAGATCAATTTGACCCCGGTTTACGGTACTTATTTTTTTATTATAAAGTTGTTCTACAGAACACATCGTGCCGACGTTTTTACTTCGGCGAACTTTTGTTGGAGATATTTGATTTCACATATCGACTTCGGTCTAAAATAAATCAATATGTACAATAACTGCCGAACTCGGGTCTCCAGTTAGTCTAGTGGTTAAGGCTATGGATCGCCAATCCGGAGACGGCGGGTTCGATTCCCGTTCCGGTCGGGAAAATTTTCTCGACTCCCTAGGCATAGTGTATCATTGTACTTGCCTCACAATATACAAATTCATACAATGGCAGGCAAAGAAAGACCTTCAATTAATAACTGTGGAAGTGCTCAAAGAACACTAAGTTGAAGTGAGGCAGGCCAAGTCCCAGTGGGAACGTAGAGCCATAAAGAAGAAGAAGAACTGTCGAACTGTGTAATATCATCCTCGATAATGCCGTAACCGCCACGCTCGCCCTCTTACAGGCATACTCGACATGACTACCGAAATTCAACTTGTCGTCGACCATGACTCCAAGAAGCTTCAGTGAGCGACAAGTCTCGATCGAGCACCCGCCCGTGGTGACCACTGCATGTTGTGCAGACTTGCGGTTGTTCACCACCACCGTCCCCGCTTGTGGTGTGCGAGTGTCAGTTGCCTCGATCTCATCTAGCCTTCCACTATGTCTATCGCATGCGCTGCCGTCAATTCCACCTCTTCAACCGACTCACCGTATACCACCAGGGTAATGTCGTCAGCAAAGCCAACCAACTTTACTCCCGGTGGTAGTGCTAGCCTCAATACGCCGTCGTACGCCGCGTTCGACAGTACCGGGCCCAAGATTGATACTTGCGGTACCCCCGCGGTGACATTGTGCTGTTTTTGACCCTTCTCGGTGTCATTAAGCAGCACCCTGTTCTGGGAGTAGCTTTCCAGAATTCGTCTGAGGCTAGCCGGGACTCCCTAGCGAAGTATGGCGCTCTCTATGGCGGCTCAGCTAATACTATTAAAGGCGTTCCTTACAATTAGCGTGACGATCGCGCAGTAGCGGATGCCTCTCCGCTTTTTCTGCAGCGCTACCTCGGCCATTCCGGTCAGTGACCCAATGGCATCCACTGTCGATCTACCATAGGAAAACCAAGCTGGCTATCTGATAGCCCCGCGTTTTCCCTTCTCTCGGTGTAGACCAATAACCTCGACAGAATGATCCCCTCAAGCAGTAGGCCTACCTTGCCGCTTGCGGATCCCCTGAATAAACCACCAGAAACTATTATATGCCTTTTCCGCCTATCCGGAAACTCGCCTCTATCCAGGCATCTCTGCATAGCCAGTCTGACCATAGTCTCGATAGCCACTGTGATAGTCACCGTCGGAATGCCATCCGGGCCCAGGGTCTTGTTCAATTTAAGTGATTTCGCAATTGCGGTTAGCTCGTCATTTCTCAAGGGGGAACCTAGCTCGGAGCGTTGGTGCCCATGGTCTTACCTCGTGGTAAGGTCATAGCAACTGCAGTAGTAGACCCCGTCGATCTACGCAATTGCGAAGCCCTCTCACGTTGGGCACTTAAGCCCACCCGCCACGTGGCCTTTGTTCGCCCAGAAAATCAGACACTTTAATGCCGCGCCGATTTGCACTCCCTCTGGCAAAGTGGCCTTCTATTCCGCACCTTCTGCAAAATTTGCTCATGTCGAGGCCTTTACCTGCCTACAACCAGAGATGGGAACACTCTCATCGTGAATCAACTCGTGAGTGAAAAACCAACAAACGGTTTACTCACGGTGCCGAGAGTAAGCCTTGTGTGAGTTTATTCGCACCCGCTTGCTTCATGAGTATGAAGCAAAACAAAAACAAAAACACTCATGAACTTTTATTCGCGAAGAACAAGTGGAGATGCAGGAATTATATTTTAGTGCGATTTTAATAGCAAAACTAGTAATTATCCATCAGATAGTCATGTTTTGTGATTCATTGTTCCTGAAAAGTAGAGCTGTCGGCCGTGTAAATTCGTTTTTTCACAAAATTGAAAAATGTTCAGAGCTGCTTCGCGAATCAATCACGAGTGCGACCAGCTTCGTTAGCTCGCGAGTGAAGGAAATGCGAATATATTCAGGCTTCTGTTGTTCACGACTAAGATAGCTTTGCGTTTGTGTCTGCTTAGCTGCATTCCTCACTGTTTTCCATCACTGCCCACAACTTGTGTCCTCGCTCGAAGTACCTGACGCACACTTCCGGCGGCTCGCAGACCAACCGACTTCGATCATGCCCTTCGCAGCCGCTTTGTTCGCCTCCTCAATTGGAAGCTTGATCGCAGCGATCTGCGTGCCTGCTGGGCCTCTCCGGATATGGATCAGTGCGCTCATCGCAACTGCCATGCACTGCTGCTTAAGGACGGCAGAGAGCTCTTCCGCGTTGGTGATCTCGTCCAGATTCTTACACTGGAGGGTGGCTTCTGGCGTCAGTGCCCTCACCTGTACATTTTCGCCCAGTACCTCTTGTGCTAGTGCCGTGTTAAAAGAATGCGGGTTCTCTCGAATGCACCTGTTAATGCAGGTTTAGAGGAAACGGTGGAACACGTTTTGTTCGTGTGCCCGCGTTTTCGCAGAATGCTTGACTGTATGCTTGCCACACACGGGGAGGATACAACTCCGGGCAAGCGATTAAGTGGCCGCGGAGAGGAAGTCCTGGTAGCGTTGCTGTCGTGGTGTCGATCTACTGGGTTGCTTTCGAGCCCACGGTTGGAAAGGGGTACCCGGTAAGGGCCGGGGCAGATGGAGTGATGGAGACCCTACTGTCAGCAACTTTCTGGTGCAGCTGATAGGGCCTGGCGGATAGTGATACCCTTGCCTTCAGCAGGTCAGATCTGGTTGCACATAGGCATCAGTTCTTGATGTCTGCAAAACAGTTGGGCACGGGCGTAGGTTGACCCTGCCCGCTTTCCGAGGACAAAGGGAGTTGGAAGGACCACTCGGGAAACTGGTTAAGCGCCAGCATGGTATCGTGATGGACCCTCCAAAGCGAGTCATCGATGTTCGTTGCTGCAGGCTTCGCAGCTACCTTGAGGGTGCGATGTGCACTAACCCCTCTCTGAAGCAATGCCTTCTTGGTAGTTCCGGAGAGACGAAGGGTTTGGCGGCCATAGGAATGTGTTTAGTGGGTTGAGAAGAGAGTAGTGCTGGCTTTTACTTTTGTTGTAGAAGGCGGCCTCAACCCCACACTACCCGGACCTTCCTGTTCGGGTGTCTGTTGAGCAGATTTTCCCCCAATGGTTTAGAAGAAAAAAAAAATAACACAACCCCGTTTTCCTGTCAGCTGGAGACCAAAGTTTCCACCAAGGTTGGTTTCACGATCCTCCTTAAGGTTGCTCGTAATCTGGCCGATTCCACGAATTGTTGCGAAAACGGTCCTCAGAACGTTATGTATTACGCGTTACGCAGCTTTAAACTTGTCACCATTATCATAAGTATCTGGGGTCCAAGACCCATTAGTAATCTCATGCTCCACGTTTTTTTTCTTGTTTCCAAGCATCTAACAAAAAAAACGAAAATAAGTAACAAAACAAACAGCGCTTTAATCCTTTTTTTAGTAGGATGAAAATAGAAGACATACGCTTAATAAAGGAATCAATACCCTATATAGTGAAACTTAAAGTTGCCATGGATCATTTGAAATCTAGATTTGAAATTTGATTTAAAATCTAGAGAACCTTGTATCCCGTTGGAACCCAATACAATCTGTCAACCGTGATCAATTACATCTTTTTATTAAAAGAATGAAATAACACTAAGCTCTCGAAGTTTTGCCAAAAACATACGGTTTTGTCAACGTGGTTGACTTCATTGGATCCTCATCACTCTTCCATAAAATGAATGCCAATCCAGGCAGAGATAATCTCCAAGAATAACAAGGATAAAAAAGAACCACTCATTTTCAAATTTACATTGTCCGAAAGTGACACTTTTCTTGTGATCTTTATGATCCGCAATGGTGTGTAAAGCTTCAGATGTGCTCCGAAGAAGATATAACGGTGAGGGAAACAATGAAGCGATCTTTTGAATAGCAAGAAGATCAACTTCTAATCCTATATGTTGCACCACAGGGAATATTGGCCCGTACCTAAATCTGTCGAAAAAATGACATTTTAATTGACTTCGTACTGATCGATCACTTCTCAAATCCTATTCATGAGAAAATTAGCACGTCTTCAAAGATGTCACCCATCTCGCTTGCGATGGCAATGATAGGTGTGTTTGAATGATTACTGCGGTTGCCATCTGCTGAGACGGACTAACTGTTAACTCATTAAAAAATCGTTCCTTCGATATATTTGCTCAAAAGCCATCACACACCGCATCGATTGTGAAAATGATGAGTGAATTGAGCAAACAGATCAATATTGTCTCAGGTAATTCTCCACCCTCATCTTACTGCCGCCGTTGTCCACTTGGCCATCGATCAACCAAAGAGACCTACTAGAAAGAGCAAACATTAGCTGTCGATTGTTGCCTCACCGAAAGAAGGGTTACAAATGGCAATCGTAACAATAATGCAATTTCAGCCTGGCAAACACAAAGAGGCTTCTCCTCAAGAGTTGAATAATTTTTTATGTAAACACTCACCATTCGACGATGGTTTCCTTTATTAGTAACGATTACTACCTCTTTGGGCCCAACTCAAACGACACTCCACAGCTATCCGTTGCCTTCCACCTCGTACCTCGAACAACCGCACTAATATAGACATTAAATGAGCTTTTTTTTCATTATGGGATACTTTTCACGATTTCTCGTACAGATTCGACTGTTACCTACCACCGACAGCCACCCTCGATGGCGATGGCTCTGAATGCGGCGGCGATGACTTCATTTAGGTACCTACCTAGGAAGGCAGCAAATTTGCATAAAGGCAATCCCACACCAATCCGAAATCGACCGACCGACCGACCCCACGAGCTAGTTATGAACCCGCGATTCTCCACCCCCGTTGCAGTCAGCTGAGCAAACTCTTTCAATTTTCGTTTATTTCACCTTTTCCGTCCGATTGTTTTCTCACATCACCACCAACCGGAGGCGCGCTGCTGTTGCTGCTGCTGATGGGGGATAGCGAGACCCGCTGCCATTAACGAAAGTGAACACGTTTAATTGCATTGTTCTCTTGTCATCCGTGCTCGGTCGCAGTTGATTTGGATGGCATTTTGGGGCATTCCGTGCTTGCTCGGGTCGTAAAACCAAGCGATAAATGAGCAAATTGAGGGGCGGCCCTTCCACCTTCCGATTCTATGCCACGCTGAATAAGGGCTGTTGTAAAAGGTGCTTTAGTCTGGGAAAACATTGAATGTCCTCGGCTGGGCGGTCTGTTAATTGTCGGATCGTTACCAGCGGATTGATAACGGATAATAGTCGGACCGCTATTTGGTGATAGGTGGTAATCGACTTGTCATTATGGTGTCCGAATGTTGAAATAAAAGTAATTAAGTGAAATCAGCTGATTGCATCTATGGTAGAAGATTAAAATAGTCCGAGCTTATGAAGGAGAACAGAAAGTCAGGAATGTCAAAGATCACCATCTTGTTGGTGCTTAGGTATATGCTTCTCTGTGTTGAAAAATCAACCGAAACCCTGTAAAATGCGTCATACATTGCTATAATTCGCGGCATGGTATGTGCTGGGTAATGCGTACTTAAAGGAATAGAAACTTGATCCTATTGAGGTCCTTAAGATCTTCTTAGCAGGTCTTAGGAGATAGGTATTTTTCTTGTAGATCCTACCTGGCTACGAGCAACATAAGGTAAATTGGATATTTGTCTTGGCAGTGGTCTACTGATATTGCACGGCCATCACTATGACTGATTGTAGGCTGATCAATATTAAGACACATTGACTTGATTTTGACTGCACTGTAAATTTTTTCAGATATTTAGGTGGTTTTAGCTTAAACTCAAATTTCTTAATGAGTATCATGCTCTACTTGTTATATTGTACCATATTTCAAAAAACCATCCTATTCAGTCTTCATTTGGGGTTTTGAGCGAATTTATTGCTCAAGAGGATACCTTAAATTAGGGTCGGTTTTGCGACCTTGGGGTCCATTGAACCCCAAACATGTATCTTGTAATCCTTACTCTTGAACACGGTGATGTTTACAGTAAAAAAGTTAGGAGGTTTTCCATATACCTAATGCATTGCTTGAAACACTTTCCTGAACCCCACCCCCCTCCCCTCTGAGCGTGACGTACTTGATGGATGCCCCCGAAGGAATCCCTGAAGAAATGATGAGAGGAATCTGAAGAAGGTGAAAATCTCGGAGGAATCCAGGGAGAAATTCCTAGAGGAATTCCTGGAGGAATCCTGGAAAAAATTGCTGGAGGAATCCCAGAAGGAATTTCCGGAGCAGTCTTTGCAGAAACTCCTGGAGGAATCCCGGGACAACTTCCTGAAGGAATCTCGGGAGGAATTCCTAAATAAATCCCGGGAGGAATACCTGAAGGAATCCTGGAAGGAATTCCTGAAGAAATGACGGAAGGAATCTTAAAAACATTTCCTAGTGAATTCTCGGGAGGAATCCAGAGAGAAATTCCTGGAGGAATCCTAAACAAAATTGCTGGAGGTGTCCCTGAAAGAGTTTTTGGAAAGTCTGTGGAGGAATTCCTGGGGGGATTCCTGGAAGGAAGTCCTGGAGAAATCCCGGGAGGAAGTCATGAAGGAATCCCGGGAGGAATTCTTGGAGGAATTCCTGGAGGAATCCTGGGAGAATTCCTGCAGCAATTTTGGGCAGAACTCTTGGAGGAATTCCTGAAGGAATCTTGGGAGGAATTCCTGGAGGAATCCCGGGAGGAATTCCTGGAGGAATCCCGGGAGGAATTCTGGGAGGAATTTCTGGAGAAATCTCAAAAGGAATTCCTGGAGAAATCCCGGGAGGAACTCCTGGAGGATTCTCGGGAGGAATTTCTGGAGGAATCCCGGGAGGAATTCCTGGAGGAATCCCGGGAGGAATTCCTAGTGGGCTAGTGGAATTTCTGGGCGAATTCTTGGAGGAATCTGTAATTCTTGGAGAGATTCCGGGAGAAATTCATGGGAGGATCCCGAAAGAAATCCTGAGAGGAATTTCTAAAAGAATCTCGGGAGGAATCGTGGGAGAAATTCCTGGAGGAATACTGCGAGGAAATCCTGAAGGAACCCCACGGGGAATTCCTGAGGAACTTCTGGAGAAATCCTGGCTGGAATTTCTGAAGAATCCCGGGAGGAATTCCTGGTGGAATCTGTAATTCTTGGAGAGATCCCGAGAGGAATTCATGGGAGGATCCCGAGAGAAATTCCTGCAGTAATCCTGAGAGAAATTTCTAGAAGAATTCCGAGAGGAATCGTGGGAGGAATTCCTGGAGGAATCCCGGGAGGAATACCTGGAGGAACCCCGGGAGGCATTCCTGGAGGAATCTCGGGAGGAATTCCTAGAGGAATCCCGGGAGGAATTCCTGGAGGAGTCCCGGGAGGAATTCCTGGAGGAATCCCGGGAGGAATTCCTGGAGGAATCCCGGGAGCAATTCCTGGAGGAATCCCGGGAGGAATTTCTGGAGAAATCCCGGGAGGAATTCCTAGAGGAATCTTCTTGGAGAGATCCCGGAGAAATTCATGGGAGGATCCCGAGAGAAATTCCTGCAGTAATCCTGAGAGGAATTTCTAGAAGACTTCCGAAAGGAATCGTGGGAGGAGTTCCTGAAGTAATCCTGGGAGGAATTTCTGGAGATTGGAGGAATCCCGGGAGGAATTCTTGGAGGAATCCTGGGGGGAATTTCCAGAGAAATCCCGGGAGGAATTTCTGGAGGAATTCCTGGACGAATTTCTGAAGATACCCCGGGAGGAATTCCTGAAGGAATGCCGGGAGGATTTCCTGCAGCAATCCCGGGAGGAATTCCTGGAGGAATTGATGGAGAAATCCCGGGAGGAATTCCTGGAGGAATCCCGGGAGGAATTCCTGAAGGGATCCAGAGAGGAATTCCTGGAGGAATCCCGGGAATAATTGCTGGAGGAATCCCGGGAGGAATTCTTGGAGGAATCCCGGGAGGAATTCCTGGAGCAATCCTGGGAAGAATCCCTGGTGGAATCCCAGGAGAAATTCCGGGAGGAATTCCTGAAGGAATCCCAGGCGCAGTTTCTGGAGAAATCCCGGGAGGAATTCCTGGAGGAATCCTGAGAGGAATTCCTGGAGCAATCCCTTGAAAAATCCAGCGATGAATTTCTGGAGGAATCCCGGGAGGATTTCCTGAAAGAATCCCGGGAGAAATTCCTAGAGGACTTCCTGAAGGAATTTCTAAAGGAATCCGTGAAGAAATTTCTGAAGGAATTCCTGGGGAAATCTGTAATTCTTGAAGAGATCCCGGGTGTAATTCATGGCAGGATCTCGGGAGAAATTCCTGCAGTGTACCTGAGAGGATTTCCTGGAAGAATCCCGGGAGGAATCGTGGTAGAAATTCCTGGAGAACTCCTGCGAGGAATTCCTGGAGAACTTCTAGTGGAATTCCTAGGGAACCTGTGGAGGAATCCCGGGAGGAACTCCTGGAGGAATCCCGGAAAGAATTCCTGGAAAATCCCGAGAGAAATTCCTGGAGGAATCCCAAGGGGAATTCCCTCAGGACTCCCGGGAGGAATTCCTGGAGGAATCCCAGGAGGAATTCCTGGAGGAATCCCGGGAGGAATTCCTGGAGGAATCCCGGGAGGAATTCCTAGAAGAAACTGTAATTCTTGGAGAGATCCCAGGTAGAATTGATGGGAGGATCCCGAGAGAAATTCCTGCAGTAATCCTGAGAGGAATTTCTAGAAGATTTCCGGGATGAATTCCTGGAGGAATCCCGGGAGGAATTTCTGGAGAAATCTCGGGAGGAATCCCTGGAGGAATTCCTAGATGAATTCTTGGAGGGATCCCAGGAGGAGTTCCTGGAAGAATCCCGAGAGGAATGCCTGGAGGAATTCCGGAAGGAATCCCGCGAGGAATTCCTGGAGGAATCCCGGGAGGAATTCCTGGAGGAATCCCGGGAGGAATTCCTGGAGGAATTCCGGGAGGAATTCCTGGAGGAATCCCGGGAGGAATTCCTGGAGGAATCCCGCGAGGAATTCCTGGAGGAATCCCGCGAGGAATTCCTGGAGGAATCCCGGGAGGAATTCCTGGAGGAATCCCGGGAGGAATTCCTGGAGGAATCCCGGGAGGAATTCCTGGAGGAATCCCGGGAGGAATTCCTGGAGGAATCCCGGGAGGAATTCCTGGAGGAATCCCGGGAGGAACTCCTGGAGGAATCCCGGGAGGAATTCCTGGAGGAATCCCGGGAGGAATTCCTGGAGGAATCCCGGGAGGAATTCCTGGAGGAATCCCGGGAGGAATTCCTGGAGGAATCCCGGGAGGAATTCCTGGAGGAATCCCGGGAGGAATTCCTGGAGGAATCCCGGGAGGAATTCCTGGAGGAATCCCGGGAGGAATTCCTGGAGGAATCCCGGGAGGAATTCCTGGAGGAATCCCGGAAGGAATTCCTGGAGGAATCCCAGGAGAAATTCCTGGAGGAATCCCGGGAGGAATTCCTGGAGGAATCCCGGGAGGAATTTCTGGAGGAATCCCGGGAGGAATTCCTGGAGGAATCCCGGGAGTAATTCCTGGAGGAATCCCGGGAGGAATTCCTGAAGGAATCCAGGGAGGAATTCCTGGAGGAATCCCGGGAGGAATTCCTGGAGGAATCCCGGGAGGAATTCCTGGAGGAATCCCGGGAGGAATTCCTGGAGGAATCCCGGGAGGAATTCCTGGAGGAATCCCGGGAGGAATTCCTGGAGGAATCCCGGGAGGAATTCCTAGAGGAATCCCGGGAGGAATTGCTGGAGGAATCCCGGGAGGAATTCCTGGAGGAATCCCGGGAGGAATTCCTGGAGGAATCCCGGGAGGAATTCCTGGAGGAATCCCGGGAGGAATTCCTGGAGGAATCCCGGGAGGAATTCCTGGAGGAATCCCGCGAGGAATTCCTGGAGGAATGCCGGGAGGAATTCCTGGAGGAATCCCGGGAGGAATTCCTGGAGGAATCCCGGGAGGAATTCCTGGAGGAATCCCGGGAGGAATTCCTGGAGGAATCCCGGGAGGAATTCCTGGAGGAATCCCGGGAGGAATTCCTGGAGGAATCCCGGGAGGAATTCCTGGAGGAATTCCTTGAGGAATCCCGGGAGGAATTCTTGGAGGAATCCCGGGAGGAATTCCTGGAGGAATCCCGGGAGGAATTCCTGAAGGGATCCTGGGAGAAATTTCTGGAGGAATCCCGGAAGGAAGTCCTGGAGGAATCCCGGGAGGATTTCCTGGAGGAATCCCGGGAAGAATTTCTGGAGGAATTTCGGGAAGAATTTATGGAGGAATTTCTGGAGTAATCCTTCGATAATTCCTGGAGGAATCCTGGGAAGAATTCCTGGAGGAATCCCAGGAAGAATTCCTGTGGCTTCGTGGTCGTGCGGCTAGTGTCACCAAGCATTTAGTCGCATCGTGCTAGGAGCGCGGGTTCGATTCCCGCCGCAGCTGTCAGGAAAAGTTTTCGGCTGTGCCACTGGGCGTTGCATGCTAGTCCGTTGTCTAGTGTCGTGCTTCCTTCAAAGAGCGAATAGCTCACTGGAAGTACTAAACGTGTCCGTGTCTTTTTTTTAATTCAGGGAGGATTTCCTGGAGAAATTCTAATAGGAATCCCGGGGGAAATTCTTGTACAAACCCCAGGAAAAATTCCTGTTGGAATCCTGGAAGGAATTCTTGGAGGAATTCCTGGATAGATATCTTGGAGGAACTCCTGGAGGAATCCCGGGAGGAATTCCTGGTGGAAACCCTTGAGAAATTCCTAGCGGAATGCTGGGACGAATTCCTGCAGAAATCCCGGGAGGAATTCCTGGAGGAATCCCGGGAGGCATTCCTAGAGGAATCCCGGGAGGAATTCCTGGAGAAATCCCGGGAGGAATTCCTTGAGGAATTTCGGGAGGAATTTCTGGAGGAAATTCGGGAGCAATTTTGGGAGGAATTCCATGAAGAATCCTGGGATGAATTCCTAAAGGAATCCTGGGAAGAATTCCTGGAGGAATCCTGGGAAGAATTCCTGGAGGAATCCTGAGAGAAATTCCTGGAGGAATCCTGGGAAGAATTAATGGAGGAATCCTGGGAAGAATTCCTGGAGGAATTCTGGGAATATTTCCTGGAGGAATGCCGGGAAGATTTCCTGTAGGAATCCTGGGAAGAATTCCTGGAGGAATCCTGGGAGCAATTTCGGGAGGAATTCCTAGAGGAATCCCATTAAGAATTCCTAGAGGAATTTAGGTAGGATTTCCTGGAGATATTCTTATAGGAATACCGGGAGAAATGCTTGTACAAATCCCGGCAGGAATTTCTGTAGGAATCCTGGAAGGAATTCCTGTTGGAATCCTGGAAGGAATTCCTGGAAGAATTCCTGGAAGGATTTCTTGGAGGAATTCCTGAAGGAATCCCGGGAGAAATTCTTGGCGAATTCCCGGGAGGAATTCCTGGCGTAACCCCTTGAGATATTTCTAGCGGAATGCCGGAACGAATTCCTGTAGAAATCCCGGCAGGCATTCCTGGAGGTATCCCGGGAGTAATGCCTGGAGGAATCCCGGGAGGAATTCCTGGAGGAATCCTGGGAGGCATTCCTAGAGGCCCGGGAGGAATTCCTGGAGAAATCTTGGGAGGAATTCCTGGAGAAATCCCGGGAGGAATTGCTGGAGGAATTTCGGGAGGAATTTTGGGAGAAATTCCTGAAGGAATTTCGGGAGGAACCCCTGGAGGAATCCCAGGAAGAATTCCTGGAGGAATTCAGGGAGGATTTCCTCGAGGAATTCTAATAGGAATCCCGGGAGAAATTCTTGTATAAATTTCTGTAACAATCCCGGGAGGAATTGCTGTTGGAATCCTGGGAGGAATTCCTGGAAGAATCCATGGAAGAATTCCTGGAGGAATCCTGGGAGAAATTCCTGGAGGAATCCTGGGAAGAATTCCTGGAGGAATCCTGATAAGAATTCCTGGAGGAATCCTGGGAAAAATTCCTGGAGGAATCCCAGGCAGAATTCCTAGAGGAATTCAGGGAGGATTTCCTAGAGGAATTCTTATAGGAATCCCGAGAGAAATTCTTGTACAAATCCCGGGAGGAATTCCTTTAGGAATACCGGAAGGAATTCCTGTTGGAATCCTGGAAGGAATTCTTGGAGGAATTCCTGGAAGGATTTCTTGGAGGAATTCCTGGAAGGATTTCTTGGAGGAATTCCTGGATGAATTTCTTGGAGGAATTCCTGAGGAAATCCCGGGAGAAATTCTTGGCGAATTCCCGGGAGGAATTCCTGGCGAAACCCCTTGAGATATTGCTAGCGGAATGCCGGGACGAATTCCTGTAGAAATCCCGGGAGGAATTCCTGGAGAAATCCCGGGAGGAATTTTGGGAGGAATCCCTGGAGGAATTCCTGGAGGAATCCTGGGAGGCATTCCTAGAGGCCCGGGAGGAATTCCTGGAGAAATCTTGGGAGGAATTCCTGGAGGAATTTTGGGAGGAATTCCTGAAGGAATTTCGGGAGGAACTCCTGGAGGAATCCTGGGAAGAATTCCTGGAGGAATCTGTGTGGTATTGAATAAGCAACAGTCCACAGCGCGTCCTGATGACCGCACCCTTACTTTTGTAAGAAATTCTGTCTCATGGCGACAGTAAAAACAGTCCACAGCGCGTCCGGATGACCGCACTCTTACTTTTGTAAGAAACTCTGTCTCATGGCGACAGTAACAAGAGTCCACAGCGTGTCCGGATGACCGCACCCTTACTTTTGTAAGAAACTCTGTCTCATGGCGACAGTAAGAACAGTCCACAGCGCGTCCGGATGACCGCACTCTTACTTTTGTAAGAAACTCTGTCTCATGGCGACAGTAACAAGAGTCCACAGCGTGTCCGGATGACCGCACCCTTACTTTTGTAAGAAACTCTGTCTCATGGCGACAGTAAGAACAGTCCACAGCGTGTCCGGATGACCGCACCCTTACTTTTGTAAGAAATTCTGTCTCATGGCGACAGTAAAAACAGTCCACAGCGTGTCCGGATGACCGCACCCTTACTTTTGTAAGAAACTCTGTCTCATGGTGACAGTAGAAACAGTCCACAGCGCGTCCGGATGACCGCACTCATACTTTTGTAAGAAACTCTGTCTCATGGCGACAGTATAAAGAGACCACAGCGTGTCCGGATGACCGCACCCTTACTTTTGTAAGAAACTCTGTCTCATGGCGACAGTAAAAATAGTCCACAGCGCGTCCGGATGACCGCCATCTTACTATTGTAAGAAATACTCATACTTTTGTAAGAAACTCTGTCTCATGGCGACAGTATAAAGAGACCACAGCGTGTCCGGATGACCGCACCCTTACTTTTGTAAGAAACTCTGTCTCATGGCGACAATAAAAATAGTCCACAGCGCGTCCGGATGACCGCACCCTCACTTTTGTAAGAAACTGTCTCATGGGGACAGTACAAATAGTCCACAGCGCGTCCGGATGACCGCACTCTTACTTTTGTAAGAAATTCTGTCTCACGGCGACAGTAAAAACAGTCCACAGCGTGTCCGGATGACCGCACCCTTACTTTTGTAAGAAACTCTGTCTCATGGCGACAGTAAAAATAGTTCACAGCGTGTCCGGATGACCGGACCCTTAAGTTGTAGCCAATTTTGTCTCATGGTGAATGTGTCTATCGTATGGTGCGATATTGAAACTTCTACATTTTTGTTTGTTGTATAATTGTTGTTCCATTAGAATCTGACCGGAGGAAATAGACGGTATGGCATGTGTAGAAGATGCTGCAGTTTTAGCATATTACACGCAAAGATACGCCTAAGGGAAGAACTGTGAGACTCGGATTACATATTTTGGTTTGGAATGTAGTCATAGATAGTAAAATTTAATATTTGTTTAGTACCTAAGCTTTGCAAGTTTATGGTGATGAATGCTGATTGGAATGCGAAGGCTGCGCACAACTTTCACCAAAAAAAAAAAAAAAATCTCGAGCGTGGTGGTGTAGTGACTCAGTTGTGCGACGTCTGGTTCAATGACAGTACTATATTATGTACTGGGCGTAGGTATTCAGTAAAAGTTTGCTGATGGCAGACATGTGTGCGGTAGAGCTCAGTGCTCATCGATTCTCAATTCTGTTAATACAAATTAAATAAAACAGTCACAACATCAAAACATGAACAACTGTGGAAGGCTGATCTTAAAAATGAACGAAAAAAATTGAAATAATTCCTGAGAAGAGGGAGGATGTGTGGTATTGAATAAGCATTGTTGTTCGACGAGCCTTCCAATGAACGCTGGTAGCACATGGTCTGCCAAATGCCCATCAAGCAATCTAGTAGGCGTGCAAACGGTTTTTTTAGTGTATTGCTCATTTTTTATTATTTACTATTTCAAAATATTCATTCATATAAAACATTTTAGAAGGTATACATATCGAATATCTTCCGTCATGTTAACTCGTTTTCAACGCGTTCAACATTCATTCACAATTAATACTTCATTCCACGCCGTAAACGCATAACTAGCTACAGAACTTCTCGCAGTAGGTGGCACGGTCCTCCAGTCACTGCTCGCTGCGCCGGTCGGCTCCTTTCAGTCACCACACATCTCATCAGCAGTGATGCCACATACACAGATTTACCTAGAATTACACAGATTTTTTCCCATTTTCGCCTACAGATATCTGTGATCACAGATCAAAGATTTTTACAATAAAAAAGATTTTTAAGATTTTTAAAATAATGATAATGACTTTTGTGAAAAAAGCTTTATTATAATTTTTAGGTACTCAAATTTAAATAATAAGAATTAAATCTTCTAGTTGGATGGCCTAGGCCAAGCCTCAGGCGCATTGTTTTCGACGTTCTTGGGGTTTCTGATGATCTTCGGATGCAACCTGGGAGTGTTTTGGTCAACGTTATTCTAAGAACATTTTTTTCTACATTTTTTTAAACAAATTGTTCAAAAATATTCGATTTTGGAGACATTAACCTATCACAGATTTTTACTAAGATTTTCTGAAATTTCCTACAGATGAAAAAGATTTTTTTGACCAAAATCACAGATGAAAACCGAAAAAAATGTGGCAACACTGCTCATCAGTTCGCTTTGACGGCAGTCAGTGGTGGCTGGCGTTCGTCCCCGATGATGGCCACCGAATCAGCAGGTTATCCCTCCAAATTACCCCCGAATAAGCGGAAAGTGATTCCCCGCTCAGTGCGGATTACCTCGGTACCACCCGCAGTGCGGGCTTTTGTGACTTTCTCCCGCTCCATCGGCGTCCGCGGGCGACCGCTCAATCGGTCGAACCGTTTGCTCGGTAATAAAATCATAATCTGCGGAACCACCTCCCGCTGCGGTGCCTGGCTGCTGCTGCGTTGTCGGCAAATGCGGATCAGCGATTCCGAGGGTGAGTGTTATAGCGCGTAATTATTTTTGATTCGATTATTATTATTTCATCAGCGTTCCATCGTCAACTATGAGGAGCCAGATTTGCTACGGTGGATGAGAGAGAAGTAACCGGACGTGAGCTTCAGAGAAAGGTGGTGATGGAAAAACTTCGAGTCTTATGTACTTGGTTACTTTCTGGATACCTAAGGAGTTTTTAGGAGCACATTTTCAATACTTGCAACAAGATCAAAGGGGTGAAGTGGTAAACCATTCTAAAAGTGATTGGTATGATTCCCGCTTGGTTCGTGACTTTTTCGTAATCGAAATTTCCTTGCCTTCCTTGAGCAAACAGTAAATTCGAGCCTGTCACACGATATACAAATGCAAAATGGCTATAGGTGGATTAAACTCGAATGTAATAACTGCACATAGAACACTATGCTGAGAAGAAGGGTTTGTCCCAGTCTGGACGTTATGCCAAAAATAAAAAAAATAGAACATGATCAAATGGCTTTGCGTACGTTAGAAAAAGGTTAACGAGACATATTTTAAAATAAAATAGGTTTCTCCATAGAGAGCAACGGAACCTCATAGAGTTTGAATAACTATAAACACTGAGATTCCTCATTATTTGCTTCAATTTTGGGGTCATATTGGATCAACAAACGAGCAGTTCAAAACGAAGATCAATATTTGCCTAATTTGGATCCAATTCTGGTCAATTTACAATCCAATCAATACTATTGACTTTGGCCTTCATACGTGGACATGGTCCATAGCTAAACCTATTGGAAACGCGTGCCCGAGACGTCAAAAATCAATCCAAAGCACACCAGTATCATCTACATCATCCTAACCCCCAATCGTTCAAATCTCAATCAGCGCTAAATTGACCGCACACTCTCTAAACGATTTGCTTGCTTCTTCCTCCTCCAATTGGTTCCCGCAGTAAATATTTGCTCGGTTCGGCCCCATCTGGCCGAGCTTAATCTGTCGAAAAATCAAACCCCAAATCATAATCACCGTCATCATCCGTCGCCCATCGCGCCACATCGCATGCCGTGAGCAAACAGATCAGAAATCCGAGACTCCCCGTAGCGCGTGCCGTTTGTGTAGATTTCGTAAATATGAACATTCCTCCCAAGAAAGGGAAGGTGCACTCATGCGCACTGGGCATCTTGTGTTCCAGTGAAATGTGGGTTATCTACAAGAAAAGTGTTTCTTTATAGTTTGAGTGTTTGGTTTTTACACATCTGACCAGACAGAAGAGTTTATTTTTTGCACAGCAAATAATTTAGTTAAAGCCAAGCGCGTAATTTCAAGCAATCTATCATTTTTTGAACGTTATTTCCCATGGATACATCGATTTCCTACAATCGTTACACTCACTATCGTAACCCTGGTACAGGGTAGTAGAGCGTTCATGATTAACAAAAAATTAATCACGATTGATCAATGATGATTAAAATTGCAATTTCTGTGAATAATGATTAATTTTGGTTAATTGAAATTGGTTGATTAAATTTGGTTTTATCCGTGATTAGTGATTATGATTAATGATTAAACTGACTCATTGATTAAAAATAATGATTAATCATGATTAATCAATCAAAAAAAACTGGAAATGATTAATGATAAACTACATCTAAGTTATAAGGAATGTATTTGAAATTACAAAAGAAAGTTTCCTGTTCCCAAGTAGCGCTCAAGTAGAATTCCATCTTGGGCCTGTCCATAAACTACGTAGACTCTTATGGGGCAGACCCCCTCTGACCAAAGTCTACGCTCCACACAAATTTCGAAAATTTTGTGTGAATAAAAATCTAGAAAAGGAAGGGTGGTTGCGGTCTGAGATGGCCAAAAATGAGTCTACGTAACGACCATGGACCCCATGTAACGCATCTAAAACGTTACGAAACTGTCGTAACGCCTCCAAAATCTGCCAAAAATCCTGAAATGCTCCCGAAATCTCCTTAGATCTCCGTCGGCCCCATGTAACATTCCTGACACCCTCCGAAACGCCTGTGTTACGCTTCTGAAACCCACCGGGAATCCTCTGAAACTTCCTGAAGATATGACGAAGCCACACCACGAGTTTGCTAAGCACAAATCTTAATTAACGGATATCAGTTTGCGCTGAAAAGTTGATCGATTGGCCACCACCAACTTTTCAGCGCAAACCGATGCTTGGTTATTCAGATTTGTGCTTTTGAAAATTCGAGATGTGGCTTCGTCATATCTTTAAGGCCCCCAGAAAAGCCCGAAACCCTGTTCCGAAAACCAATGTTCCCGGCCTGACCTCCAGGCATATCCTTGAAACGCCTCCAAGACCTCCTTAAAAGCTCCTGAGACCTTCTGAATTGCTCTATAGTTCCCCTGAGTCCCTCTGAAAACCCCTGA
Source organism: Aedes albopictus (assembly GCF_035046485.1). NCBI lineage: Eukaryota > Metazoa > Arthropoda > Insecta > Diptera > Culicidae > Aedes > Aedes albopictus. The sequence goes on along the minus strand of NC_085136.1, from coordinate 201,519,491 downwards.
ATCCCTTGAAATGCACCTGACACCCCTTGGAGCCTCTTGATACCCCGTTAAACGCCTTTAGACCTCCTGGTACACTCTGGTACCTCTTGTAATGCCCCTGAAACACCCTGAGACCCGCTAGAACTCCCTGGAACCCACCTGAGACTGTCTGAAACTCCCTAAATCACTACTGAGACTTCCTACAATCCCCGAAGCCACCTGAGAGAACTCTAAATCCCCTAAAATGTTCCCGAGATCTCTTGCTTTGATACCCCGCTGAAATCCCTTTTTGACCCCTGCAACCTCCCTTTGCTGGTCCCAATAAACGTCCCCTGGCCACCGTTAGCATAAAAGATATTATAGTACAAGATAAAGATTGTCGCTAGTGTAACTATTGTTCCGGCGCCGCAACATGCCAGGTACATATCTGTCAAAGCTGAATGTGGATGTCTCGAAATCACTACACCGATTATGCTGATCATCGACGACAATCAACGCGATTTGCATTGGGAACCCTAGTGTCTCTCATTTGCCTCTCAATGTTTCTATCCCAACATTTGGTTACATCCTAACATACTTTTTCGCACAAGCGGATATCAAATTTCATTAAACTAAATAAACATTTTTTTCATTAATAGTTGTTGAATAATCAAATGAAAAAAAACCATAATTAACACTCGGTTCAGATTACTTGCAGCATCAATTTTAGTATTGAAAATTCATAAGATTTTGTCACTTAGTATGGAAATTGAAATATTCTATTCCAGACGCTTTCACATGTTAGCCTTCCATCGCCAGCAGCTGATCGTGTAAACAAACCGTTTGACAGACGTGGTCCCGGGATGTTGCGGACAGCGACGAGAGCGACAATCTGTATCTTGTACTATAATATCTTTTGTTGGCATAGTTACCATTATTATTACATATTCTTATACACAATATTGTAAGGCATAAAAAAGGTACCGTAAAACGGGGTATCTTTGATAATGCGGGTAACTATGATAGTTCGGCTGGCATTGTGTAATTTATCTTATAACTATGATTCCTTCAACCAGTTAAGAAAAAGGTAAATGTAAATCAATTCTATACATATGAAAGTTCATCTTAGACGTATTTTCATTAAAATCTAGTTTATATACAACTTTTTGGACAAAAAATAAAAATTGTTGATATTTTTGTAATTTATCAACCCCTTCAAACAATCTGCTATACGACTTCGTTACAACTATTTTTTCAATGAATGGACTCTTATTCTCGATAGATGCATCATAGAAGATTCCAAAGCTGGCCTTGAATCTCTTAATGAAGTGTGTTTTTACGAATTGGAAGTATTTGTGTAAATTGGGATAATTATCTCCATACATTGATAAACGCCTAAAAGTATGCAATGCCCTTGTAATTTCATGTAGATAAATCTGTGTTGTTCAAAATTTGTTAATAAAAGATTGAAAAACTACCCAAAAAGAGAAAACTTACCATGGATAGCAAGTAATCATATGTTGATGTACCGTTAAGCATTTATTATTACAAAGATAATAATTTTTGGTAGCTAAATTTATTGTGTTTTGCACTCAATACTCCACAAACTCATTTTAATATGTAGAATTTAGTAAAATTCAATGTTTTGACATAAAAATTCTATCTAATATATTCCTCAAGCCTTCTCTCATCATGCTCATACTCCTAAGATTTGAATCTGTGATTACTTTTTGAGATTTGATGTGTTTTTAGGGCATTATCAAAGTTAACCCAATATGAAAATCTGATTTTCGGTTCTTTGAAAAACTAAAAGTTATCCAAAATATTTGGATTGTCGAATTTTTTAATTGCAATTGATAACTGATATCCCAGTACTTGTTTTAAAAATATAAAACTCGGGGAAATATTGTTACATGTAAAAATATTGAGAAAATTCGCTGAAAAACTATCAAAGTTACCCCATTTTACGGTACATAAATTGAAAGTGCATAGAAATAAACTACATAGAAAAAGGTTTCAGTCTTCAGAACAGCATTTAAATTAATTTAAAATTGATCATATATTTTATATGGTGAATCATTTTCTATGGTGAATGATTAATGATTGATTAAATTTGGTTTCTTATGATTATTACTGATTAATTACTGATTAATGATTAAATTGCCAAAGGGGCTGTCCATAAACCACGTGGTCATTTTTTTGGGACTTCTCAACCCCCCCCCCCCTCGCGTGGTCATTAGTCCATACAAATTTATTTTATCTTCCATACAAAATGGTCTTCGGCCGAACCCCCCCCCCCCCCCCCCCCTCATGACCACGTGGTTTATGGACAGCCCCAAAGCAGTGTGATTAAGATTAATGATTGATGATTTTTGATTATTCTTAATCATTAATCATTAATCATGATTAAATATATGATTATTCATTAACGCTCTGAGGGTAGTAGGCTGTAACTGTTGGTTTTAATTTGTGGCTTGTCGGCTGCCTTTCCCATGTCTGTGATTGGGCTAACCTGCCAGTTAGCCCAGACATCCTACTCCCACCCTATATCCTTACCGTTTTTTTTCTTCTCTAAGAAATAATACGCTCAATAGACACCTTAACAGAGAGATCCAAGAATTATGGGGTCGGGGACCATCTCCTATAGACAAAGTAGAAGGCAGGACTACATCCCCGACCCACTAAACACATTTCCAGGGACACAGATAGCTCTGGTTCAGCTACCTCTGGCGGACGTTAAAAAGTCCGTTAAAGTAGGGCGGATAAAGGTGGGCTGGTGCGTATGTCCGTTGACATTCCAAGAGCCACCGAAGGTTTGCTTTAGGTGTCTGGAACCAGGACACAAGTCGTGGGACTGCAAAGGCCCCGACAGGCGCAAACTGTGTCGGTGATGCGGCGCTGAAGGTCACAAGGCCAAAAGCTGCACGAGTCCACCCATCTGTATGATCTGTACCGGGAAATCCTCGAACAACAGACATCCAACGGGTGGTCCAAGGTGCCCGGCCTTCAAGAAAGCCGCAGTGAACAACAAATCACAGTGCAGGTAACGCAGCTGAACCTGAACCACTGTGATGCGGCTCAGCAACTGCTTTGTCAGACGGTTTCTGAGTGGGAGACGGATATCGCCATCATTTCGGACCCATACCGAGTACCCGCCGGCAACGGCAACTGGGCCTCGGATGGGACCAGGAAAATGGCGGCGATATGGACGACGGGTAAATACCCCGTGCAGGAGTTGGTGTCTACTACCTAAGAGGGCTTCGTGGTCGCCAAAGTAAACGGGGTCTTCTTCTGTAGCTGTTATGCGCCTCCGCGGTGGCCGATCGAGCGGTTCACGCAAATGCTGGACCGCCTAACGACCGTGCTAACAGGGCGTAGGCCGGTGGTAACAGCGGGTGACTTCAATGCCTGGGCTGTGGAATGGGGAAGCCGTTTCACGAACCAGTGGGGTCAGATCCTGCTAGAAACACTGGCCATCTTAGATGTCGACTTGGCTAACATCGGTACCAAGAGTACCTATAGTCAAAACGGAGCGGAGTCAATTATTGACGTGACCTTTTGTAGTCCTGGCCTAACAAGTAGTTCGAAGTGGAGAGTAGATGATGGCTACACTCACAGCGCCCACCTGGCGGTTCGCTACAGTATCGATTACAACAACAGCAGACAGCGGATAGAAGAAGAGGCGGCTAGGCCAAGGCCTGCCCTCGTAGGTGGAAGACATCATACTTCGACGAAGAGGTATTTAGGAAAGCGCTCCGCCGTGAGCGAAACTTAATACGTTTAGACGGCGACGAGCTGGTAGCGGTGTTCGCCGCTGCAAAAGCCGCGCTCAAGACCGAGATAAGAGCAAGCAAAAAGGCCTGCTTTGAGGGTCTCTGTCAGAGTGCCAGTACGAACCCGTGGGGTGACGCCTACAGGATCGTTATGGCCAAGACGAGAGGTGTGATGGCTCCTACAGAGCAATCTCCAGAGATGTTGGAGGGGATCATTGGAGGACTTTTTCCGCGTCATGATCCTAGTCCTTGGCCTCCTTTCGTAGGACAGCCGGGGACTGGGCCTGGCGATGAGGAAAGGGTCACCGTTGTGGAACTTGCGGGGATAGCTAAGTCCCTTAGCGTAGGTAAGGCCCCAGGTCCGGACGGAGTTCCGAACCTGGCCTTAAAAGTAGCTATTGCAGAGGCTCCCGAGATGTTCAGGTCTGCTATGCAGAAATGCCTGGACGAGGGAGTTTTCCCAGAAGCTTGGAAGAGGCAGAGCCTGGTACTATTGCCAAAGGCGGGGAAACCATCCGGAGACCCGTCGGCATATAGACCAATATGCTTGATTGACACGGCGGGAAAGGTGCTCGAAAAGATCATCCTCAATAGAATGTTGCGGTTCACTGAGGGCGTAAATGGTCTTTCGAGCAACCAGTATGGCTTCCGGAAGGGGAAGTCCACCGTAGACGCTATCTTGTCGGTTACAAAAACCGCCGAGAAAGCACTCGAGCCTAAGAGGAGGGGAATTCGCTTCTGCAGGGTAGTGACTCTGGATGTAAGGAATGCATTTAATAGCGCCAGCTGGGCTGCTATTGCCGATGCGCTCTTGCGTCTGGGGATACCGGAGTACTTGTACAAGATTCTCGGAAGCTACTTTCAGAATCGCGTACTAGTTTACGACACGGAGGTGGGTCGGAAGTGCTTTCACATAACCTCAGGAGTCCCGCAAGGTTCCATCCTGGGTCCGGTGTTATGGAATGTCATGTACGACGAGGTGTTGAGGTTAGAGTACCCAGTGGGAGTGGTGATTGTCGGATTTGCCGACGATATTACGCTCGAAGTCTACGGTGAAACGATCGAGGAGGTGAAGTTGACTACCGACCACTCGATCAAGGTTGTGGAGGCGTGGATGCGGTCCAGAAAACTGGAGCTGGCTCACCACAAGACAGAGGTGACGGTTGTTAACAACATGCAGTCGGCGCAGCAGACGGAGATCAGTGTAGGTGAGTGCACTATCATGTCAAAGCGCTCTGTCAAACACTTGGGCGTGATGATCGACGATAAGCTTACCTTCGGTAGCCACGTCGATTATGCCTGTAAAAGAGCCTCCACAGCTATTGCGGCACTGTCCCGGATGATGACCAATAGCTCTACGGTGTACGCCAGTAAGCGCAAGCTTCTGGCTAGTGTTGCTACGTTCATACTTAGGTATGGAGGCCCGGCGTGGGGGCACCGCGCTAAGTACTGAATGCTACCGACGGAAGCTGAAAGTACTTACAGGCTTATGTGCCTGAGGGTTGCGAGCGCGTACCGTACCGTGTCACACGACGCTCTCTGTGTCATTACTGGTATGGTGCCAATCAGCATTCTTATCAGTGAGGACATGAAGTGCTTCGAAATGTGCGGTACAAGAGGCATACGCAGGACTGCCAGGATGGCCTCTATGGTCAAATGGCAGCGCGCGTGGGACAGTTCCACCAAAGGAAGGTGGACCCATAGGTTGATACCGAGGGTAGATAGTTGGATTAATGGGCGCCATTGGGAAGTTACATTCCACCTGACACAGGTCCTTACAGGTCATGGTTGCTTCCGACAGTATCTACACCGTTTCGGGCATGCCGATTCCCCCGAATGCCCAGTGTGCAATGGTTTAGAGGAAACGGCGGAACACGTTTTGTTCATGTGCCCGCGTTTTCGCACAATGCGTGACCGCATGCTTGCCACATTCGGGGAAGACACAAACCTGGACAACTTGGTTCAAAGGATGTGTAGGGATAAGTTTGGCTGGAACGCCGTTTCAACGGCTGTGACCCATATCGTCTGGGAGCTACAGAGGAGGTGGCGCGTGGACTCAGAGAATGGCTAGTCCAGATGTAGTACAAGAGGTGGTCCAGGGGTTCGGAGTCGGCTTCGTAGGTCATACCGGTGCCCTGCGGTCGAGATCGACCCTTACAGCGATTAAGTGGCCGCGGAGAGGAAGTCCTGGTAGCGGTGCTGTCGTGGCGTCGGTCTACTGGGTTGGATCCAAGCCCGTGGTTGGAAAGGGGTCCCCGGCAAGGGTCGGGGCAGGTGGAGACCTGCTATCAGCAACCTTCTGGTGCAGCTGATAGGGCCTGAAGGGTAGTGATACCCTTGCCTTCAGCAGGTCAGATCGGGTTGCACGTGGGAATCAGTTCTTGATGTCTGCAAAGCAGTTGGGCGAGGTCGTTACAACTATTTTTTCAATGAATGGACTCTTATTCTCGATAGATGCATCATAGAAGATTCCAAAGCTGGCCTTGAATCTCTTAATGAAGTGTGTTTTTACGAATTGGAAGTATTTGTGTAAATTGGGATAATTATCTCCATACATTGATAAACGCCTAAAAGTATGCAATGCCCTTGTAATTTCATGTAGATAAATCTGTGTTGTTCAAAATTTGTTAATAAAAGATTGAAAAACTACCCAAAAAGAGAAAACTTACCATGGATAGCAAGTAATCATATGTTGATGTACCGTTAAGCATTTATTATTACAAAGATAATAATTTTTGGTAGCTAAATTTATTGTGTTTTGCACTCAATACTCCACAAACTCATTTTAATATGTAGAATTTAGTAAAATTCAATGTTTTGACATAAAAATTCTATCTAATATATTCCTCAAGCCTTCTCTCATCATGCTCATACTCCTAAGATTTGAATCTGTGATTACTTTTTGAGATTTGATGTGTTTTTAGGGCATTATCAAAGTTAACCCAATATGAAAATCTGATTTTCGGTTCTTTGAAAAACTAAAAGTTATCCAAAATATTTGGATTGTCGAATTTTTTAATTGCAATTGATAACTGATATCCCAGTACTTGTTTTAAAAATATAAAACTCGGGGAAATATTGTTACATGTAAAAATATTGAGAAAATTCGCTGAAAAACTATCAAAGTTACCCCATTTTACGGTACATAAATTGAAAGTGCATAGAAATAAACTACATAGAAAAAGGTTTCAGTCTTCAGAACAGCATTTAAATTAATTTAAAATTGATCATATATTTTATATGGTGAATCATTTTCTATGGTGAATGATTAATGATTGATTAAATTTGGTTTCTTATGATTATTACTGATTAATTACTGATTAATGATTAAATTGCCAAAGCAGTGTGATTAAGATTAATGATTGATGATTTTTGATTATTCTTAATCATTAATCATTAATCATGATTAAATATATGATTATTCATTAACGCTCTGAGGGTAGTAGGCTGTAACTGTTGGTTTTAATTTGTGGCTTGTCGGCTGCCTTTCCCATGTCTGTGATTGGGCTAACCTGCCAGTTAGCCCAGACATCCTACTCCCACCCTATATCCTTACCGTTTTTTTTCTTCTCTAAGAAATAATACGCTCAATAGACACCTTAACAGAGAGATCCAAGAATTATGGGGTCGGGGACCATCTCCTATAGACAAAGTAGAAGGCAGGACTACATCCCCGACCCACTAAACACATTTCCAGGGACACAGATAGCTCTGGTTCAGCTACCTCTGGCGGACGTTAAAAAGTCCGTTAAAGTAGGGCGGATAAAGGTGGGCTGGTGCGTATGTCCGTTGACATTCCAAGAGCCACCGAAGGTTTGCTTTAGGTGTCTGGAACCAGGACACAAGTCGTGGGACTGCAAAGGCCCCGACAGGCGCAAACTGTGTCGGTGATGCGGCGCTGAAGGTCACAAGGCCAAAAGCTGCACGAGTCCACCCATCTGTATGATCTGTACCGGGAAATCCTCGAACAACAGACATCCAACGGGTGGTCCAAGGTGCCCGGCCTTCAAGAAAGCCGCAGTGAACAACAAATCACAGTGCAGGTAACGCAGCTGAACCTGAACCACTGTGATGCGGCTCAGCAACTGCTTTGTCAGACGGTTTCTGAGTGGGAGACGGATATCGCCATCATTTCGGACCCATACCGAGTGAAGCGCCCTGTACCGTCCAGGGGCTCAACTAAACACTACACGGAATGTGATATCTTTTAATTCATAACAGTCCGACGATATCTTTTTAATAATCTATATTGAAATATCACAAACCATCACTTAACTTATATTACAATGATTCAATTTTTTTCTTATATCACCTTTCTGTATTTCTTCACCGAAGTTGAAAAAACTGAACCGGACTGGACTTTTACTCTTACGTTGAACAACTGAACTTTTACGACTACTGTCTTTTCTGAACCAAGATTGAACACTCTAGCGTTGAAACTGACCCACTGTCTCACTGACTGTCTTTGAACTCAACAACTCCGTTCTTCAACAACTCTAACGTCGAACTCTCCTCGATTACTCTGTTCTTCAACAACTGCCCCGATTGAAGCCAAAACCTCCGTATTTATAGCCTGAATTTCCTAGCAATACCCGAAGAAGTCACGAAAATTCCTAACGTTGCCCAACCCATCTTGGGCGTGTCCAAAAAACCTAAAAAAAATACTAAAACGTCCCAAAACCTTCTACCTTTCCTACTTGTCCACATCGTGTTTTACATCTTTCTCTTCTTGAAAAATCTCTTTTCTCTTGGGCGTATCCCAAGCCTAGCCGTGTCTTGGGCGTATCCCAAGCCCTACCAAAAATCCTAGTTCTGATAAAAAAAAAACCTAATTTCCTAACCACGCCTGACTTGGGCGTGTTCGCAAAACCCCTACTAAGAATCTTTACCCGAAGGCCTACATCGTCTAACCCCGCCTCACTTGGGCATCTTCAATGCTTGGGCGTGTCATATCGTCATCTTCACCATCGTCCTCATCGTCATCATCGTCATCATCATCACCATCATCATCATCATTATCATCATCATTATCATTCTTAGCCCCATCATCTTTTCGGACTTGGCACCCAATTCTTCAAAACAAAGCAACCGCCTTGTTATTCAAATGTAACCTTGCTTGCGCACAATGACCCCTAGCCGGGTCCCGGCCACGGATGTTGGTTGAAATTGTACTCCAACATTCTTTTCGTTCGGTTTACTTGAAGACAAAACAAATCCAGTGCAAACAAGCCAGGCGCCCTATGCGGCCAATACGGTGTCGATTTCAGAACATTCCAGCAAGGGTTTACCTGAGTTCAAAGCGAACCCAGTGAAAACAAAAAAAAACCAACCACGGCTACGCGGCCAATTCGGCGCATCGATTTTCGAGACAAACAAAAACAATTGCGGTTACCCGAAACCACATGCGGCTAATTCGGCGCCTCAATCTTGTGACAAAAAAAACAATCTAGGCTATCTGAAACCATAGGCGGCCAATACGGCGCCTTGATTTCGCAACATTCCAGCTAAAGTTTACCTGAGTTCAAAACGAATCAGGTGCAAAACAATCCGGGCTACCTGAGACCATAGACGGCCAATTCGGTGCCTCGATTTCGAAACGTTCCTTTTAGGTTCACCTAGGTTCAACCCAAGCCAATGTCACCTTTGTGCAACCGCGATTAATAGAACATTCTTTCGGGTTTATTGCCCATCTTTGTCGTCGGCCCACCAAGCGTAGTAACAATCTGCACTACCCCGGTCCAGGCCCAACGTGTTCGAACACGATCGCACCCGGCCACCACCGGACGATGATGGGTCATAAAAACAAAGTCAGTAACGAATGGTATGTTTCCCGTTGCTTCCAATATACCGCGCGTGAGGTAGGTAGACCCTACGATGAAAATTGAATCTAAAATCCCCCGGGCAGCTGTTGGGAATGTGGGGTGAAAAAAATGCATTTTTGTTTCAGTTGAATTGACTTTGAATATCGGAAGGCGTGGGAATATTTAGGCGTTGCATGCCCTCCCACTTAGCGGAGTTTGAACGTGTATAAAATCACGTTCAAATGTAAGGATGTGGGTAAAATGTATCCCCCAAAACTTCATTTAGATGATGACGTTAACGATGATCGTTAATTTTCTAAACTGAGACTGCTAAACTAATCTTTATCTTCCCAGTAAGTGTCTTACAATATTTTCCACTACAGTTGATTGATCTGAATATCCCAAAGAAACTTTAAATTTTATATTAACCTTCTTACAGTCTTCCTCAAGAGATTGACTTCCTTGGTACTCGCTGCTGCTCCTCTTGATTCGTCGTAGGGTTTGTTCGCCTGCCATTGATTTCTACCTCTTCTTGTTAGATGTCCAGATCAATTGGTTAGTTTCAGGTCTCAGATGAATGGTATCGTTGCTTCTCTGTTGTACTGGTTTGTCTTGAAGATGATGTAGTTGATTCAGTTGATGTCGTCTCCTGTGGGAACGTGACCATGAAGCAAGGGGTAGTCACTCTACACATTTCATTTGTGCCAACGTTTTTTTCAATGTGCCTACCAGTGTGCACTGGTGTGCCCTAGTGTGCCGAGGTGCCGAGGATCAGCGTTTCACGCTTGTCATAATGACGGATGCACTGAACTGAAAACATGATAACATAATCTCAGCAAACATTGAACCCAAGGAAAAAAAATGTCTACTGTCATGAAAACCGCTTCCGCAAATTTTTCTGGTTATATTTTGGATTTCCCAATTAAAATTATTTATTTTATATTTTAGGTTCATTTAGGTGTGATGATATATCTACAGCATGATGCCCCTAGATTCCTCTGTTGGTGTTAATCTAACCCCAATAGACCCAAATATATGAATCCAACCAGTGAAAACTGTTTCGTCATTCGCGGAATTGCATTACACCCAAATCTTCTGTTCTGACGACACGACAGTCCGGTAAAATGCATTTGTCCCAAGGCGAATTAATTGGGAGGAGACAATTTGGGTATTTTCGGTAGTTTTGATTTCTCTCTCATGAGGGATTTTTCGGCCAAATTTTCTGTAACTTGGTTGGGAATGTTTTCAAGTCAATTATGATCTCCATGACCCAAGCCATAACCCACATGGCAAAGAGAAGAAAACTGGTGAATATACTTAAGTTCTGGTACGTTGAACTTTAAGTATGAAAATCTTCTGAATACTTAAGTTCTCGTAAAGGTTTCTAGGACAGATGTTGAGTAGTACTACTTTAACTGTGGCCCTAAGGGGTAGTAGAACTGGGTAACGGGTAAAGACTTGTAAAGGTAGAACGATTTAATTCTTAAAATCAAGGTAACACCAAAGGCCAGTCAAACAATGGCTCTTGTAGGAGTTATGTATTCACGAGCCTCCTCCCATGGGGATCAATAATCATGCTGCAACGACGTAGTCTCCATATGATGACCGATTGTCTCTTTGACCGAATGATTCTTCCGTTTTGACAGCTGGACATTTTTTTCCTGGTTTCAAAGTTTGCTGAGATGGTTTTCCCATAATTTCAGTTCAATGTTCATTTGTGCCAGCCGGTGCCATTGATGTGCCCGGTGTGCCCAAGGCACACTGTGTAGAGTGACCACCCCTTGCCATGAAGCTTTGTTATCCGGATATTACCTCGGTTGAATCGTATTTCCCTGCTTGGAATTCCCGCGCTGTCGTTTGCAGACAGAAGAATTGGTTTTACTGTTGCTTTCTGTTGTTTCTCGAAATAGTGTCATAAGTTGCCTTCCGAACTGGATTGTTTATCATTGTCATTTACGGTGTTATGGTTGATTACTTATCGCCCGCCTTCTGAATTTTGTTGGTATTGGATCTCAATAGTGATGCGAATATTGTTGTCTTTGACCTGGTGCAAATTGTGGAACTGTTGCACACTCTTTAAAGAGTTTGTAATTAGTTGACTTAACTTCCAAAGCTTTTGATGATGTCGAAATGTTGCATTCCTGGTTATGTTTACTGTTAATTGTTGTTGTTGTTGTTGTTGTTGTTGTATGAAGCACTGAGTAAGTGTTTTTCCAATGGTGAATGTAATGCGATTGGTGAACATTACATTATGTCGGTTAATTTGGAAAACTTTGAAGACGTCCTTCTCTCATCATATGTCTGTATGAATTGTTGTTGTTGCTGTTGTTGTTGTTGTTTTTCTCGATGCTCTGCATTGTGTTGGTTCATATTAGCAGATTCGCAGATGTACAATAATATTTGTCTCGATGTGCCACCCGAGTTGACCTTGAATCGTCTCCTATGATAAAATTCTGTTCGCTGAATTATCTCCTCCGCCATACCAGCACCTTTGACCTTCAACTTTCCATCCGATCTGTTATTTCTCGTCATCGTACCAATGGACTGTGGTACGTTTTCATAGAGTTACCGTTGAACTGCTCCTCTGATTGCTCTCGCCAGATGTTGCCTTCTTGTCTTGTCCTCCCGCGTCATCTCTCGAGGAAGTTGTATTTTTAATTCTGTCGAAACCATCGATTTATAAAATATTGATCTACCATGCCAAACTGAACTTTTAGTCTTCATGTTATTATTGTTTGTGTTTCTTGTATGTGCAAAATATAACCTTTACAATAGTATTAAAAAAAACTGCACCATTACATTAATCATGCTCTGTTACCGTTACTTTTCTTAATAGTCATAAACTGTTTTTTTTTTCAAAAATCGTAAAATATTAAAATGTGAGTTGTAGCAATGGAAAGCTTCTGCAGGATCACTATAAACATCTGTATTACCAATTCAAAAAAAAATCTCACTGCAGAATTCTCTCCAGTGCGTTTTCTTTCAATTCCTGTTTGCTCCGTTTCCTTTCGCAGGCTCGGCTTGATCGCCTTATTGCTACGACTTCTCCCCCTTACCGAATAAGGTTTTTGGATGGATACCTGTAACGAGACTTAGATCTTGTGTTTAATTCATGATTTGATAAAATATAAATATATTTATGTTAATTTCTAGTTTTTGTTTCTTGACGCCACCTAATGATTCCGAATCTATAAATATTACTTCATTTTTCATTCACATATTATTATTATTTTTTTTTAAATTAGTTATTCATTCATCATTCACACTCAACATTCACAAGCATTCTGGGGGGCCCTCCCTTGTCCTCATCATTCAATTTTCATCCGATCTCGTATATACTTTCAAAAATGTTATGTAACATGGCCATTTTATATAGGAGCGTCCTCCGTAGTTTCATTAGGGTCTAAATTGTTTCTAAATTGTTTTTTTGTTTAATCCGTTTTGCTTTATCATTTCAGAGAATAATCGTTCGGTTGTTGTCATTGTTTCTTTTTATTATTAATACTCTCAATCAACAATTTATGTCTTTTGTTTGTTTGTTCAAACCTCATTTATTATGTATCCCATATGTATTAACGTTAAATAGAGAATCTCTAAAGTTATTATTTTTCTTCTTATACATTCCCCGCTATTGTTACCCGATATACCCCAATGATCCCCTTTCAAGATTACTTTGTATTTCCCATCATATTATTCCCAATATATCAATTGCCCAATTCTTCATTCCCAATTTCTATATACCCTTTTAAAATAATCATTTTGCATAGTTATGTTTCCTCATCCCAAATTACCCCTTTTCAGCTCTTCGGTACATTCAAATCGTTCTTGCATTCAAACTCATGCCGAATTGATGGACGCATTTTTGTTATAATTCAGCTGTACAAAATTTCCCGAAAACTTATTTTCATTATCCTGATTCATTCATCATCATCATTTTTTTTTATGTCTCTCCATATTCTCATAAAATTTATTTATTTATTTATTGCTATTATCATAATTTTTTTTTTCAATTCCTTCTAAGTTGTTCCGATATAATTTCAATTAAGTTAATTCGTATGCTCTTCAATCGTTAACCGCTTTGTTGTGAACCTTACCACAATCTTATATGTTAATTGTTTATTTAATATAATAATTCAATTAATATTCCTAGCTATCCTACGCAAGCCTCTATCCTAACATATTATTCCTATGGTATTTTTTTTTTTTTAACAACATATTTAGTAACTAATATTTACAAAAATCATTCGTAATTAGGAAATAATTGGTTTTTCAATATTTACATCAATTTATACATTGACGACTACGCATAGCTAATCAATCATTATACTTTTTTAACCTATTATTGTGGACTTTTTCAAATTTGTTCCCATTTTTAATAATTGTGGTTTGTTCGCTGGGTAGGTCAACGACTACGTATGGGCCTCTCCATTTACTTTGAAGTTTTTGACCTGTTCCTGTTGGGATCGCTTGTACTAAAACCAATTCGCCCCACATAGGTTGCCATTCTTCGGTTTTCTTGTCATAAATAATTTTACGTTTCTCTTTGGAAATAATCAAATTTCTTTTGGCGTTTTCATGCAAATTTTTAAGAATTTGTTTCATTTCGCAAAAATAGTCATTATATGTTAGATCTGAATTTGTTGGAGTATATATGGAGGTAGGAATCCTTGCCTTTCTTCCATATAAAAGTTCGAATGGACTGTAGTTGGATGAGCTGTTATTTGTAGTATTGTATTCAAAAGTAAAGTAATCAAGATGTTGGTCCCATTGTTGCGGGTTTCCTCCGACAAATTGTCGCAGATATGTTTTTAATTCTCTGTTTGATCGTTCTACTAAATTTGCTTGTGGGTGATAAGCACTTGTATTGATTTTTTTGATTTTCAAAATTTTGCATGCGTGTTTAAAAAATTTGCTCATGAAATTTGCTCCTTGGTCTGTCACAAGTTCCAACGGAGTACCGAATTTACAAATGAATTTTTCGACAAAAGTTTTGGATACAGTCTCCGCTTCTTGATTGTCCATTGGAGCTACTACCAAAAATCTCGTAAGGTCGTCCTGCATGACCAGCGCGTATTTGTTGCCCCATTCGGATTCTGGGAGAACAACAATGTCCATATATAATTTTTCAAATGGCTCGGATGACGTTGTAGTTACTTTTAACGGAATTCTGTTGGATTTACAAATTTTATTTTTCTGGCATGAATCACATTGTTTTACGTAATTTTCGATATCCCTTCTCATGTTTTTCCAATTAAAAATGAGACCAATGCGTTTTCGCATTCGCCTTGCTCCAACATGTCCGCCTAAGGGAGCATCATGGAACTCTCGAAGAATTGTTTCGATATCTTCATTACGTACTTCAGTGCGTTCCGAATCTGCGTTATAAAGGCTTAACGTAATTTGATTTTTCAAAGCTAAAAATTGAATCATCTCAAGTACTTCAAATTGTTTAATCTTTCTGAACGAAATCATATGAATATTTTTGGACGCTGTTATCGGCGCTTTATTTTGATTCAAGCAATTGCTAAGTTTGTAAAAGAATGTTTTGGTATTAATCATTGAATTACTTTTGCCTTCCACAATAATTCCGAATAAATTACTATCTGTAATAGAAACAACTCCATCTTCGCAAAAATCTTTCAGTCCATGGGGTAAATCAATAATTTTTGAAATTTCATTAAATGCTGATCTGCTATTCAAAATTACAATGTTACAATCAGCATCTGCACTTTTCAAATTCCTAGAAATTTTCAATCGATTTACATCAGTTGGATTATTCTTGGACATCTCTAAAAATTCATCATATGCGCTTGCCGCAAATGTGTCATTAGTATGTGTGTTATTGCGTAAATCGAAAACGTCGGCCATAATGGATTCCTCAACTTCAGCCTCGTCCGATATCGCACTCGTACTTGCTGGAGGTATATTTGACACCTTGTTTATGCCTCGTAGGTCGGAACCCGTGCAATTATTATTTACGCAATCATTCATATAGGTCATCTTTTGCGTTTTTGTTTTGGTTCCCTCGCTTTCATGGTCCCGGTCAGCGATCGCGCCCCCGTTATTGTCGCCAGAAACGGTGTAGTTTTTCATCAGCTGTTTGTTCGCTTGATCGCGGTCGCGGTGTTTTTGGTTGGATACGTTTTCTTGTTCTGCTCTTTTCGTTTGCTGTCGGGTGACCACAGCAATTAATTTCGACCTTGCGGTTTTAGTTTCATCGGCTGGATTACTCTGCTCTTCTGATTCATTGTCTGGATTTAGCCTAGAGAGAAAATCCGCTACAACGTTATCCTTTCCTTGTTTGTATCGAATATCGCATTCCAATCCTTGCAATTTCAAACGCAAACGTGTGAGGACTGATGAAGTTTCTTTTAGATGCCATATTGAGATCAATGGTCTATGATCTGTGTAAACAATAAACCTCTGATTGTAGATATAATGACGGAAATAATTCACTGCCCATACTATGGCCAGTAATTCTTTCTCAATTGTATAATATTTTCGTTCTGCTCCAATAAGTCCCCTACTAGCGTAAGCTATGGGTCTGTCAATTGATTTTTCATTCGATAAAACTGCTCCAATAGCGTATTCACTGGCATCTGTCGTTAAAACAAATGTGTCCTTGTAATTTGGTCTCACTAACAAAGAGTCAGACGTTAAAAAGTTTTTCAATTCTTCAAATGCTTTCTGGCACTCTGAGGTCCAGTTAAATTTCACATTTTTCTTCAATAGATCATTCAGAGGTTTTCGTTTTTCTGCAATTCCTGGTATAAACTTACCATAAAAGTTTACTGTTCCTAGGAATGATCGCACTCCTTTTACAGTTTTTGGTATTGGCATTTCTCGTATAGCCTTAATATTACCATCAAGCGGACGAATACCATTTTTATCAACTGTATGTCCTAAAAATTTCAATTCGGTTTTCAAAATTTGGCATTTTGTTGGTTCAATTTTTAAATTATGTTTACGAAGAGCTTTCAAAACTTTAATCAGATTCTCGTTATGCTCTTGAATTGTTCTTCCAAAAACAATGATATCATCCAAATAAACGATTGCTTTAACATCTTCAATTTCAACTAAAACTGTGTTCATCAGTCTTTGAAAAGTCGAGGGACTGTTTCTAAGCCTCATGGGCATCCTCGTGAATTCAAAATGACCTTTGGGTGTAGAAAATGCAGTTTTTGCAGCATCTCTGGGGTCTATAGGAACTTGATAAAATCCAGATTTCAGATCAATTGTTGAAAAGTATTTGCTATCGCCTAGGCTATCCAATATTTCATTTATTTGTGGAATCGGATATACAAATGGTTTAGTTATCAAATTCAATGCCCTAAAATCTACCACAATTTATTGGAATTTATTGGAAATTCAAATCTAGCGTTGTTCGCTCCACTATTGTTGCCTATTTCATCCATTGTATTAGTGGTCATTTTTATGTTGATATTTTTACTGATTTTTTTTTTTCAAATTAACACGACCTTATTATCGCCGGTCTGCTGCATATTTACAAAATTATTATTTTTTTGTTTTGATTGATTCCATTCCATTGTAATGCTAGCTTACATCTGAAAATCATGTTTAGTGTAAAATTATGCCCTAAGTTCGAAAGCATAAGGGAAAAAAATACAGTAGAGCTGAAAATATTTTCGATATCCCGTACAAAGCTGGCGATTTTGAATCAACATTGCTATAACTGATAAAGATTTTTTTTTTTTGAAAGAAAAATACAAATCTTGTTTTATTTATTGAATATTTTGCTACAATTTAAGGAGATTGTTCCCAACACTCAGCAATATCTAATCTGACGAGAAAAAAAAATAATTAGATATTCAAAACATATTACATTCAGCTTCCTATTATTGCAAAAAAGATATTTAAATTTGGTGAATTGTAACTTGAGATATTTGAATTTTAGTAAATTCTAAAAAAAACTTGGTTGCGATTGTCTCGTATAATAAAAAAAAAACTGTACTTCTTAGTTTTCTTATTTTAAACACGGTCTCAAAATCAGCACGTAATTATGCATCAATAATTTTAATCGTTAACAGAAGTCCGCGACTTTCCTTTGATTTTGTTAACTAGTGTTATTTGTTCGTATTTTTCATCCACTTGTTCTTCTTGAAATCATTATTCTTGCTATATTTTTCCATTATCATATCCATCCATAGACATCACTATGATTTCCTTTTTTTTTTTTATAAATTTTTGAATAACTTTTTTATTTTTCCCACAACAGTATTTCAATTAAAATGTTTTGTTTATATCGTAAAAATGTTTCATCATTTCAAGCCAACTCACAAAAAATTTAAACCATCTCAAAACACTTAATCATTTAAAAGGTTAATACTCACGATACCATCAAATAATGCAGGCTGAATGATGTCCATTGGTCCAGACACTCGGTTCCATACACAGGTTGTTGCGTTGCCATTTCCAATTCGGTGCTACGTTGTATTCCACTATCACTTGCGCTGCCACGAATTTTATCTTTTCCGTTCAGTCTGTAACATTGTTTTCTTCGTAGTTGTTCAAAACTGTTCAATGTTTATGGTTTGCACTGATTCTGACACTGATTTCTTCTTCCAGTCAGAAAATTGGCGTTCCGCTGTTCTAATTGTCGAACAGTTTTTCGCTGTCACCATATGAAGCGCCCTGTACCGTCCAGGGGCTCAACTAAACACTACACGGAATGTGATATCTTTTAATTCATAACAGTCCGACGATATCTTTTTAATAATCTATATTGAAATATCACAAACCATCACTTAACTTATATTACAATGATTCAATTTTTTTCTTATATCACCTTTCTGTATTTCTTCACCGAAGTTGAAAAAACTGAACCGGACTGGACTTTTACTCTTACGTTGAACAACTGAACTTTTACGACTACTGTCTTTTCTGAACCAAGATTGAACACTCTAGCGTTGAAACTGACCCACTGTCTCACTGACTGTCTTTGAACTCAACAACTCCGTTCTTCAACAACTCTAACGTCGAACTCTCCTCGATTACTCTGTTCTTCAACAACTGCCCCGATTGAAGCCAAAACCTCCGTATTTATAGCCTGAATTTCCTAGCAATACCCGAAGAAGTCACGAAAATTCCTAACGTTGCCCAACCCATCTTGGGCGTGTCCAAAAAACCTAAAAAAAATACTAAAACGTCCCAAAACCTTCTACCTTTCCTACTTGTCCACATCGTGTTTTACATCTTTCTCTTCTTGAAAAATCTCTTTTCTCTTGGGCGTATCCCAAGCCTAGCCGTGTCTTGGGCGTATCCCAAGCCCTACCAAAAATCCTAGTTCTGATAAAAAAAAAACCTAATTTCCTAACCACGCCTGACTTGGGCGTGTTCGCAAAACCCCTACTAAGAATCTTTACCCGAAGGCCTACATCGTCTAACCCCGCCTCACTTGGGCATCTTCAATGCTTGGGCGTGTCATATCGTCATCTTCACCATCGTCCTCATCGTCATCATCGTCATCATCATCACCATCATCATCATCATTATCATCATCATTATCATTCTTAGCCCCATCATCTTTTCGGACTTGGCACCCAATTCTTCAAAACAAAGCAACCGCCTTGTTATTCAAATGTAACCTTGCTTGCGCACAATGACCCCTAGCCGGGTCCCGGCCACGGATGTTGGTTGAAATTGTACTCCAACATTCTTTTCGTTCGGTTTACTTGAAGACAAAACAAATCCAGTGCAAACAAGCCAGGCGCCCTATGCGGCCAATACGGTGTCGATTTCAGAACATTCCAGCAAGGGTTTACCTGAGTTCAAAGCGAACCCAGTGAAAACAAAAAAAAACCAACCACGGCTACGCGGCCAATTCGGCGCATCGATTTTCGAGACAAACAAAAACAATTGCGGTTACCCGAAACCACATGCGGCTAATTCGGCGCCTCAATCTTGTGACAAAAAAAACAATCTAGGCTATCTGAAACCATAGGCGGCCAATACGGCGCCTTGATTTCGCAACATTCCAGCTAAAGTTTACCTGAGTTCAAAACGAATCAGGTGCAAAACAATCCGGGCTACCTGAGACCATAGACGGCCAATTCGGTGCCTCGATTTCGAAACGTTCCTTTTAGGTTCACCTAGGTTCAACCCAAGCCAATGTCACCTTTGTGCAACCGCGATTAATAGAACATTCTTTCGGGTTTATTGCCCATCTTTGTCGTCGGCCCACCAAGCGTAGTAACAATCTGCACTACCCCGGTCCAGGCCCAACGTGTTCGAACACGATCGCACCCGGCCACCACCGGACGATGATGGGTCATAAAAACAAAGTCAGTAACGAATGGTATGTTTCCCGTTGCTTCCAATATACCGCGCGTGAGGTAGGTAGACCCTACGATGAAAATTGAATCTAAAATCCCCCGGGCAGCTGTTGGGAATGTGGGGTGAAAAAAATGCATTTTTGTTTCAGTTGAATTGACTTTGAATATCGGAAGGCGTGGGAATATTTAGGCGTTGCACGAGTACCCGCCGGCAACGGCAACTGGGCCTCGGATGGGACCAGGAAAATGGCGGCGATATGGACGACGGGTAAATACCCCGTGCAGGAGTTGGTGTCTACTACCTAAGAGGGCTTCGTGGTCGCCAAAGTAAACGGGGTCTTCTTCTGTAGCTGTTATGCGCCTCCGCGGTGGCCGATCGAGCGGTTCACGCAAATGCTGGACCGCCTAACGACCGTGCTAACAGGGCGTAGGCCGGTGGTAACAGCGGGTGACTTCAATGCCTGGGCTGTGGAATGGGGAAGCCGTTTCACGAACCAGTGGGGTCAGATCCTGCTAGAAACACTGGCCATCTTAGATGTCGACTTGGCTAACATCGGTACCAAGAGTACCTATAGTCAAAACGGAGCGGAGTCAATTATTGACGTGACCTTTTGTAGTCCTGGCCTAACAAGTAGTTCGAAGTGGAGAGTAGATGATGGCTACACTCACAGCGCCCACCTGGCGGTTCGCTACAGTATCGATTACAACAACAGCAGACAGCGGATAGAAGAAGAGGCGGCTAGGCCAAGGCCTGCCCTCGTAGGTGGAAGACATCATACTTCGACGAAGAGGTATTTAGGAAAGCGCTCCGCCGTGAGCGAAACTTAATACGTTTAGACGGCGACGAGCTGGTAGCGGTGTTCGCCGCTGCAAAAGCCGCGCTCAAGACCGAGATAAGAGCAAGCAAAAAGGCCTGCTTTGAGGGTCTCTGTCAGAGTGCCAGTACGAACCCGTGGGGTGACGCCTACAGGATCGTTATGGCCAAGACGAGAGGTGTGATGGCTCCTACAGAGCAATCTCCAGAGATGTTGGAGGGGATCATTGGAGGACTTTTTCCGCGTCATGATCCTAGTCCTTGGCCTCCTTTCGTAGGACAGCCGGGGACTGGGCCTGGCGATGAGGAAAGGGTCACCGTTGTGGAACTTGCGGGGATAGCTAAGTCCCTTAGCGTAGGTAAGGCCCCAGGTCCGGACGGAGTTCCGAACCTGGCCTTAAAAGTAGCTATTGCAGAGGCTCCCGAGATGTTCAGGTCTGCTATGCAGAAATGCCTGGACGAGGGAGTTTTCCCAGAAGCTTGGAAGAGGCAGAGCCTGGTACTATTGCCAAAGGCGGGGAAACCATCCGGAGACCCGTCGGCATATAGACCAATATGCTTGATTGACACGGCGGGAAAGGTGCTCGAAAAGATCATCCTCAATAGAATGTTGCGGTTCACTGAGGGCGTAAATGGTCTTTCGAGCAACCAGTATGGCTTCCGGAAGGGGAAGTCCACCGTAGACGCTATCTTGTCGGTTACAAAAACCGCCGAGAAAGCACTCGAGCCTAAGAGGAGGGGAATTCGCTTCTGCAGGGTAGTGACTCTGGATGTAAGGAATGCATTTAATAGCGCCAGCTGGGCTGCTATTGCCGATGCGCTCTTGCGTCTGGGGATACCGGAGTACTTGTACAAGATTCTCGGAAGCTACTTTCAGAATCGCGTACTAGTTTACGACACGGAGGTGGGTCGGAAGTGCTTTCACATAACCTCAGGAGTCCCGCAAGGTTCCATCCTGGGTCCGGTGTTATGGAATGTCATGTACGACGAGGTGTTGAGGTTAGAGTACCCAGTGGGAGTGGTGATTGTCGGATTTGCCGACGATATTACGCTCGAAGTCTACGGTGAAACGATCGAGGAGGTGAAGTTGACTACCGACCACTCGATCAAGGTTGTGGAGGCGTGGATGCGGTCCAGAAAACTGGAGCTGGCTCACCACAAGACAGAGGTGACGGTTGTTAACAACATGCAGTCGGCGCAGCAGACGGAGATCAGTGTAGGTGAGTGCACTATCATGTCAAAGCGCTCTGTCAAACACTTGGGCGTGATGATCGACGATAAGCTTACCTTCGGTAGCCACGTCGATTATGCCTGTAAAAGAGCCTCCACAGCTATTGCGGCACTGTCCCGGATGATGACCAATAGCTCTACGGTGTACGCCAGTAAGCGCAAGCTTCTGGCTAGTGTTGCTACGTTCATACTTAGGTATGGAGGCCCGGCGTGGGGGCACCGCGCTAAGTACTGAATGCTACCGACGGAAGCTGAAAGTACTTACAGGCTTATGTGCCTGAGGGTTGCGAGCGCGTACCGTACCGTGTCACACGACGCTCTCTGTGTCATTACTGGTATGGTGCCAATCAGCATTCTTATCAGTGAGGACATGAAGTGCTTCGAAATGTGCGGTACAAGAGGCATACGCAGGACTGCCAGGATGGCCTCTATGGTCAAATGGCAGCGCGCGTGGGACAGTTCCACCAAAGGAAGGTGGACCCATAGGTTGATACCGAGGGTAGATAGTTGGATTAATGGGCGCCATTGGGAAGTTACATTCCACCTGACACAGGTCCTTACAGGTCATGGTTGCTTCCGACAGTATCTACACCGTTTCGGGCATGCCGATTCCCCCGAATGCCCAGTGTGCAATGGTTTAGAGGAAACGGCGGAACACGTTTTGTTCATGTGCCCGCGTTTTCGCACAATGCGTGACCGCATGCTTGCCACATTCGGGGAAGACACAAACCTGGACAACTTGGTTCAAAGGATGTGTAGGGATAAGTTTGGCTGGAACGCCGTTTCAACGGCTGTGACCCATATCGTCTGGGAGCTACAGAGGAGGTGGCGCGTGGACTCAGAGAATGGCTAGTCCAGATGTAGTACAAGAGGTGGTCCAGGGGTTCGGAGTCGGCTTCGTAGGTCATACCGGTGCCCTGCGGTCGAGATCGACCCTTACAGCGATTAAGTGGCCGCGGAGAGGAAGTCCTGGTAGCGGTGCTGTCGTGGCGTCGGTCTACTGGGTTGGATCCAAGCCCGTGGTTGGAAAGGGGTCCCCGGCAAGGGTCGGGGCAGGTGGAGACCTGCTATCAGCAACCTTCTGGTGCAGCTGATAGGGCCTGAAGGGTAGTGATACCCTTGCCTTCAGCAGGTCAGATCGGGTTGCACGTGGGAATCAGTTCTTGATGTCTGCAAAGCAGTTGGGCGAGGGCGGGGTTGACCCTGCCCGCCTTTCGAGGACAAAGGGAGTGGCGAGGACCACTCGGGAAACTGGCTAAGCGCCAGTATGCTACCGTGATGGACTCTCTAAAGCGAGTCATTTATGTTCGTTGCTGCAGGCTACGCAGCTAACCATGAGGGTGCGATGTGCACTAGCCCCTCTCTGAAGCAATGCCTTCTTGGTGGTTCCGGAGAGACGAAGGGTTTGGCGACCATAGGAATGTGTTTTAGTGGGCCGAAGATAGAGTAGTCCTGACTTTTACTTTTGTTGTAGAAGACGGCCTAAACCTCACACTACCCTAACTTTCCTGTTAGGGTGTTTGTTGAACAGATTTTTCCCCCTATGGTTTAGAAGGAAAAAAAAGGCCAGACCGGGCTGCACGTAGGCATCAGTTCTTGATGTCTGCAAAACAGTTGGGCGCGGGCGGGATTGACCCTGCTCGCCTACCGAGGTTATGGGAGTGGCGAGGACCACTCGGGAAACTGCCTAAGCGCCAGCATGCTACCGTGATGGACTCTCTAAAGCGAGTCATTTATGTTCGTTGCTGCAGGCTACGCAGCTAACCTTGAGGGTGCGATGTGCACTAGCCCCTCTCTGAAGCAATGCCTTCTTGGTGGTTCCGGAGAGACGAAGGGTTTGGCGACCATAGGAATGTGTTTTAGTGGGCCGAAGATAGAGTAGTCCTGACTTTTACTTTTGTTGTAGAAGACGGCCTAAACCCCACACTACCCTAACCTTCCTGTTAGGGTGCTTGTTGAACAGATTTTTCCCCCTATGGTTTAGAAGGAAAAAAAAGGTCAGATCGGGCTGCACGTAGGCATCAGTTCTTGATGTCTGCAAAACAGTTGGGCGCGGGCGGGATTGACCCTGCTCGCCTACCGAGGTTATGGGAGTGATGAGGACCTTTTGGGAAACTGGCTAAGCGCCAGCATGCTACCGAGATGGACTCTCCAAAGCGAGTCATCGATGTACGTTGCTGTAGGCTACGCAGCTAACCTTGAGGGTGCGATGTGAACTAGCCCCTCTCTGAAGTAATGCTTTTTTTGGTGGCGCCGGAGAGACGAAGGGTTTGGCGGCCATAGGAATGTGTTTAGTGGGCCGAGAAGAGAGTATTCCTGGCTTTTACTTTTTTGTAGAAGACGGCCTTAACCCCACACTACCCTAATCTTCCTGATAGAGAGTCTGTTGAGCAGATTCACTCCCTATTGGGCACGAAACATGGACCCTACGTGCAGAGGACCAACGCACCCTTGGAGTTTTCGAACGGAAGGTGTTGCGTACCATCTACGGCGGAGTGCAGATGGAAGACGGGACTTGGAGAAGGCGAATGAACCACGAGCTGCATCAGCTGCTGGGAGAACCAACCATCGTCCATACCGCGAAAATCGGGAGGCTACGGTGGGCGGGTCACGTCATCAGGATGTCGGATAGCAACCCGACTAAAATGGTTCTCGAGAGTCATCCGACCGGTACAAGAAGACGTGGAGCGCAGCGAGCTAGGTGGGTCGACCAAGTGGAGGACGATCTGCGGACCCTACGCAGAGTGCGGAACTGGAGACAAACAGCCATGGACCGAGTGGAATGGAGGCGGCTACTATGTACAGCAGAGGCCACCCCGGCCTTAGCCTGACCGGTAAGGTAAGTAAGGTTTAGAAGGAAAAACAACAACACATTCCCATTGCCACCAAACCTACCTCCAAGAAGGCATTACTTCAGAGAGAGTCTAGTGCGCATCGTACCCTCAAAATTAACTGCGTAACTGCGTAACTGCTGGCGCTTATTGGTCCTTCCTCTGAAGGCGCCCTACAAGCATCTGCCAGCATCAAGAACTGATACTTGCGTGCAACGTGATTTGACCTGCTGACTCAGGCCCTTCTTCTTCTTCTTCTTTATGGCTCAACGTCCCCACTGGGACTTGGCCTGCCTCGCTTCAACTTAGTGTTCATTGGGCACATCCACAGTTATTAATTGAAGAACTTTCTTTGCCTGCCATTGCATGAATTTTTATGCAATTACAATGATACACTATCCCCAGAGAGTCGAGAAAATTTCCCCGACCGGAACGGGAATCGAATTCGCCGTCTTCGAATTGGCGATCCATAGCCTAAACCACTAGGCTAACTGGAGACTCAGGCCCTATAGGCCCTATATACGCTCCCGATCAAAAGTTTGGGGTCACCCCCTCAAAAATATGCCATTTTTTTAGGCCTATATCTCCGCCAATTTGCGTCCGATTTCAAAACCCTAGGTTTCATTCAAAAGATAATAAGTCAAAGAAACTTTGAACATGATTTAAAAGAAACTTTTTCAAAAAAATTTGTTTGTAAACTTAACCCAAAGTTGCCAAATTTTCTAAAAAATGAATATTAACTTGCGGCAGTATCGCTGGAAATAGGGTCGACGAAATTTCAAGATGAGAGCGGTAATATGACCCATTTTCTATTAGCTTTCAACTGCTTTTTACAGAACTTAGCTAAAAAATCTAGAAAAAAAAGTTATTAAGTAAATTAACTCTTCATGTCATCGACCAAAAGTTTGGAGTCACCCCTCAATATGACGTATCAGCCAAAAGTTTTGGGTCGCTTTCGTAAAACATGGAAAAGTGATTTGGTGATATCTTCGTCATCTATAGTTCAATTTTAATTCTTTTTGGCTCATTTCAAATATAATTAACTAATTTTACGTTTGACGTCTTTAACTTAAGGACAAGGTATTTGGAGTACATTGCTCAAAATTTCTAGAGCACCGTTTTTTAGAACCGTTGAACGGATTTGGATTAAAATGCATCACGCTGTTGACAACCACTGAACAATTAGCGTGATGCATTTTCATCCAAATCCGTTCAACGGTTTAAAAAAACGGTGCTCTAGAAATTTTGATGTATGTACTCCAAATACCTTGTCCTTAACGTATTTAACGATTTTTGTGTATAACAATGTTATGTAAATTTAACACATTTCACCACACTTCAAAAAATGAGGCAACTTTACGTTAAGTTTTAGTATGTAAATTTCAACACATATGTGTGGTTCAATGTCTATGCAGTAAGTGTCATTCATTTTGTTTCAAATAAGCCAAGAAGAATTAAAATTGAATGAAAAATGACAAAGATATCACCAAATCACTTTTCCATGTTTTACGATAGTGACCCCAAACTTTTGGCCGATACAGCATTTTGAGGGGTGACCCCAAGTTTTTGGTCGATGACATCAAGGATTAATTTACTTAATAACTTTTTTTCTAAATTTTTAGCTAAGCTCTGTAAAAAGCAGTTGAAAGCTAATAGAAAATGGTTTATACTACAGCTCTCATCTTAAAATTTGGTCGACCCAATTTCCAGCGACACTGCCGTAAGTTTATATTCATTGTTTAGAAAATTTGGCAACTTTGAGTAAACTTAACAAAATTTTTTGAAAAAGTTTTTTTCAAATCATGTTCAAAGTTTCTTTGACTTATTATCTTTTGAATGAGACCTTGAGTTTTGAAATCGGACGCAAATTGGTGAAGATATGGGCCTAAAAATATGACATGTTTTTGAGGAGGTGACCCCAAACTTTTGATCGGAGTGTATCGTCTAACACTAGAAGGGATTGCTGACAATCGGTGCCACAAGTGATTTAGACGTTGCAGATTCTGCATGGACTTCCAAAGAGAATAATCTTCGCGTTGCTTCAGAAGGTACGACAGGTTCCAGTGCCGAAAACGGATAATGGTGTACGGTTGTGGTCTTTGGGATGGCAGAGCAGCCGCGTAGTCGCCGGCTTCATTCAGAACTTCATTCTCTTCTGTGTTGTTAGTTTCAATCCTTGGTCTTGCATGGAATGGCTTTTTATATTTATGAAAAATATTGGGTTGCGAAGCGCTAGCCTGTGATTGACGAGAACCACTTGCCTGTGCATTCTGTGATTTGTATGGAGTAATTTTGCTTAAATACGTTTGCTTCTGAATGGGTTCCCTAGTTTCGGCGTTTTGATTAATTGCGTCGTCAAGAGATTTTGGTTTAGAATTGCGGATAATTGAAGCTAGATAAAAATTTGGTCACTTTAAGGATCTCTAGCGGGTCGGTCGTGCTTAATGGGTGGAGTTGTAGGTTTTATTTCAGCTTTGTATTTAATTCTTTTATCACACTACAATACTTGCTGTAGCTTCTATCACCCTTGCGTATATGAAACAGTTGGTTAAGATTTGTTACGAAATCCCTTTGATCACCAAAATGGTCTCAAAGAATTTGTTTCAACTCTTGTATTGTGTCTGGATTGCCGTTTGCACAAACAACTGTACGGGCTTCCCCTCTTAATTTTTTTATAGCCCTTAAGTAGTGGCTGTTTGTAGAATCTGGAACACCGTTCTCTCCTTCAATTTTGAACTCATCGAAGAGTTCATCTACTTCCTGGAGCCAGGCATTTAATTCCTTTTTATTGCCTGTGTATTCAGACAATTGTTTAATTGGGTCGGGGATATGACAAGCATTTCCCGAAATTTCTGGAAGAACCATTGGAGGAATTTCTGGAAGAATCCTGGTGGGATTTCTGGAGGAATCCCTGAAGGAGAAATTCCTGGATAAATTCACAACAAGGATCGGTATATTCGCCTCACTCCATTCATATTCACTCCTCTTTGCTGAAGCGGATCGAGAAAGACGCAACAAACGGATTGTCGTGATCAAACACGCAACCCCATCATCAGGGGGGGGGGGGGGGGGGGGGGGGGGTGGTGGCGTTTTTCGTAGAGGAATTTTCGGTGGAATTCCTGGAGCAATGCTTGGAAGAAATTTTGGATTAATGCCTGGAGGTATTCCCAAAGGAATTCTTGAAGGAATGCCTGGAGGAACCCCTGAAGAAATTCCTGGAGACATGCCTGTCATGGAGGAATCTCTGGAGAAATTTCAAGGGAAATCTTTAGAGGAATTCCAGCATTAACTTCATGAGGAATTTCTGGTGGAATCCTTTAAGCAATTTCTGGAGGAACCTCAGGAGGAATTCCTGGAGAAATCCCTAGAAGAATTCTTGGGGAAGTTCCGTGGAGTTATTTATGGACGAATTCCTGACGGAACCCCTGAATGAATTCCTGGATGAATCTCTAGAGGAATTCTTGGAGGAATCCCTGGAAAAAAAATCTGAAGAAATTCCTAGATTAATGCCTGGAGGTATTCCCAAAGGAATTCTTGAAGGAATGCCTGGAGGAATGCCTGGAGGAACCCCTGAAGAAATTCCTGGAGACATGCCTGTCATGGAGGAATCTCTGGAGAAATTTCAAGGGAAATCTTTAGAGGAATTCCAGCATTAACTTTATGAGGAATTTCTGGTGGAATCCTTTAAGCAATTTCTGGAGGAACCTCAGGAGGAATTCCTGGAGAAATCCCTAGAAGAATTCTTGGGGAAGTTCCGTGGAGTTATTTATGGACGAATTCCTGAAGGAACCCCTGAATGAATTCCTGGATGAATCTCTAGAGGAATTCTTGGAGGAATCCCTGGAAAAAAATCTGAAGAAATTCCTAGATGAATTCCAAGAGGAATTCTAGGAGGAATTTTTGGAAGAATCATTGGAGAAATTCCTGGAAGAATCTCTGGAAGAGTCCTTAGAGAAATTCCTGGTGGAATCCCAGAAGTAATGCCTGGAAGAACCCCTAGAGGCAGGCTTGTCCACACTGAGCGCATAACAATCCTATTTATGCAATCTTAATAATTTTTATTATGATAGTAGGATGTTGAAATATCCCCCCGGCCCCCCTCCAGATAAAAATCCTAGCTACGCCAATGGCCATTCTACATGTTAAGGCAGAAGACAATGAAGCTAAGGTAACCCTACGCCAATGGCACCCGATATAGGGTGTATTTACAGCAATCATCACGTTACATGCAAACTTAAGGTTGATTTAAAGTGGAAATGGGGAGCTATAGAATCAAATTACGATCATACAATCTTTAACCTTCACATACCCGCCCCCCGACAACTAATTTTGAAAATGCTGGCATTTCGTCAATTTTCATTCGAGTTTTTTGAAGTCGCCCTTAATCGATCATAAATTGGTCCAAGTTTACACTCAAGTGGTCATGTAATATCCGGAACCATTCCGGAGATATTCTTGATTGTACTGGGGTCAGGGGGTGGGGGAGTTGTCTGTTTTACCAAATCACCAAAAGTGATTATTTCGTGTGTTATTGTGCAGGCCCTCGTGGAACCTGTTTTAGGTGTTTCGGAGCGGCCATATCAGTTACTTCATACTTCCGTCAATTTTTTCAGCCCCATTCTCTTGAAATCATGAAGTTTGATAAGTCGCACGGCATGTTTTAGTTGCAAACCAGAAATGTCCCCGATGTCACCCCCGTGGAACCTATGCTATCCAGCAAAAAATAAATGCAACCCACCCGATGTAACTCATTCCGATGTACTAAGTAATCAATGTAATCACGATTCCCATGTACGATTACATCGTTTTGATGTAAAATCTTTTGTTCTTATGAGTACATCATCCTATGTAATATTCATGCAACCGACGCATTGACTGGGTTGCAGCAGTTCAGATGTAATATTA
This sequence comes from Aedes albopictus, assembly GCF_035046485.1. NCBI lineage: Eukaryota > Metazoa > Arthropoda > Insecta > Diptera > Culicidae > Aedes > Aedes albopictus. The sequence continues at coordinate 201,489,887 of NC_085136.1, read as the reverse complement.
CACAACAGTTTTTTTCTGTGTAGATGTTCCGGGGTGGCCATAATAGTTTATACAAACTTCAGGGTATCGTTTCTGACTCAGTCATTCGAAATCAGAAAGTTTGATATGTCGCACGACATGTTTTGGATGAAAACCAGAAGTGACCTCAATGAGGCCCCCGCGGAACCTGTCACGGTGATCCGGATGGGTCAACTTATCTGATTATCGCAGTTGTGTTTTATTGTTCGCAATGAAAATTCCATTGAAAATCGATGGTTCAAACGCAATAATACACGAAACAACCATTTTTAGCCATTTCGGCGCCCTCCTTGACCCCAGTACAATCCGGAATATCACCGGAATGGTTCCGGATATTGCATGGCCTCTTGGGTGTACTAAAGTTGTACCAATTTAAGATCGTTTGAGGGCGACTTCAAACAAGTTGAATGAAAATTGACGAAATGCCTGCATTTTGAAAATAAGATGTTGGGGGTCGGGTACGTGAAGGTTAATCAGTCGCATAATTGTCATTTCCACTTTAAATCAACCTTAAGTGTTTGTCCGATCTTCTCCCGAACAAAGTTTGTAATGAACTTTTTTGACATCGTAAACCAATGCCTACCTCGATGTGCGAAAAGTTTGCGTTCAGCGGACTGCCACATCGCCGCAGCCAACTTGACGCAATCGAACGCAACGCAGCAACGAACGGAATAACATCCTAGGGAAGAACGAAAGGGACAATGAAAAACTCGCGCGCAAACCCAGCATCTTCGAAGCGGCTCAATCTCTCTCCAAGTGGACCGCGCGGCGTTTAGACAAACTCTGTTATTTTTCTTATAATAGTTAAGTGAATCACCAGTGCTTTTTTATTTCCGGAATCGAAAGTCCCGTGTAGCTTAGTAATACAGTCCGCTAAATTCTCTGTGCTTTCCACCTACGAACAATTTTCTGGTGTTGGTCTGTGCGAAGACGCAACAGTGTTCATGCAAAGTAATGATTGCTCTAAATACACCGTATATCTGCATGCAATAAGGCTTCAGCACCGTGGTTACTTGGGTCCTTTACACTCCTTTCCGTCGAAAGGCTGTCTAGCACGGCTAGATGTTAGCTGCTAACATTTCTTGCTAATCATCTTCAACACCATTCTGTAGGGTCCACTTCCGGAAGCAACTCTCGCAACGGCAAACTCCAGCTCTCCAGTTCAGAAGCTTTCTCCGGTCGTTCGGATTCACCAGACTTCCCACAGGTTCGCTGTCCGTCGTCCGCCGACGCTCCACTTTCTCGCAACTGTCACTCTACACGCTCACTCATAATTGCTCAATTCGCACCATCTACACACTCAATGTAAACATAGAGAGTGCATGCCAGTACAAACCCTACACCCCCATCTTTCTTTAAAAAAATGTTATGAACCTGACATCTAAACAATCTCTCTTTATGTAACACTAAAACTACATGCTCCCTTGAATTCAGCAAATTTAACCCATGCTCTGAAATGCAGCCTTATTATTACTCAGCACCTATAATTTACGCTATGCAACTCAATACTTGAAAACAACAATCCACAATGCCTCCGCTGGACTTTGGCCTGCCCAGTCGCAACATTCCATAAACAATCTAACATCAAGGTCCTTCCCCACCTGCTATTGGACGAACTTGCACATTGTGGGAAGCTCATTGATATATCACATCCAGGAAGTCTCAAATACCTTACGATGGAGACGGGAATCCAACTCAGCCTCTCTTGGTTAGAAATTGCAAGCCATATCCATTAGACCAGTGTTGCTCAAACTGCGGCCCGCGGCTTAGACGCTAAATCTCAATTTAGCCCGAGGTATGCTTCAGCCCAAGCACCACTGCATTGGACTCACTGGAGATCCAACATCAGTCAAACACGAAAACACATCCGCAAAACCAGAAACAATTATCCAACCTCCTTAATTATCAAACCCCGTCACACAAATTATCAGAACAATCCACAAAACAAGACTCTGTGTTCAGCAGCTAAATACCATCAACCTCATTGCATCTTTGCATGCCGGCCCACATGCTCCCCAACATCAACGTGATGTGACGTGGCTCAACTATTTTCAAATAACATCCCCTTGGCTTTTCAAACCTTTTGCAATTCTAATTCCAACCTTTTATCAATGAACAACAGTCAATAGCTTTGTCAATAGTTTTACATAACGTTTATTTTTCCATGACAAGGAAATAATTTAGAGAAGCCACTCTATTCGTCAAAGTTCAATAGAATTCTATAAGCCGCACTGCACCAATGCGTCAAGCAAAAGAATGAATGCATATAAATAATGTATATGAGAGAAACTAGACAAAGTAAGACAAAATGCCTAAATTGGCTTCTCTAGTGGTGTTGAGATAATTCCAAATTCTGAAACTGCATGCCAAACTGAGCCGAAATCCAAATTTTCATGAGTTTTGGTGGTGGTTTTGGTTTTTGGATTTCTTTACCTCTCAAAAATTTCAGTTTTCATGGCACAACACATCTTGGCCATCCACAATGAACCCAAACCTTGAAGTCACTATTTTCTCTTCTTAGTCACGTTTTCTGTCTGTGCCTTATACTCATTTGGTTTGATAGGAGCACGTGTGTCACTCTCCGAACTTATGCTTCATTCGAACTACACACTGATTTTCATAATATTGCTGACTCCTTCGGTGAACGGTGTAAGATTTATTAGTCATAGAGCTCAACTCCTTTCAACACTAGATACTTTATTTTTCACCCAACTTCGCAAGTGTGCAATTCAATGACGCACAAAGCCCAACCAAATTTTCTCATTTTAATCCCAACCATCCGCGTAGATAGCCAGCCAATCTTCAACAACCAAGTTTCAGCAACCCTTGGTATAATCAACAATCCATTCTTGAATCCAGCATCCGGGTCAGTAAACAGAACATGTCTCGCTTTCCCTTCCACTCCATGTACAAACCATCAAACATCACACGTTCGCTTGGTGTAATTGTGACAACTGTTGCATCAAAGCCATCGAACTACGAAAACCCTGTTCTCCTCTTCCAAGCCAGAATCAATGGATCAATGAAGCCAACTTTTCTAGTGTTCTCCGCATGTAAACAAAGGCGCCAGCGTATATGGGCATTAACATTGTGACACCAGTGGAGTTACGTCAAACACACAAGGCTACAGTGACACTTTCTGTTCGCTTCATAGCGGCCGTTTTAGTTGTTTTAGTGATCCATTATATACATGTATTACCCATTACAAGCAGGGAATGAAATTATCGGCAAATTGAGACGAAAATGGGCGTTTTCCGAGCAACCGAACAATTCTACGATTCTTTTTCCAGCGAGAAATGTTTATCGGTCACTGCTGCTGTCCACGATCAAAGATATCTGAAAACTGAAAATCGCTCTTGCCATTTTCGCTATCCAACTTTATCCGCCTTGCCGGTTATCGCGATAATTATCAGAAGGCAAATAACAAAAATTGTGCCGCCAACGGGATTCGAACCAAGACCCTCCACAAAAATGTTTCTTAGCGAGCACCATAACCACGCGGCCACACAAGCTGCTCGAGAGGTGGAAGAAATTTGATGCATAAAAGCTACCTTTGGTTGCGACGGCGAAACGGAAAGGCGAACAAAGAGCAGAGAGTAAACCAGTGGGCTTTTCATTGCTGGTGATAATCCATTTTCGGCGCTGCGGGACGAGTGAGAACACATTCTCGGGAGAAATCCGGGTCTGAATTTATCGCATGTCTTTTTTCGCCGATAATGCGTGTGAGCGAGTTTTCTATGATCGCGATCGTGATCGATAATTTCATTCCCTGATTACAAGTACTTTCAAACCATGGAATACAATGATTCACGTCTCATGCAAGAACTATCAGGCGATAACACGATTTACTTCTAGTGCTCTCGAAGTCTCAAGTGCAACTTGGAATCTCTAAGTCAGACCAATCTTCCTAGAGCAGGGTATGAAAAACGGATCACGCTGAAAAACAAACACTTTGTCCTAAGCGGTGCATGTTGGTAACAAAGGCGCTCCGCAACAAACGCATGTCAGGCGATGAGAGCAATAAAACAAACATCACATGCGGTGCGTGTGCTGATATTCCGGCTTTTCTGCTGAAATTTTCGACCCACATCATCGAATTCATGAGCATTTGGACGAATTAAGACTCTTGCCATCCTCAGAGTCGAGTTTCAGTTGTAAAACAATGCGGAAATCACGATGTGAATAGAACGAGACAAATATTCCTACCGTTTTTGTTGTGAACAAACTCGGGAGCGATTTTGTCATTATCTGCTAACGAAAAAACAAAGCGTTGTTGCCGTGCCATCTTTGTTGCCTATTTTTTGCTTGCGGTGGCATATTCTGCGTACACTGTCCTAGAGGCATCCTCAAACCATGGAAACATTACACTGCCTTCAAACACAACATGCAAGACATCGCCTCTCCATCATCCAGCCAATCATCACACTGATCCCAATCCACTAATATACCCTGGTTTTCTTCAAGATGTAATGGAAGCACTTCCCAATTTCCAAGCACCCTACCTGAAGGAAGGAGCTTCTAAAGCAAATTAATTTATTTCCATGCGCCCCCAGCCATGGAAATTATACCATGTTGTGGTTACAGAAACTGCCAAAACCACTACCAACTACTATTGTGTATTCAACGCACCCTTAAGTCATGACAACACAAAACCTCGATGTCACCTGATTGCAGGAATTTACGGATCCTTTTCCAGGCGCCCCCAAGCCATGGAATCACTACCTTGCTCCCAAGCACCCTTGCAGGGACTTTCAAGGTTAATCATTCTCTTTGATCGGCAACCCGCAACGATCAAACGTTTCTTTCGACCGGCAACCCGCCACGGCCTCGATTATAACCGGCACCCGCAACGGTTAAGTTCCTTTCGACCGGCACCCGCTACGGTCTCAATTGTCCTTTCAACCGGCACCCGCAACGGTTGAATTTCTTTCGACCGGCACCCGCTACGGTCTTTTTGTCCTTTTTAACTGACACCCGCAACAGTTAAATTTGCTTCGACCGGCACCCGCCACGGTCTCATGTGTTCTTTTAACCGGCACCCGCCACGGTTAAAATTTTCTTCAACCGGCAACCCGCCACGGTTGAAAAAAATGTTCAGATAAATACCGATTGTATCACGCACATTCACACTTCTCCGCTAAAACATCATACAAGCACGCTCTCTCAATGAGCTGTCCAAACATTATCCATCAACACCTGCATTTACAAAACACTGTGTCATCAATTCCGTGCAAATAATTACACTCCCTCTTTTAATTTCACCTGCCGAATTGTTGCACCGTTTCTCCCATCATCACAACACCAACCAACCTGCCAGCAATCCATCTGAAAACAAACACGTTCAAGGGGCCAAAAAAACATTCACCGTATACGAGGTCTTCCTTCCCATCCTCGTCGCCAATTGTAGGGTCCACTTCCGGAAGCAACTCTCGCAACAGCAAACTCCAGCTCTCCAGTTCAGAAGCTTTCTCCGGTCGTTCGGATTCACCAGACTTCCCACAGGTTCGCTGTCCGTCGTCCGCCGACGCTCCACTTTCTCGCAACTGTCACTCTACACGCTCACTCATAATTGCTCAATTCGCACCATCTACACATTCAATGTAAACATAGAGAGTGCATGCCAGTACAAACCCTACACATTCTTTATACCATACAAAATGGCAGAAGTAAGTATTTCTTAAACTGTTTAATGAGACCGTCATCATATTGTTAAATCTGCAATCGAAACTAGGAGACCAATTGTGCATAAAATGAACTAATTTATACAAGATTGTCTATCCAATCACATAAATTTTTGATGTTTGGGTGTCAAGGTTGTTCGAACCCTTTTTGGAAAAGAGTCTTTCACTCCAAAAAATATGAAAATTGATCAATATTTCGAAAAGTTATGACAAAATGTTGGTTTTTGATCAAACAATTGTAACATGAGATGGTCCTTCCAACGCATAGGATGGAATTGTAATGAAATCGAATACGATATTTTATTTTGGGGCGTAACTAGGTATATTTTGAAGATGCTTTAACATGTATAATATTTTGCAAAAAAGATTTGGAAATCATATTTTACACATAGTGGGGCAAAGGTTCGAGTCATGTGGCAACTTTAGGTATAAACCTAAAATTCTGCAAAATGTACATATTATCTCTAAGAGTGATGGAATTAGTGAGAAAATTCTATTAAAGTTGAAAAAATGTTGTTTTATCTGAATTTGGCGGAAAACTACTAATTTTTGGTGTAGTAAATTTAACCCTGATTTGGGTAAAATCCAGATCGAATTTTAAAGTGTATTCCAGTTCCAACATCAAATATTAAGTGGTTTCATGTATTCCTATTACCAAAGTGTCAAAATAGTGTGCTACGGTTAGAGAAATTCCAGAAACACAAGATTCGAACTTTTGCCCCAGTGCAGTGGTGGGGCAAGAGTTCGAATAAAACACACACTTACAAAAAGTGTTGTAACTCAAAGTTGAAAAGACATTTGGCGTAACTTTGTTCAGCAAAATTTTAGCTGATGGATGGTAGAATCATCACACGATATTTATTTATTTTTATCTTCTTTGATTTTTTGAAAAAGGTTGAATTTTCAGCTTGGGTCGAACTTTTGCCCCACCTTACTCTATGTATGCGGGAGATCTTGCGGATCAAAATTTAACATGTTTTCGTAGAGCTATTTTCTTTTTTTAAATTGACACCTTTCATCGACTAATTAGCATCACGACAGAAAAATACCTCAATGCGAAAAGCTCTGATATTGAATAATACATTTTGGGAGCTGTACATCACGCTAAAACTGGATATTTTTTACCAAACCTTCTCGCCTCTCTTCGTACGGGTTTTTCTATTCTTGATACTTTGCTTGCTCCACCATTTAATGCCAAACAATAAACGAAACAAGCGACTGTTTTACATATCCTCAACATTGTAATAAGTTGAGCCATTTCAAATATTTTTTTTTCTTTTATATAATAATCAAAATCGTTACGCATAAACCTATCAATAACCGTCAGATCAGTATCAACCGGTGGTGGTGTGGTGGGCCATCTGCTGTCTCAAAAATCCTAACATGTGCCGCAACGATCACATCATCTGGACAGAGACTTGTCTAAGCTGTCGTCACCGATCTCGACAAGCAAGGTCGGCTCTTGAGTCCCCACATCGTCATCATCGGTTTGCTGTGTGTGATATTAATTTCCTTTTTATCTCATCTCTCTTGCCCGGTTAATTTGTATTTGTATAAATAAACCTTTGGGTTGACCCCGAACCGAACGCTCCTCTGCTCCTTCACGGAGCGCTACAACCACACGCCGTCATCAGACAAACCAGTAGACGAGAGGAGCTCTAATCTCAACTTCTAATCAATTAAACGCTCAACATCATCCAGCCATCAGTTGTCTGCTGCTTGGATTCTCGGATTCGGTTCATCTCCTGATGCGACATCCTCTTGCTTCTGCTCTAGAGGACTGCAAGGCGAAGGCACACGCGAACGCTGGCTGGCTGCAGACCAGTAGCCGAATCTGTCGTTCAGAGTAGTTCGACGATTGCTGAGAAACCAGACAGCGAGACTTACGGCTGTTCATTGATTAGGATCTTGTTCTGTAGCCAGCTCGTTTTAACCCTTTTATTCCGTACCAAATGACGCCTCTTTCGGCAGCAGCTAGTCGGCGTCGGGGTACCAACAAGTTGCTCGGCGTGCTGGTGGTACCACTGCTGGAGCCAGCAACCGTTGAATTTCTCGGAAATCTGTCCCATATTGTTGGTATATGGTGTCCAATATGGCACGCATCAATCCCCCTCCATCTCCTTCTGGGTTTCCTTTTCGATCCACGCTAGGTTACCAACACAATCATGCCAGTTGTGTGTTGGCTCGGTTGCAAACTGCGTGCTGTCGTTTTTTATTGCTAATTATGTGAAATATAATTACCATTACACGCATTCACTCGGGCCTTAATTTGATTTAATTAATTCTGGGAAACACGCGAGATTTATCCGTCCTACAGCATGGGAATGGCAGCCGTAGCTGCGACTAAATAGATATTTTATTAGCTGGCTGATTGAGATCCTGGCTTCAAGTGGAACAGTTAGTTTTAAGTGTAGCAACTATGCAGTTGAAGTGAAGAAAAGCAATTATAAAATTAACGTAAAGAAAGTAAAAAATGCCCATTTTTAACACCCCTCCCCCCTCCTCCTATGGCACACTATTTGTATGGGACTTCAAACATTTTTGAGAATGTCGTCACTTTCGTCACTTTTTGAGAAGGTCGTGACTTTCGATTTGAATGAACGAACCTGCATAGGAATCACAACAAAATTACGACCTATTCAATTCAAACGCCAGATTTCTTTTCTATGAGCCATTTTACGAAGTGACAACAATGGTGATGATGATATTGATTTTCACGGGTTCGGAATCATGCTCTTGTCAAAATTTCATTCATAAAATCGGCTCGTAACCTTGTGCGAAAGGTTTGAACACAAGAAAATCAGGGGTTCCAATAAAACTATTTTCACGAGATTTTTTCGTAGATTTTTGAGATATTTTTTGGAAGATGTTTGCCAGGACATGTTCAGGATTGCTTTAGGTAGAAGTGCACAAAATCGTACGGCTTTTTTGGTTTTGGTTTTTATTTCTGTGTATTTTAACTTAAGCGTCTGTTCTAAAGATATTTCTAAAACTCATTTTAGAGCAGTACTGTCATGGTAAAATCAGAGCTGGTTACTCAAGGTTTTCAAATTCCAACGCCCTATGTACTGGTACGCACCTAAGGAAAAACTTAAATATTAAATTTTATGCACATTATTTGCATGATTTTTTCAAATACGGACAATCTTTCTTTAGTATTAAATAAGCTCAAAGGACCAGCAAGTTTATGAACCAATGACTAAAGAGTTGCTAGAAAAGTGCTTCTGAAATTTCTCCAATAATTTCTCAAACTGCCCAAAAAGTTATGCTGATGAAACTCTTGGGTGAGTTATTTTGACGATTTTTTTTCAGGAATTATTTCAAGAACTCTTCTTATGACCACAAAAAAGATAGCCTCAAGAAATCCTTCGAAATTTCCAGCATTCTCCAGTTTCCCAGGTATTCCTTCAGATATTCCTTAAAATAAATTTTTCTTAGGACTTTCTTTTGGTCGTTACTTTAAAAATTCTTCCAGTTTAGTTTTCAATTTCTGCTAATAAATTCTTATCCGAAATTTCCTGTAGGCTCTAGGGCTTCAAAAATTGCTTCAGAGATGTTAGTTATTTTTCAAGAAATTATTTCAAAAATTCTTTCTTTACATTGAAAAAAAGAAAATATTTAGAAATTTCTTCAGTCACCCCTGACGAAATATCCCCTTTACATTCATTGGAAGAATTTCCGAAAAATCTAGACGAATTATTTAAAAAAAAAATCCGTGCGAAAATTACTGAAGAAATCCCTTGATGACATTCATAGAGAAATCCTTAAACTACTGAAGTCTACAGAAGATATTTCTGCAGAAATTCCTAAAGAAGTTTGAAAAGGAATTTCTTCTTGGAGTTTTTTTGTAAATCTTCTGTCATTAATTATAATGTTGAAATCCCAGAAAAAATCTTGTCTACGGATATTGAGGAAAACCACTTAGTGAGATTGGCACGGTAAAGGCTGGGTATGCTGCGCAATTCAGATCCTATTGTGATCCACTAGCCTCTGCCCAGCAATGCCTATCCCTACCTCCACGCGGTACCGGCCGGAAACTATGAGCAACCTTAGGGAAGATCGGGTAACCAACCCCGGTGGTAACTTTGGTCGTAGGCTGACAGGGAAGGGGGGGTTTGCTTCAGCAAACCTGAGCGTCTGTTTTCCAGGAGGAGTGGCTCACAACAGCGTCTAATCCCCATGTTAGGGGCGGCTGATCTACGTCCGAGTGCCAGGGAAGGACTCTAAGCTCAACTGTGCACTATGGTCCTCCGGAAAGTAGGGGGTTGGTGTCAGGCCTTACGAGCCAGCCGTAAAAAACCATTGTAACGGAAAATCAGCAACAGAATAATACAAACCGAGACCAACGGCAACGACCCCAGCGAACAAAAAGGACTTGCGATTGGAACTGGTACGTGGAACTGCCGATCTCTCAACTCCATTGGGAGCACCCGCATACTCGCCGATCTACTGAAGGACCGCGGGTTCGGCATCGTAGCGCAGCAGGAGGTGTGTTGGACAGGATCCATGGTGCGAATGTTAAGAGGTAATCATACCATCTACCAGAGCTGCGGCAACACACGCGAGCTGGGAACAGCTTTCATAGTGATGGGTGATATGCAGAGGCGCGTGATCGGTTGGTGGCCGATCGACGAAAGAATGTGCAGGTTGAGGATCAAAGGCCGATTCTTTAACTTTAGCATAATATACGTGCACAGCCCACACTCCGGAAGTATTGATGATGACAAGGACGCATTTTACGCGCAGCTCGAACGCGAGTGCGATCGCTGCCCAAACCACGACGTCAAGATCATCATAGGTGATTTGAACGCTCAGGTAGGCCAGGAGGAGGAATTCAGACCGACGATTGGTAAGCTCAGCGCCCACCAGCAGACGAACGAAAACAGCCTACGACTCATTGACTTCGCCGCCTCCAAAATATGGCCATACGTAGCACCTTTTTCCAACACAGCCTCCCGTATCGTTACACCTGGAGATCACCACAGCAGACGGAATCGTAAAATCGACCACGTTCTGATTGACGGACGGCACTTCTCTGACATTATCGACGTCAGGACCTATCGTGGCGCCAACATCGACTCCAACCACTATCTGGTGATGGTCAAACTGCGCCCAAAACTCTCCGTCATTAACAATGTACGATACCGGCGACCGCCACGGTACAACCTAGAGCAACTGAAGCAACAGGATGTCGCCTCAGCATACGCGCAGAATCTCGAGGCCACGTTGCCAGACGAGGACGAGCTCGATGAGGCCCCTCTAGAGGACTGCTGGAATACAGCGAAGGCAGCCATCAACGACGCAGCCGAGAGCACCATCGGGTACGTGGAACGAAATCGACGGAACGAATGGTTCGACAAAGACTGCAGAACGGTTTTGGAGGAGAAGAATGCAGCGAGGGCGGTAATGCTGCAGCAAGGGACTCGACAGAACGTGGAACGTTATAAACAGAAGCGGAAACAGCAGACCCGTCCTTTCGGGAGAAAAAGCGCCGCCTGGAAGAAGCGGAGTGTGAAGAAATGGAACTGCTGTGCCGTTCCCAAGAAACACGGAAGTTCTATCAGAAGCTCAACGCATCCCGCAACGGCTTCGTGCCGCGAGCTGAAATATACAGGGATAAAGACGGAGGGCTCTTGACGGACGGACGTGAGGTGATCGAAAGGTGGAAGCAGCACTTCGATCAGCACCTGAACGGCGTGGAGAACGTAGGCACGGGAGCCCACGGCAACGGAGGAAACGACGACGCCAGTGCAGTGGAGGACGGAAATGAACCAACTCCCACGCTGAGGGAGGTTAAGGATGCCATTCACCAGCTCAAAACCAACAAAGCAGCTGGTAAGGATTGTATCGCAGCTGAACTCATCAAGATGGGCCCAGAAAAGTTGGCCACCTGTCTGCATCGGCTGATAGTCAGGATCTGGGAAACCGAACAGCTACCGGAAGAGTGGAAGGAAGGGGTAATCTGCCCCATTCACAAGAAAGGCGACCATTTGGAATGTGAGAACTTCAGGGCGATCACTATTTTGAATGCTGCCTACAAAGTGCTATCCCAGATCATCTTCCGTCGTCTGTCACCTAAAACAAATGAGTTCGTGGGAAGTTATCAAGCCGGCTTCATTGACGGCCGGTCGACAACGGACCAGGTCTTTACCGTACGGCAAATCCTCCAGAAATGCCGTGAATAGCAGGTCCCAACGCATCACCTGTTCATCGACTTCAAAGCGGCATACAACAGTATCGACCGCGCAGAGCTATGGAGAATCATGGACGAAAACGGCTTTCCTGGGAAGCTGACTAGACTGATGAAAGCAACGATGGACGGTGTGCAAAACTGCGTAAGGGTTTCGGGTGAACTATCTAGTTCATTCGAATCTCGCCGGGGACTGCGACAAGGTGATGGACTTTCATGCCTACTCTTCAACATCGCTCTGGAAGGTGTGATGTGACGAGCCGGGCTCAACAGCCGGAGAACGATTTTCACAAACTCCAGACAATTTGTGTGCTTTGCGGACGACATGGACATTATTGCCAGAACATTTGGAACAGTGGCAGAGCTGTACACCCGCCTGAAACGCGAAGCAGCAAAGGTCGGACTGGTGGTGAATGCCTCAATGCTCTTAGACTGAGAAAGCCACAACAGTTCAATCAAAAACAAAGTACATGGAGGCGCATCATCAGCGGAAGTCGGGCCTACTACGGGCTCCAGAAGAAACTGCGGTCGAAAAAGATTCACCCACGCACCAAATGCACCATGTACAAAACGCTAATAAGACCGGTGATCCTCTACGGGCACGAGACATGGACCATGCTCGAGGAGGACCTGCAAGCACTCGGAGTTTTCGAGCGACGCGTGCTAAGGACGATCTTCGGCGGTGTGCAGGAGAACGGTGTGTGGAGGAGAAAGATGAACCACGAGCTCGCTGCACTTTACGGCGAACCCAGCATCCAGAAGGTGGCCAAAGCTGGAAGGATACGGTGGGCAGGGCATGTTGCAAGAATGCCGGACAACAACCCTGCAAAGCTGGTGTTTGCAACTGATCCGGTTGGCACAAGAAGGCGTGGAGCGCAGACAGCACGATGGGCGGACCAGGCGGAGCGTGACTTGGCGAGCATCGGGCGCGACCGAGGATGGAGAGCGGCAGCCACGAACCGTGTATTATGGAGAAATATTGTTGATTCAGTTTTATCTTGAATTTGATGTAATACTAAATAAATGAAAGGAACTTAGTGACATTCCCATAAGAATTCGTTAATTAATGTTTATAAAAAATCCAGGAGAAATCTCTTACCAAAATTCGTGGAGGATATTTTTGAAATATACCCGGAGGAATTCGTAAACGAGTTTTAAGGAATCCTTGGAAGAATGTCTAGATAAATACCTAAAAAACAAAACCATGAATGAATTTCTGGAGCAATTCTTGATAAAATTTATGGAAGCGATCGTAAAAAAATATTTGTACGCATTACTAAAAAATACCCGCAAGATTTTTTGAAAAAAAATACTAAACAATCTGATGACATCCCTGGCAAAAATTTTGAATGAAACCCTGGAAGCTTTCGTAAGAAAAATCCCTACACTTACATAATCTCTAGCCGAGTATCTGATGGATTACATGGAAGAACAACAAAGCTAACACAAAGTATTATATGATGTTGAATAAGATGATAAAGTGGAGGTTATATGCGCCCCCACTTTTGCATCCTTTTCATCATCATATGCGATCATGTGTTGACTGGGGAGTTCTTGAAAACCTGAAAAAATACTGTGGGCTTCGTGGCCGTGCAGTTAGATGTGTCAGTCCTCTGGCCATTCCGAAAACCTGGGAGTGTGGGTTCGGTAACCAACCCCGGTGGGAGCTTTGGTCGTAGGCTGACAGGGAAAGGGGGAGGGGTTGCTTCTGAAAACCTGAGTGTCTGTTCACTAGGAGGAGCGGCTCACAACAGCGTCTGATCCCCATGTTAGGGGCGGCTGATCAACGTCTGAGTGCCAGAGAAGGAATCCATGGTCTACTGTGCACTATGGTCCTCCGGAAAGTAGGGGCTGGCGTTTGGCACAACGAGTCAGCCGTTAAAAAAACATTGTAACGGAAAATCCTTTATCGCGCAGCTCGAACGCAAGTACGACCGCTGCCCAAACCACGACGTTAAGGTCATCATAGAAGATCTAAACGCTCAAGTAAGCCAGGTGGAGGAATTCAGACCGATGATTGGAAATTTCAGCGCCCACCAACAGACGAACGGAAACGGCCTACGACTTATTGATTTCGCCGCCTCCAAAAATATGACCATACGTAGCACCTTTTTCCAACACCGCCTCCCTTATCTTTACACCTGGAGATCACCACAGCAGACGGAATCGCAAATCGACCACGTTCTTCTTGACGGGCGGCACTTCTCCGACATCATCGATGCCAGGACCTATCGTAGCGCCAACATCGACTTCGACCACCACCTAGTGATGATCAAACTGCGCCCAAAACTCTTCGTCATCAACAATGTACGGTATCAGCTACCTCCACGGTACAACCTAGAGCGACTAAAACAATCACATGTCGCCTCAGCATATACGCGCAGAATCTCGAAGCCGCATTGCCAGACGAGGGCGAGCTCGATGAGGCCCCTCTAGTACAGTGAAAGCAGCATTCAACGACGCAGCAGAGAGCACCATCGGGTACGTGGAACGGAATAGACGGAACGAATGGTTCGATGAAGAGTGCAGAACGGTTTTGGAGGAGAAGAACGCAGCGAGGGTGGTAATACTGCAGCAACGGACTCGACAGAACGTGGAACGTTATAAACAGAAGCGGAAACACCAGACCCGCCTCTTTCGGGAGAAAAAGCGCCGCCTGGAAGAAGCGGAGTGTGAAGAAATGGAACTGCTCTGCCATTTCCAAGAAACACGGAAGTTCTACCAGAAGCTCAACGCATCCCGCAAGGGCTTCGTGCCGCGAGCCGAAATATGCAGGGATAAGGTCGGAGGCCTCTTGATGGACGGACGTAGGGTGATCGAACAGTGGAAGCAGCACTTCGATCAGCACTCGTGCGGCTAGTGTCACCAAGCATTTAGTCGCATCGTGCTGAGCAGCGCGGGTTCGATTCCCGCCGCAGCAGTCAGGAACAGTTTTAGGCTGTGCCACTGGGCGGTGTTTGCTAGTCCGTTATCTAGCGTCGTATTTCCTTCAAAGAGCGAATATTTCTTTAGAAGCATTGGACGTGTCTCTGTCTTTTTGAAACGGAGGAAACGACGACGCCAGTGCTGCGGAGGACGGAAATAAACCAACTCTCACGCTGAGGGAAGTTAAGGATGGCACTCAAACCAACAAAGCGACTGCTAAGGATGGCATCGCAGCTCAGTCATCAAGATGGGTCCAGAAAAATTGCCCACTTGTCTACATCGGTTGACCGAACATCTAACGGAGGAGTGGAAGGAAGGAAGAGATAATTTACCCCATTCAAAAGAAAGGCGACTATTTGGAATGTGAGATCATCAGAGCGAGCACTATTTTGAATAGTGCCTACAAAGTACTATCCCAGATCATCTTCCGTCGTCTGTCACCTGAAACGAATGAGTTCGTTGGAAGTTATCAAGGCTTCATCGATGGCCGGTCGATAACGGACCAGATCTTCACCGTACGGCAATTCCTCCAGAAATGCCGTGAATACCAGGTCACAACGCATCATCTGTTTATCGACTTCAAAGCGGCATACGACAGTATCGATCGCGCCGAGCTATGAAGAATCATGGACAAAAACGGCCTTCCTGGAAAGCTGACTACACTGATTAAAGCAGCGATGGACGGTATGCAAAACTGCGTAAGGGTTTCGGGTGATCTATCCAGTTCATTCACATCTCGCCGGGGACTGCGACAAGGTGACGGACCCTCATGCCTACTCTTGATGCGAGTATGTGGAGAATGAATCACTCGTTCGAATGCTAAATCCAGAAATGTAAATGTGTAAATTTTACACGGCGCTCACAGTGGGAAATTAAGGAAAGAAATCGTCAGAGAGCCCCGAAACCTAAGAAAATCATGAATTTCACTTTCCGATTGCATGAATTGTTTTTTGATATGTAGCATGCTTCTGCGCTGAGAAAATAGCAAGTGAGTGTAACTCTTTCCAAGTGAGTGAGAAGTGGTCAAGTGTGTGATCACGTGGACATGAAGGAACCGTGGTTAAAAGATCCTTCGTTGAGGAACTGGCAACTGGTACAACAATTAATCATGTTAACCCTCGAGCGATCGCGCTGTTGTATTTTGTACAACACGATGAAAAAATCCCGCTTTTTGTACTCAGCATTAGCGTGGTGCTGACGCAGGTAGTCAACCGCGCGAGTTACGGAAGGTTAAGCAGAAGATCACTTGGCTGTACCTACACTTGAATGAATGGGGGCAGCAGGGACGGATGTCCTGGGGCCTGACGCACCCCCCGCTTGCGAGTCAGCCGCGTAGTTGCCGGCTAAGAATAGGACTACTAACCCCAATTCAAGGTGTCAAGCGACCCGTGCCGAGGAATGAGTGATCGAGGGGGTGAAAAAGATGCTCGATCTTTAACGGAGCCTGTGGGGTACCTGGGCACCTCCCACAGTATGCTGTCCCTTACCGCGTTAATGCAGAGCTCTGGCGTGGTGGACATTATTTCTCGTGCAACTCGTGGGAACAATGAGCAAGAATTCAAAATCAAATAATTTAGGTGGAAGTAGCGGTGCGATCAACCCCTTCGCAAGAAGCGGGTTGATGAGGTCTCCTACAAGGAGAAGCGAGGAGTCAGGTGCTGGAAGCTGCTTACGCAGCTCAAGCGTGGGAGCTCCTGTCCACTCCACGGCAAGCCAGCCGGCGGAGGTCATGGACGGAGCATGGTTGCTGAGGGCCATCAGCCAAGTTGCAGAAAAAAGGACGGCCCGCATTTGAGGTGGCTGAGCAGCAGCTCGGCAAAATTATCGACTTTGCGACAACCAAGTCGAATATAAGCAAGGACCTGAAAACGGCCTTGCTTCGGCTTAGGGCGTCTGTCGATAATGCCAAGCAGGAGCACGCGGTTGCGTTGCTGGCTGCAGCAGCGGCGGAACCCGCAAAGGAGAAAGCGTCTAAGTTTACGCAAACGGAGGCCTTCTCCTTCGCGGGTAGTCCGAAGAGAGTGGAAGCGAATGCTCGCGACAAAAGCGACAAGCATTCGCAGAAGCGGGCGAGGCAGCCGTCAGGTGAGGAGCTGTCTGGCGGCGCCCGCAAGGCCAGGCGTATAATAACCCCGAAAGCCGGTGGTAACGCTGGAAAGTCGGACCCCAGCCAGGGTTCCCGGAAAGCTGGGAAGGGTGGGCCTGAAAAGGCCGGCCCGTCCCGGAATGATGGGAACAAGGGGTTGCGACCAATGGTGGGCCCTCAGCAGCCACAGAGCAGGGCGATCCAAGGAGAGGACCCTCCTTGGACAAAGATAGAGCGGAAGAGGAAGAAGAAGGGGAATCCGCAGGTAGAAGCGCAGGTCGCCAAGCCAAGGCGTAGGAAGGCAGGTGCCAGGCGCGAAAAAGGTGACGCTATCGTCATCAAGACCGAACAGTCGAAATACTCGGACGTCTTGAAGGCGATGAGGTGCGACGCCAAGCTCGAGGGTCTGGGAGCCGACGTACGCAGTATCAGACGTACTCGTACGGGCGAAATGATCCTGGAGCTTAAGCGCCAGAAGGATCACAAGGGCGCCGCCTACAAGAGGCTGGCAGAAGAGGTCCTTGGAGATGGAGTGGAGGTGAGGGCTCTTACGCATGAGGCGACTCTGAAGGTCAAAGACCTAGACGAGATCACCGAAGCGGAAGAGCTCGTCACGGCACTGCGGCAACAGTGCGATGTTCAGGTGGCCGCCACAGCCGTCAGGCTGCGGAAGGGGCCAGCAGGGACACAGATAGCTCTGGTTCAGCTACCTGTGGCGGATGTTAAAAAGTCCGTTAAAGTAGGGAGTATTAAGGTGGGCTGGTGTGTTTGTCACCTGACATTCCACGAGCCACCTGAGGTTTGCTTCAGGTGTCTGGAACCAGGACACAAGTCGTGGGACTGCAAAGGCCCCGACAGGCGCAAACTGTGTAGGCGATGCGGCGCTGAAGGTCATAAGGCCCAAAGCTGCACGAGTCCGCCCATCTGCATGGTCTGTACCGGGAAAACCTCGAAAAACAGACATGCGATGGGTGGTCCAGGGTGCCCGGCCTTCAAGAAAGCCGCAGTGAACAACAAATCACAGTGCAGGTAACGCAGCTGAACCTGAACCACTGTGATGCGGCTCAGCAACTGCTTTGTCAGGCGGTTTCTGAGTGGGAGACGGATATCGCCATCATTTCGGACCCATACCGAGTACCCGCCGGCAACGGCAACTGGGCCTCGGATGGGACCAGGAAAATGGCGGCGATATGGACGACGGGTAAATACCCCATGCAGGAGTTGGTGTCTACTACCTATGAGGGCTTCGTGGTCGCCAAAGTAAACGGGGTCTTCTTCTGTAGCTGTTATGCGCCTCCGCGGTGGCCGATCGAGCGGTTCACGCAAATGCTGGACCGCTTAACGACCGTGCTAACAGGGCGAAGGCCGGTGGTAATAGCGGGTGACTTCAATGCCTGGGCTGTGGAATGGGGAAGCCGTTTCACGAACCAGCGGGGTCAGATCCTGCTAGAAACACTGGCCATCTTAGATGTCGACTTGGCTAACGTCGGTACCAAGAGTACCTATAGTCGAAACGGAGCGGAGTCAATTATTGACGTGACCTTTTGTAGTCCTGGCCTAACAAGTAGTTCGAACTGGAGAGTAGATGATGGCTACACTCACAGCGACCACCTGGCGGTTCGCTACAGTATCGACTACAACAACAGCAGTCAGCGGATAGAAGAAGAGGCGGCTAGGCCAAGGCCAAGCCCTCGTAGGTGGAAGACATCATACTTCGACGAAGAGGTATTTAGGGAAGCGCTCCGCCGTGAGCGAAACTTACTCGGTTTAGACGGCGACGAGCTGGTAGCGGTGCTCTCACGTGGTTGTGATGCGACCATGCCTAGGAGAGTCCACCCTAGAAATGGGAGGCCACCGGCTTACTGGTGGACCGACGCGATTGCGGACCTGCGCCGCGCCTGCCTACGGGCTAGGCGGCGGATGCAGCGAGCACGATCAGAGGAAGAGCGAAACGAACGGCGGGTGGTGTTCGCCGCTGCAAAAGCCGCGCTCAAGACCGAGATAAGAGCAAGCAAAAAGGCCTGCTTTGAGGGTCTCTGTCAGAGTGCCAATACGAACCCGTGGGGTGATGCCTACAGGATCGTTATGGCCAAGACGAGAGGTGTGATGGCTCCTACAGAGCAATCTCCAGAGATGTTGGAGGGGATCATTGGAGGACTTTTTCCGCGTCATGATCCTAGTCCTTGGCCTCCTTTCGTAGGACAGCCGGGGACTGGGGCTGGCGATGAGGAAATGGTCACCGATGTGGAACTTGCGGGGATAGCTAAGTCCCTTAGCGTAGGTAAGGCCCCAGGTCCGGACGGAGTTCCGAACCTGGCCTTAAAAGTAGCTATTGCAGAAGCTCCCGAGATGTTCAGGTCTGCTATGCAGAAATGCCTGGACGAGGGAGTTTTCCCAGACGCTTGGAAGAGGCAGAGCCTGGTACTATTGCCAAAGGCGGGGAAACCACCCGGAGACCCGTCGGCATATAGACCAATATGCTTGATTGACACGGCGGGGAAGGTGCTCGAAAAGATCATCCTCAATAGAATGTTGAAGTTCACTGAGGGCGTAAATGGTCTCTCGAGCAACCAGTATGGCTTCCGGAAGGGGAGGTCCACCGTAGACGCTATCTTGTCGGTTACAAAAACCGCCGGGAAAGCACTCGAGCCTAAGAGGAGGGGAATTCGCTTTTGCGGGGTAGTGACTCTGGATGTAAGGAATGCATTTAATAGCGCCAGTTGGGCTGCTATTGCTGATGCGCTCTTGCGTCTGGGGATACCGGAGTACTTGTACAAGATTCTCGGAAGCTACTTCCAGAATCGCGTACTAGTTTACGACACGGAGGTGGGTCGGAAGTGCTTTCACATAACCTCAGAAGTCCCGCAAGGTTCCATCCTGGGTCCGGTGTTATGGAATGTCATGTACGACGAGGTGTTGAGGTTAGAGTACCCAGTGGGAGTGGTGATTGTCGGATTTGCCGACGATATTACGCTCGAAGTCTACGGTGAAACGATCGAGGAGGTGAAGTTGACTACCGACCACTCGATCAAGGTTGTGGAGGCGTGGATGCGGTCCAGAAAACTGGAGCTGGCTCACCACAAGACAGAGGTGACGGTTGTGAACAACATGCAGTCGGCGCAGCAGACGGAGATCAGTGTAGGAGACTGCACTATCCTGTCGAAGCGCTCTGTCAAGCACTTGGGCGTGATGATCGACGATAAGCTTACCTTCGGTAGCCACGTCGATTATGCCTGTAAAAGAGCCTCCACAGCTATTGCGGCACTGTCCCGGATGATGTCCAATAGCTCAGCGGTGTACGCCAGTAAGCGCAAGCTTCTGGCTAGTGTTGCTACGTCCATACTTAGGTATGGCGGCCCGGCGTGGGGTACCGCGCTAAGTACTGAATGCTACCGACGGAAGCTGGAAAGTACTTACAGGCTTATGTGTCTGAGGGTTGCAAGCGCGTACCGTACCGTTCCACCTGACACAGGTCCTTACAGGTCATGGTTGCTTCCGACAGTATCTACACCGTTTCGGGCATGCGGATTCTCCCGAATGCCCAGTGTGCAATGGTTTAGAGGAAACGGCGGAACACGTTTTGTTCGTGTGCCCGCGTTTTCGCACAATGCGTGACCGCATGCTTGCCACATGCGGGGAGGACACAACTCCGGACAACTTGGTCCAGAGAATGTGTAGGGATGAGATTAGCTGGAATGCCGTTTCAACGGCTATCACCCATATCGTCTGGGAGCTACAAAGGAGGTGGCGCGTGGACTCGGAGAATGGCTAGTCCAGATGCAGTACAAGAGGTGGTCCAGGGGTTCGAAGTCGGCTTCGTAGGTCATACCGGTGCCCTGCGGTCGAGATCGACCCTTACAGCGATTAAGTGGCCGCGGAGAGGAAGTCCCGGTAGCGGTGCTGTCGTGGCGTCAGTCTACTGGGTTGGATCTGAGCCCGTGGTTGGAAAGGGGTCCCCGGCAAGGGTCGGGGTAGGTGAGACCCTGCTGTCTGCAACCTACGGATGCAGCTGATAAGGCCTGAAGGGTAGTGATACCCTTGCCTTCAGCAGGTCAGATCGGGTTGCATGTGGGCATCAGTTCTTGATGTCCGCTCAGCAGTAGGGCGCGGGCGGGGTTGACCCTGCCCGCCTTCCGAGGACAAAGGGAGTGGCGAGGACCACTCGGGAAACTGGCTAAGCGCCAGCATGCTATCGCGATGGACTCTCCAGTGCGAGTCATCGATGTTCGTTGCTGCTAGGCTACGGCAGCTAACCTTGAGGGTGCGATATGCACTAGCCCCTCTCTGAAGCAATACCTTCTTGGTGGTTCCGGAGAGACGTAGGGTTTGGCGACCATAGGAATGTGTTTTAGTGGGTCGAGGAGAGAGTAGTCCTGGCTTCTACCGGCATTGTAGAAGACGGCCTCATCCCCACACTACCCTAACCTTCCTGTTAGGGTGTCTGATGAGCAGATTTATCCCCCTATGGTTTAGAAGAAAAAAAAAAAACACTTGAATGAATGAAGGAACATGATTGAACGAGCGAAAATGCGAAGATCCAAAACCGCACTTGTCAACGTTAATCGGTGCTCGAAAAGGAAGTGAGTCGCTCATGGTAACTAGAAAAATCCGTGCAATCTGGACCGTACCGGGAAACGAACACAGGCCCCTTAAGCATAGCCTTACTGAAAAGTTTCAGGTTAGTTGCTTCGTCTGTACAGACGCTATGACATCCAACACTTCTCTTGCAAATGTTACGTCATTTATGAATGATCGCGAAAGTACTAGCTAGCATCGACTGCTTCTTCACAACACCCGACTCAAAAAGCTATACCGTCTACCCCCGTTGGTTTGAACGACGCCTCATACAAACCAACGGGGTTCATTTTTAATTTGAACGTCAACAACTCTGTTAGCATCGAAAAACACACTACTGGCAACCTGATTTGGTGTTTTGTTTTGGTTCTGCGATCCGTTTCACACCGTTCCATTAGTTTGAATCATTTGAATCATTTTTAGTTTGAACGATGTGCAGATTAGAGGGGTTCAAACTAAAAAGTGTTCAGATTACATGAGGTCAAACCAACGAGGGTAGACGGTAGGCGAATCAGAGACGCAATATCTAGCGCAATACGCTCTAGGTATATTTCTTTCAAAAGACGAAGACTTCTACACATTTTTCGATTATTTGTGACATTGTTTTATTGTACCTTTCAAGAGTTGATCTTATTTCAATCATTTTGTGTCTCTTGTCTCTTTTCTACCGATAAACTTTTGCGGCTTTTTCGACTTTCTTCCATTCATTTACAATACAGTATTCATTAAGTTTAGCCTTATCCTAGAAGACGTACAGTAATTATTTGCTTTATCTGATTCTTCCAACAAATCAAACTCCGGTTTTAAATTACACGTGGCACAGTCGACAACTGCAATTGCTTCTTGCTCCTAACGTTTCCTGTCTTACAAACTATATTTACAAAACGATTCTGCGCACGGTTTCCTCGGTTATTCCGTCGATTAGGATTTACAGAGACTTTATTTACACATACAAGTTTGTCCCCACGGCTTTGGGTTTGGGTTTCAGTTCCTTGGCCCATCTCTGGTGGGGCCTGGCGTTCAGTTCTTCTGTGTCAACTCTCACGCGTCTCCCGCATGTTTGACAATAATTAAGCCAGATAATAACCTCACTCGCGGTGCTCATCTCGTGAATGTCAATATTTACAAAAGCATCGGATTCATATGAGGCCCGAAGTGACGGACGGGCCAAGTGCCTGAAATTAATTGTTTTTCGAACCGTTTTCCTCCTCTTTTTGGCTGATTGGACTAATATTTACAGGCTGGCACTCGCGCGAATGGCCTCGCTCGCCGAATGATTTTTTGGAGTTTGCGCTCGCATTTTGATGAAGGCAAACAACAACGAGAGAGCGTCTGAATTGCTTTTTTGGATAGGAAGAACGGGGAGTTTTCAACTGAAGCCTGCAGAAATGAATAGTTTTGGGGTGGAAGTGGTAATAAATAGAGTGGATTGAGCCCTAACGAGTCTGGTTTGTGGGAACTTTTGCTACATATCTTCATTTACATATTTGAAAGACCCTTTCTTTTTAGTTTTAGGGTGAGAGAGACTCGTTTTCCTCCGAAGGTAAACCGTAGGGCAGGAGAAAAGTGCTGTATAGTAATAATTTGGTTTTGTTGTTCGAGATACTTTTTACAAAATACGCGAGATCCTATAGGCTAATATTCACAGAACAGGATGGTTGCTTGCTTTGGAACACGACAGTCCTACTGTTGATGAGGATGCGGAGGGCAGGGTGTGAGTTGGCTTCAACCTAAATGCATCGCCCCGCCCATCAGGCTCGGGTGGAAGTAGCCCATGTACAGCTGGGCGCCGGGTGCTCGTCCGAGGGCTGCCATTTTGATCTTTTCCAGCTCGGCCTCCTGGAGTCGTTTCGCTTTCGCCCGCCGGTTCTGGAACCAGATTTTGACTTGGGTTTCGGTGAGTCGGAGCGACGAGCTGAACTCGGCCCGCTCGGCTATACTGAGGTACTGCTTTTCCCGGAACTTCTTCTCCAGCGACAGGAGCTGCTGGGTAGTAAAAGGGGTCCGGGGCTTTCGGTTTGGTTTGTGCTTCCGGAGGTTGCACTTGATGCGTGGGGGTTCGTTATCTGGAAGAAGAACAAAAGAGAGAAGAGTTAGTAAAGTTTGAAAAATAAAACCAATGAATTTGTCTTAAAATAAAAATTTCGCGTTCTTATGTTTACCCGTTAAAAACAGTTTTCCCAACGAATCATTAGGAATCTTCGAAACGATTTATCATGCCCGACATTCTTCCGTAGTGAAAGAGTTGTACTCCACCATTCCAACCTCACAAACATGTGTCAAAACTGTCCAAATTCCTTAGGCCCGTTTCCTCACTTTTGTTCTTACGTTCAAAAATAGAAGCCACGATTACAAAACGCAACAACAAAACATGTCACATCGGTAAACAATCTATTCAATTAACAAACGCTACACTGACTGTCTGTCTTCTGCGCCACATCCCTCGTCCTCCTACTTCAGCCCAGCTGGCTCAGTACAGAAGCGATCCGATTGAGGTTATAATTTATTGTGTCACTTACTCCCTCTCGCACTCCCTTTTGTGCCCTCCGCGCCGCCGATGCCATTCATCCGAACAGCTATTTAACCAGCGCATTATTGGCCGCACCTAGCCCCCTATAACGAGTCCAGCCTCTCACTTGAAGAGCGGATCTCATCTCCTGAAGTGGCGGTGGTGCTCTTCTCCGTTCATCGATGTGCAGCGACGACGACGACGAGGTGCCTACCGACTCAAGAGTTTTCCTTTCAATTAACTCCCGAAGAGTTCCCTGCCTGCCTCTGTCGCACTGTGGTTCCTCCGCACTTCGTCGCTGCCAACTTGGCAGTATCAATTTAAGCTAATAGTCTATTAGTAGCGTTGCGCTTCCAAGGGTTCTTTTTGCTGCGCCGAGGAAGTTGTGATGAAGAAAAAACGCGGGGTCTATTCATCTACGGAGACGTCGAGTTGGTCGTTACACAATCAGTGTTTCCGCCATTTCTGATTAAGCTAAAATATTTTAGAATTCGGAATTTCCGAAGTCCGGAAATAAAAGTGAAACTGGGAAATCTGAATTTCAAATTATTGGATGAAGCATTGAAGAATTTGACGACATCTTAGATAGTTAAGATTGAGTACCGTGCCGCATTTATTTGCGGCTTCAATACTACTTTCTTGGTTCTAGCAAACGTACATCCGTCCCAACTGCCCAAGAACAAACCGAACAGAAGAATTAAAAATAAACATATCGGTGACTACATACGCTACGCATGTTGTTGATGTTGAAGCTGCTGCGTCTACCGAGCGAACGAGGCTGTCAAGTCCGAGTTCCGATCTGCCAGCCAGCAGCACAAAGAACAAAACCAAAACCGAAGAACGCCAGGGGGAAGCCGGGAGTAGATTTGGGCATAGTTAACTAATGAGGTGGAATAGCTTGAGCTCTCGCTCACTCGAGCCGGAGTTTCCTTTTCGGGAAACAATTTCTACTAAACTAGTGCTAAATCATTCTGGTCCGTGTGTGTCACAGCCAGCATCAGGAAAATTTATGTTGATTTTAAAGTTTTTCCATCGTTTAGCAGTGTCAAGTTCATTAATTTTCCCGGCGTTTTTTTTTTTCAGCTGGATCGAAATTGAGCACCGACGGATTGCCGGTGGTACAAACGTACTAACCTCAAAACAACGTGTCATAACATTAACGACTTTTCCGACGGGGGAACACCAGAGTGCCGCCGCCACCGGCGCAGTGCTTTGTTCTTGTGGCACTAAGTGAATGTATCTCAGAAGGGGCGCTAAGAGAGCTGTTTGCCGGATCGATTCCGGCGGAATTTCGTTTGCCTGAAGCAGATGGTGGGCTATGGAGGCGGTCGCAGCCGCTTTTGGAAGCGTCATTTACTAGACGATTAATGTACTCATCAGAAGTGTCATGAGTGCTTTACGAAGTACCTATGTATCATGATGCAGAAGTATTTAGAGGAAAAGTGTTTGATGGTTTTAAACGATTGTTGACATTTTCTTCGTCGGCTTCAACTTTTCAACAATTTGGAATCGAATCGAAACGATCATCCGAAATCGTGGGATCAGGAGTAGACTGAATAACAATATGTTAGAACACTTTCGGAAGATTCTTCGCCAGGAGTGCCAGGTTGGCACTTAAGGGGTTTCAAATGTCTCAAAAGAGTTTCTAGAAGCTTCGTGGAGGGGAGAGTTCCTCCTGGACGGAATTATTTCAATGGTCAGGGGGTTAAATGGGATATCCAGACGTTTTAGGCCGTTTCAGAAGAGTTGTTGGTGTTTTCTTACAGCGTTCCATGGTATTTCCAAGGCGTTTGAGGGGGGGCATTCGGGGGTTACTAGGGGCTATCAGAGCCAGTTCATGATCATTTTTGGAGATCTTGGGTTTCAGGGGCTTCTAAGGTAGTGTTGCAGGGGTTCTGCCTAGGTATATTTCACAGGGCGTCAACCTATTGAGACTTTTCAAGAGATTCAGGAGAAAGTCTCCTGGTGGTTCAGAGGGTTTTCAGAGGAGTTTCAATGAGTATCCGGGAATTTCAAGGGATCTGTGGAGCATTCCAGGTTCAAAGGGAGTTTGGGGAGGAGAGCTTCAGCAGGTTTCATAGGTGTTTTACGTAGTTCCAGGAGGGTTTTTAAGGAAGATTTAGAATGTTTCAAGGACTTTTAGGGGTCTCAGAAAGCTTCACGGGACTTCAGCGCGTTTTGGGGCACATTTCAAGGAGTAGCTGGAAATTTTAATTAATTTTATGCGCCCCTGGACATTTAAAGGGTCTCAAGTGGTTTGCTGAGGTTTCCAGGATTTCAGAAGGTTTCAGTAACATTTCACAGAGCTTATAGTGGATTTTCAAGAGACTTGAACGACGTTTAGAAAAGTTTTAGAGGATTTCAGAGAAATTTTAAAGCGATTTAGGAAGTTTCAGAGCATTTGAGGAGGTTCGGAGAGGTTTCTAGGGACATTTTAGGTTGTTTCAAGAGGACTTCGGTAGTATTCCGGAAGTTTTTAGAGGTTTTAAGAAATTTCCATGGGGAATCGATGGACTTCGAAGTCCTTCTACATTTTTTTCTTAGATTACGACGAAAGTTTGTTTACGGGAATTAATGGCGAGTGGTGTTAAGGAGAGTTTAGGGGGGTGGGGCGGCTGATTTAAGGTATCCTAAAAACTTTCTTGAGCATAAGTTATTGAATCTACATGCATAACTTGTGTGCTTGACTGATGAAACTGTGTGCTGACAAGTGGTGTAAGTTCAATGTTTGTTTAAGAATCTCTAAGCGTGTTTGTTTAAGAATCAAAAACGCCTGCGTAACGCCTCCGAAACCTGCCAAAAACCCTCTGAAGCTTCCGGAAATGCCCTAGAAATCCCCCTAAAACCCCCTCGGGCCCATGTAACCCTCAGACACCCCCGAAAACACGTACGTAATGCCTGAATAATGCCTCTGGAACTTGCCAAAAATCATCTGTAGCTTTCTGAAATGCCTTCAAAATCTCCCTAAAGCCCCCTCGCTCTCGGACCACATGTAACGCACCTGAGACCCTCAGAAACCCTCCGAAAATTCCTACGTAATGCCTGTGTAACGTCTCTAAACGCACCAAAAATCTTCTGAAGCTTCCTGAAATGCCTTCTAAAACCCCCTCGGACCCCGTGTTACACATCTGAGACCCTCCGAAACCCACGAAAACGCCTACATAACACCTCTGAAACTCGCCAAAAATCCTCTGAAGCTGAACCTCCAGGCCACTCGCCCTTCTTAAACTTCATTGCAATCTTCATATCCATTTTGGAAATAAACTGAATCCATTTAGATAAAAATTCGATTTAGACAAGCCCGACTCATTACCTAAACAGACGTTTGGGTGTACGGCAAAAAACCCCACTGTAACACTCCAGCAAACAACTTATTGCAATGCCCCGAAACTTCCTGTTATGTTCCAAACACATTTTCAATGGCCTGAAAAGTGCTACGGCTACTGAACCTCCTGAAAACGCATCTGAAGTCGCTCTAAAACCTCTCTTTAATCCCCTGGTACCCCCTCTAAGACACCACCAGTTCGCCGTTACACGCAAATATTGCGTAGAGCTAAATCCAGCGAGAGTGCATACAGCAGTGCTCAGAAACAACCTCCAGCACACGATAAAATAAGTGTGCAATACACAACCAATTGCACGTATTGCCTCTTTAAAACTAGTTGAGGTGTCTCGTAGCGCATAGCCAGAATGATACAAGTTTTTTTTGTTAGCGTCGATGTAACTAGAACGCTGATGTTTCGCGGAATTGGTCACAAGCATAGATTTGAGTTTTTGAGTTCCAGTCCCGGGCAGTAATGTTGGAATGATTTCTAGGATTCCAAGGGTATCATTGATCCAAATCATGCTGGCTGTGTATTGTAGTTGTTATCGGTGGAATTAACCACCACAACTTCTGTAGATATCAAAGACTTCACTCAATGATAATTTAGATGACCTAAAATACATTCGAATGTAAACGACCTGTTTCCAATTCTTTATCCCTGCCACTAATAGGAAAGTACAACTAGCCATGACCAAGGTAACTGAATGGGTTGTATAGGATAACGATCACCCTAGCACGCGGTGTCTGGCCTTCCGATCCCCTGCCGGAGAATGGACATTGGATGCTACACGGTGCATTAGCAGACGTTTCAATGTTATTACCAAAGAATGTTCGCAATCACACTTGCAACCCTGGGTATCAGGTAAGCAGACTACTGAGTACAACATACACTAAACCGATTCTAATCGCCAGAATCCTAGGACTGTCAAAAGTACTCTACCATCAACCCTCCTAAGATGTTAGGTTTTTCGCACTACGACGGTGTAGTACACGTGCAGCGTGTCTGGGTCATATTAACCCCAACATCCTACTAGGGTCAAACACGGTCTTCGACGCCGTTGCTTGTCAACAGAGCATTCCTAATCATGTTAAAGCGCTCCACAGTGCCCACCGTCAGCTACACTAGTTATCAATGATCTACGCCGACCGACTTTACTTGTGTTGATGCAGATTTCTCGTCCTTTTTGCATAAAACTGTTGTGGCCTTCTATTGAAAGACTACCGTTATAGCGCAAGAAACACTAGGACCCTATCTGCTGGACCATCTCTGCTCTACATCATTGTTTACCAATCGCCAAGTCCCACTGGCCCGGAGAGTACAACTGGCGCTTTTAAATTAGATTTTTGATGTAAAATATAGAAGACTGAACGTTGGAATCAGTAACTGGAAATGTGCCACAACCTATCGATGCGCTGATCCGTATGAGTACGACAGCGGCAGTAAAGATGACCGCATACACTGAGACACTGAGAATGTTGTTTTTGAAAGACAAAACCTTTAATATGACGAACTTTGATAACCAGAGTTTTTGTCTGTCCCAATGCTCTCCTAGAACAGGGGGAGAAAATCAGGCGCCAATTCAACACACGCCGACTGGAAGACGCTGCGGTGAAAAGGTCCTTCGTCGAGGAGCTGGAGAACCGTGTTGCGGATATTCCAGAAGGTGGAAGCATAGAAGATCAATGGAGCGCCACCAAGAACGCCTTCAGTGATGATAATTTGGGCTACGCACCCAGAGATAGCAGTTAATCAAAGATGCCACCTGGAGGAACATAGAGGAGCAGGAACACCAAAGCTGCGATAGAGCGAGTGAAAGCGAGTCCTAAGGCGCAAGGGTGTCTCTGAGAAAATCAACGGCCTCATTGAAGCACAGTACAGGGCATTTTACTGTACTGTACTGTAGTGTACTATACTGTACATAGTACTGCACAACGGTGTTTTGTCCGATCCCATCCGGGTCGTTGTTGTCGTGAGTCATGGATGTATACTATCACCGCAGTTGTTCCTCATCGTAATCGACGAGATCCTGGTAGGTGCGATTGACCGTGAACCAAATCGTGGATTGCTGTGGCAACCCATTACCATGGAGTACCTAAATGACTTCGAACTGGCTGATGACATTGCTCTCCTAGATCAATGGCGCTCTGATATGCAGAGTAAGCTTGATGATCTTGCCGATCGCTCCTCAGCGGCAGGTCTTACCATCAACGTCAACAAGACCAAATTGTTAAAAATGGTAAACCTTCCAGCTTTACGGTAGCTGGGCAAGCAGTGAAAGATCCAATATCTTGATAGTCAAAATGCCAGCACCAAGATCGACATAGGTGCAGATATTAAGAAAGCGAGGGCTGCTTTTTCGATTTTAAGAAATGTATGGAAAACAATCAGATCAGTCGACGCACAAAAATCCGAATTTTCAACTCGAACGTGAAAGCTATGCTGCTGTACGCCAGTGAAACCTGGTGTGTATCAGTGGAGAACACTCAACGGCTGCAGGTCTTTATCAATAGATGTCTGCGACTGCGGTATATAATTCGTGCATGGTGGTAAGCGGCAGAATGTTGTACACGCTGCATCTAGCCAATGACGATGCGTCGCCTTGGAGACTGCGGTTCTCCAATGTCTTCGACCTCAGATCAAGCACCAAAATGTTATATTTTGAGTTACGACACCATCAAACCTTCTGAATCTAAGCTGCTCAGAACCGCTTCGTCGGGGTCTGACAGTCCCTAAATGCTAGAGATGCCTCCCTGAACCGGTCAGGTCCGATCGTTCTCCGTCATTTAACCATTAATTATTGCCATCGGTGATTAATTGTGTTTTATTGTTTCTCTCTCGCTCTCGCAGTGATGATGGCGGCGCGCGGCGGCGACATTGCTCAATCTAAAGTGAACAGCAGCGCACAGTAGCAGCACCTCGCTAGGAGTCGCTTAATTAAGTAATCATCCTCCTAGCCACCGCACCGGTGCACCACGGTGGCGGCTTCCCCACCATCCAACGACCCAATAGGCAAATGGCAACAGCAACTATTCAACGGACGACAGATAAAACTATTTGTATTCAGATGTAACCGTGTTGATCGGAGAAGAAAGATCTCTTTACAAATACGGTGGACTCGGTGACGGTGGCGACGGGCGGCGGTGGAGGTATTGAACGGTGCACTTCAGTGTTGGGTTGTTTGTCTTTGCTTCCAGTACCCAGACGAGGAGCTCCCCCAACATTACTCAATTAAAATTAATTACATTCATATCGCTCTTCGGCCTTCTTTTTCTCGCATTGGACCCGGTTCCTACGGAACCGAGAAATGCAAATCGACTGTGGCATGGCATCGAGTCAGGTGTGGAGCTGCACAAGTCGATCGGAACATGTCGGATTGCTGCCAGCACGGCATAGTAAGGTTCCAGCAGCCAAAAATGGTCCGAATCGGAGTCCCCGAATGCATAGAAAAAAGGTGGAAGTGTGCTGGCGTGGCGTTGATTAGAGCTGGAGCAGAGGAATGTCCCCGCCGCACCTCGCATAGCTCAATGTTGGCATTTCGAAATTCCATTGACGGCATTTAATTTGTTGCATTTAGATTTTTGCGCTACTTGGTTGGGTCGCTCACGAACAACTCGGGGTACCTCAATCTCGGGTTGGTTGGAAGCGGTCACAGAGTGCAGTGCAACGGTGGCTCCGTTGCACGCTGGCGTGCAGATACCGACGAGTCGTAGTATCCGGTTCTGTTGGATGCGGCTCTCTTCCGCCACCTAGCGCAAATAGTGTGTTAATTGAATGCAAATACATAAGTCAGGGTTGAAGTAAGGACCTTTTCAGAGAAATTAAGATGTTCCATAAAACACATTGAAATGCCTTAAAACGCTACTGAAACCCCTCTGAAACTCCCGCGAAGCTCAGCTAAGAGTCTATGACGCGTCATTAGAGCCCTCTGGAACCTCTTGAAACGCCTTGAAACGCATCTGAAATATTCTTGCAAACCCCGTGAAATTCACTTGAGCGTCTGTGAAGCCCCCTTAAAACTGTTCTGAAACCCCTGTAAACCTCAGCTCGGAGTTTGTGGAACCTCAAAACCATTTGAAACTTCTTCAAGGACAAACGTCTTGAAATCCCGCGTAAACAGTGCTTCAGAACTTCAGACGCACAAATCTCAAGAAGCAAGCTTCAAACAACAGTGCATTTTATTATTCTGTTCTTGCTCACATGTAATTAGCTTAAAATGAGAAGATCAAATGCGCTGATTTTGTTCACTAAGAGATTTGTGCGCTTGAAATCGTGAGTTGGTGCCAAAGTCGGCCATTGTGGCAGCCATTTTGGGATTCTAACAAGTCTGTCCTTAAAGGCCTCATTTTTAAAGAACAATTTCATTGTTTTATTCGTGGTTCTAGCTAGATTCTACGATCTATGAAGAAAGCGTCTTCTCGAATCTGGTAGTTTAAAAGTTTTACCAACTCTTGTCGAACTGCGGACTACCATAGCGGTAGGTAACTTAATGATCCCTGGTTGTGTGGTACAACCCCAGCTTTCAGAGTCCGTGTAAAATTAAATCCTGCTTATGGTTTCCCAGCTCTTCGCCGAATTTTGCCGCCTTGTCTTACTAAAAGTAGTATCGATTCTGTAAGTCAATGTGAAAAAAGGGTCATTGTACTAGACAGGGCAAATATCTAGGATAAGTTTTGCCCAAGCAACACATATGGTTACAAAACAGTCACGGCAGCGCATGTAAGGGTTGCACAGAAGTCACTGTGACTTACTGCACAACCCTTACATGTGACCTGGGCAAGGAATTTGCGAATCAATGGCTGGCATAGTTAAGGACTTCTGATATTTTCCCGAAGATCTTCTAAGGATTATTTGTATCATGAGATAAAACGGTTCATAAAAATATCAAATAACATACCAAAGAGTGCAACAAGCTGTCTGCAAGCTGAAATTAAAAGAACATCAATCAATATCGCCAGAATTCGCAGTTTTATGGAATCTCATCAACGAAAGACTAGTAGAATAAATAAATACAAAAACAAGCAAGAAAGTTCCATCATGAACCCAGAATAGACTTCAACCCTGACCGCGGGTCCTCACGCAGCAGCACAATTGCAACTTCTCCGCTGCTGCATGACTGGAACCCCGATTCGATTCGCGCAAGGTGTGAATGCAGCAAATAAAGGCTAGGTAGGTCCTCCCCTTGGCACAACAGAAACCTGAACCAACACCCGCGCCGCCCCCGCCGACGCCATCTCGCTCTCTGCAGTCCGTACAGATGGTGGAGGACGTAGTGGTCAACGCAGCCATTACCGACCTTCCTTCCGTACGACGACGACATAGACTAGGTGGAACGTCGCGTCGCCTTCTCATGGCGGGCGTTTACCGCACTGCAGCAGTTGCATACTGCGTTCGGTAGCTCGCCTATTTAGCTCGATAATTTTCACTTTTGCATTTGTTTGCAGCAGCAGCAGCAGCAGCAGCAGTGGCGGCGTCAACCACAGCATAACCTGGAACAGGTTTTGCGAACAAAACGATGACGACGGTGCCAACATCGTCGCGGCCACCACTACCGCCGCCGCCACCGCACCGTCGCATCTTAATTGTCGTCGTCGTCATAGAGAGGTGCAATGCATGTAAATATGTGCCATGCAAAACTGGTATGCTTGTGATTAGTATTGGGCGATCGGTGATGGAATCGAGTTTTATAGAACAAAACATCCACTTTTTTTCTTAGACTTACGGAGCTTTAATGAAATTATAGGCGAGAATTTTGTACAATAAGCACAAAAGTCGAAACACATTCGACGATCGCCCACTGCTACCCAGTGGGAAATGTGCATGTGCATCGGTACTAACTGCGACAACAAAGAAGCGTTTTATACCGAGAAGCATGCTTGCTGATCGAGTGTGAGTGGCTGTGTGTATGTGCTGCGCGCTCTTTACGGGTACTGCACAACGTGTAAATTGCAGTTTAATAAATTAATTTTATAGCCTTTTCAATTGGCTATCGCATGCAATGGCAGCAGGCACGGATTCAATGCGCTGCTGCTGTTGCACCGCTCACCAGGTGGGCGGGGGAGGAGGGTCCGCGAGCGTTGAAGCGCCCTCTTTGCACGCTAGTAATTTGTTAGAGGCGAGGACCTCTGCTGTGGCATGATTTGAACGAATTTGCATAGCTGAGACGACCACGACAACGACGGGGTCGCCGTTGGACGTAGTTATAGCCTAGTGGAGTTCACCCGTCATCACCCGAACAGAGGTAATTAGCAGTTTTGAGTGATGAACTCTGAGATATGTAAGGCGGTGAAGAATGCTTCACGAGACCTTGAAGTTGGATGGGTGGTAAGATATGTTGCTTATTGTAAGTATAGATCAATGATTTCCGATGGTCTTCGAACAATGAACGCCATTTCTCGGCCAACCTTACCAGCTGAGATCCAAACCTCCGTCTGCGAAGGAGTCCGGCCATTTCCGTCTTCTGCTGAACTCCATTGCCTCAGCCTGCCGTATCTACGTTCTTCACGTCATTCAGGAGCTCGTCAAAGAACTGCGTTCACCATTTAATCACCTCACGTCCATCTGTCAGGAGGTTCCCGTTCTTATCCCTTAAATCTGCATATTACGGCTCGAGGCACAAACCCTTTGCGGGATGCGGTGAGCTTTTGGTAGAACTTCCGTGTTTCTGGAGAACGACACAGCAGTTCCATTTCCTCACACTCTGCTTCTTCAAGAGTTGTTTCTTTTTTTTCCTGAAAGAGGCGAATCTGTTGTTTTCATTTTTGACTGTATCGTTGCACGTTGTCCCGGGTTCCATGCTGCAGCATTATCGCCCGTACTGCGTTCTTTCTCTCCAAAATCTGCACTCCTCGTCGTTCCGTCGACTCCGTTTTATTTATACGGCACAAAGGTGCTCTCGATTGCGCAGTTGATGGCTGCTTTCACTGTACTCCATCAGTCCTCTAGAAGGGGCCCATCAGGCTGGCTCTCGTCTGCCAACAGTACCCTGAGATTTTACACGTATGTATGCTGAGATGTCATCCAACTGTTTCGATCGCTCAAGGAGGAGTGTACCGTGGCGGTCGCCAGTAACGTACATTGTTGATGGCGGAAAGTTTTGGTCGCGGTTTGACCATAACTGGGTCCACAAGATACGTTTTGACATCAATAATCTAGGAGCCATCCATCAATCAGAATGTGGTCGATTTGCGATTCCGTCTGCTATGGTGATCACCGAATGTAACGATAAAGGAAGCTGTGTTAGGAGAAGTTGCAACAAATGGCTGTATTCTTGGTGGCGGCGTTACCGACGATTCATAAGGCTGTTTTCGTTTGTCACTTGGTGAGCAGGAGTCAGGGTGTCTACTACCTAGGGTGTCTATTATCTGGAGAACCGGGAATCCAACAACAGGCAAATAAACCTGGAATACTCAGGAAAGTTTTGCACTGATGTAATATCAGGTCGAATCTATAAAAAGAAGCGAACTTCACTACTTGTAGATCTATTCAGAAGTAGAGCCACAGAGTTAGTTTCATTGTTGATATCAATAAAAAAGTTTAAGAATAGTCCTGTTCAACGACGTAGGTTGAACCTGCCCGAAGTTGCTGCTACCCGCTCTTACCCGTTTGATGACAAATGGGTAAGAGCAAGGTGCAGCAACTTCGAGCAAGTTCAACCTGCGTCGTTGAACAGGACGAATATGTAGTGTTTACGTCTTTCGAACATGAGCTTTGTTTGTAAACAGAACTGTCAAAACACATATATTTCCTGCAATACTGAAGCTTCTTACTAGAAGTTTGGAAGACGTTGAAAATTCCTCCGGAAAATTGTTCAAAATGCCAAAATAGCGACGAAAGAATCTGGGATAACCCTGCTAGAGGAACAAGATGATGGCTCCTAGCTCTAGTAGATGTTTACGGCAAGCCGAATATTCGGATAAGATGCTGTAAATTCCACGTAAACGCGTATGAATCTGGAAGTTAAAATATATCTAAAAACTCCGTCACAAGGACTCTTCTAGAAATTCCGTCAGAGTTTCTTTTTGTGATTTCTCTAGAAATCCTCCTTGGAATGCCTTCCAGGATTTCACACAAGATTCCTTCCATACTTTTTCACGCCATTTCTCTTGGTATTTCTTTTTAAAGTTTATCCGGGGACCCCTCCGGATTCCTACCGGCATTTTCTCCATGATTTGAACAATTCTTCCCGGGATTTTTCCATGTGAATCTTCCAGGGCTCCAGAATTCTGACCCATTTTTCCTGGAGTTTTTACTGGGATCCTACCGAATTTCTTTCCAGAATATCTTACAGAGGTTTTCCGGAAGTGCTACCAGAATCTCTGATGGGATCCCTCCTGCGTTTTTCCCAAATCAGTTGTCGTAGAACTACTGCCAGGATTTCTCCCGAGATCTCCACAAGAGTTCTCTAAGGATACATCGCAGATGTTGTCTCTCGGGATTCATGTTGAAGATGTTTCGTGATTCCTTCCGATGTTCCTGTTCTGATTTCTCCAGGAGTTCTTCCCGTGATTTATCCCAGAGTTGCCAAAGGAGTTATTTCTGGGAGATCTCCTAGAGAGCCTGCAAAGATTTCTTAAAGAGTTTTTCATTTTTTTTTTGCAAAAGTTCTGCTCAGAATTTCTAAGAAGTTTTCCTGTAATTTATTCGAGGAATTTGAACTTTCTTCTACTGTTTCTCCCTGCATTTCTCCAGGAGTGCCAACTGCGATATTCTCCAAAGGTTCATGTGGGATTTTTATTTGAAGTGTCAGCATAGTTTTCTCTCGGAGTTTCTCCCGGGACTCTCAGAAAATTCTTACCGCTTTTGGTCTTAGAATGTCTCTCTGAGTTTTTTTCTACTGAATTTACTCAGGACTTTCTACTGAGATTTTTTTCTGGAGTGCCTTCCGGGATTTTTGCGGGAGCTATTGGTGATATTTTTCTTGGAGTTCTTGCCGTGACCTTTTCCAGGCTTTTTCTTGTAGTTGTTAAACGGATTTCTTGCAGTAATCCCCTTGAGCAGGGTTCCTGATTCCCGCTTTGCATCTTCAATCACATTCGAAACCAGTCAGTAGTGAACGGTTGTCACTTTTGTTTGTGTGCCTGCTTGTCAGCAACGATAGTAAACTCCGGCGAATGGCTGGACGCCACTCTTGGAAATTACTCATACGTCCACATTCACATCGCAAGTGAAGTGTATGCATTACATGCAGAAATTCTTATCTGATTATGATAACATCCGTTTTGATCGTTCTTTATCAATCTTCACCATTTACCATGCATTCATTCGCTTCTGATCCAAACTGCGAACGAACAACAACGAATAACAATGTCAAGCAACTTGTTCATCGCATCCCACTAATAATGATGGGGTTGCGTGTTTGTGATTAGGACAACCGGATTGCTGCATCTTTCTCGATTCGCTTCAGCAAAGTGGAGTGAATATGAATGAAATGAGGCGGATAAACAGATTCTTGCCCTTGAGATTTTATTCTCAGAGATCTTCCCGGGATTTCTATCAGAAACTATCCCGAGATTCTGAATGCTCGCTTTGGGATTTACTTAATAGTTGTTCTCGGTGTTCTTGTAGGAATTTTTCCAGGAGCTTTTCTTTGTAATGTCTCTTGGGATAACATTCCCTGTACGGAATACCCGTAGAAATATCGGAATTTCCTTGTACGGAATTCCCGTAGAAATATCGGAAGGAACCCAGCTGAAACCTAGGAAGACTTGTTGGATAATCTCGAAAAAAAACTTCAGAAGGTAACCTCAGAAAAACTAGAACAACTCAGAAAAAAGTTCTGGATGTAATACCGGGAGGAAATGTTAAGGAAGGTAATAGAGGGACTCTGAAAAAGTTGCAAAGAAATCCTGGTAGGAACATTTGCGAAATCCCGCGATGAAATATAAAAGAAATGACGGCAAATTTTCTGGTAGAAAAACCCTGGTAGATTTTTTGCAAAAATCTCGCAAAAATCCCAAGAGAAACTATCGGAAAGCTATCCTGGAAGAAAGCCGATTCTCCAGCAGATACCCCGAGAAAAACTCCTACAGAAATCCTGAGAAGAACTCTGGTAGAAACTCCAGGAACAACTCTCAGAACAGAAATCTCGAAAGAACATCGATAGATCTAGGAAGGAACTATATATGAAAGCAAATACGTAAGACACCTTTGGATGAAAAACTGGTTGAGCTACGGAAAGCCAGGAAAATAGATCTGGCAAGCCTTTAGGGGAAATGCCTTGGATAAAAGTTAGGAAGTACTCGCTGGAAGAATCCTGTGAGAAACTACGAAATAATTGAAAGGAGCAATTAGCGTGGAAATGCAAGGAGGAATTCCGGAATGACTTCAAGAAGGAATCATGGATGGAATTCCGGAATCTCAACATTACTACATCACCAACACAGAGAAGAGATATCGAAGTTCAGTTTCAAAACAGTGTAAGGATTTTAAAGGTCCGTGGGGTTACTTATTGGACTTCTGTGTTGGAGTGTTGCCGCAGCTGTGGAAGATGATATGATTAACTATAAACGTTCGGACCATGGATCCTGTCCAATACACATCCTACAGCACTACGATACCGAACCAGTGGCCCTACAATAGATTGGCAAGTATGAAGGTAATCCCGATGAAGTTGAGAGATAGATAACTCCACGTACCGAATTTCCAATCGTAAGTCCTCTGCCTTTTATGTTGTTTTCTGTTTCCAAAAGCAGTCATCGCGTAATATCTATTATGCAGAATCGTTACCTGTTCTGTGGTTCACTTGGTTGAAGCATCGGTCTGTCTAATACGGAGACATGGGTTCAAATCCCACCAGAGCTAGGTTTTTTTTTCACAAATCCTTTTTCAAATTTTCCCATAAATCAACATCCTGTTTCTAATAATTTCAACTTTCCCGAGTAGTTATAGCTTCTCCAAATGATGGTTCTAATTATTTCAAGGCGAAGATGTTCCATCATACTTTAAGTTCAACAATGAACACAAGAAAGGATCATCCCACCCAAAGTGATTTGCTCGCCAACATCTGGTCCGTTACATCCCCGGAACCCGGGAGAAAAAAAAGTAGTTGGAGGCGCATTCATTTCTGTGAGGTTATCGTAAAAAATTAACCCTTTTCCTAACGCCAGTCAGCCAGCAGCGCCAGCGCCAGCCGCATTTTGGTCGGCTCGGGCTCGGCGAGGGCATCAAAGGAATCCCGTGGCTCATAAATAAGCAAAAAGGACTTATCAAAGGTGACAATCAACTCGTATAGTTTTTGATGTTCTTTTTTTCGGGTTCTTTTTTTACTCTTCGTAGGGATGTGAAACATCTGCATGTTTGGTTTTTTTTTATTTTGTTGTTTGGGTAATGTGGAAAATGGTGGATGCGACAATCCTTGTTGGGATTGTTGTGTAATTAAGTTTATTTCCTCATCAAACACCCTTCCTGGTAATGGTTATGGTTCAGAAAGGGTACTTAATTAGAGTTCTGGGTTGGAAGGGGAAAACTATGAAACCGAACTTTGTTTTCATCAATATTAACGAAATTGACGAGAAGAAATATTCAACATTATAGGAGAGAATAGGAGTCTGCTTGTCGTTGGAGTCAGTGCTGAAAATGTAATTTCGTCACATCTAAATTCAACCATCTACAGCTCATTTTAGAAGCTGAACCTGAGAATATGATATATGAAAAACTTATGCGGCTAGACCAACTCTACAAGAAAGTCACGGAAAACCGCTATTTTCGAATATTTAATCAATCTGCTAGTAAAATGTGTGTTGTGAGGCTGTTAAAAGAACGTATTTGGTAGTGAAACTTCTTAGTGCTTATAGCATAACGTATTGAAGATGGAAAGGGGTTCTCAGTTAGTGTCTAATGAATACCTCATTGCCACCTTTATTGATCTCGTCAGTAACAAGTAACATCTATTTTACTGAATCGTCTGAGTCCAGTGAAAGAAAGGCAAGAAATAACTAAATGCCCAACGCAAGAAAACATCAAGCAGTGGCATTAATGCAAACTAATTACAATAAACAATAAAAAACAAGACCGAAGCAAAGCAAACAATCTTGCGCGCCCCGAAAGCAACAAAACTACACGCACACGACCAGTTCTACGGAAGCGCACGCCCTCTACTTCTTTTGATGGCTTGGCGGGGGATGGTGGGGGCGCCCGTTGCGGACTGGATTGCGTGTCCGGGTGCCATTATCGGCCTACGACGAACGAATCCCAGCGCAGCAGAGACTGCATGGCTCTCGCCCCACTTCAACAACGCTCACACACAATCCTCCAACAACCCCAAAAAACCAACAGTAACAACAATCCGCCACCGACTACTGACTGGGGGGAAGTGATTTGAAATTATTATTACATTAATTTGATACTTGTTTATAATAAAAGAGAACATGGAATAATATTGTTGTTAATTTATTTGTTATTATAATTTTTAAGTAGCCACTTTAGCCGCCCGGGCCCAATGCGATGCGATGCGATGTGTTCTTTGCGGTCATCTTCTTCGACAACACAGCCGCGCTAAATTTGTTGCTTGGCTTAGCTGCGGGGTTCGTTTCGACGGCGGCGCAACCTTAAATTCGGTAGTAGATTCAGTTGCCCAGATTAAGCCCCAGTGACATATTTTAGTTTCCTTCACGACGGCGGACAGAATTCGTTTTTTTTTGTGTCTCGCACGGCTGGGGTAGCAGCTGAGATTGGAATCGGGATGTATAATTGGGTTGAGGTTTTTCTTCTTGATTTAAGAAAGATAGATTTCAATAAATTTGAATCTTTGAGATGAGAATCGAAAAATTTGGATAACGAGTGAAATGAGGATGGTTCAGTTTGGGAACTGACAGCTGTAGATTGACAGCCTTTGGCATGTCTTACAGTTTTACGAAGTTATCTGCAAATAATTGAACTTGCTGAGATTGATGCAATTGTAGCAATGTGAAGTACACTCAACATGATATATGAACAACAGATGTACTGGTTTTGTTTACGATTTCATCTGTGAAATGTCATTTAATGATTTTTTCATAGTTTTTTTTATTATTTTTTGTAAGAAAACTTTTAATAAACCAAGATGCTGAACAGAATTTCTTGTAGCTATTGAATCATCAAAATCAAAAGAGTTAGAACACTATAAATGCTCTTTTTTGTTCATCGTATCGGACCTCAGGTTCGCGTAATGTTACGAAAAATCAAAAGGAACATTACAAATGCACAGTAAAAAAAG
Source organism: Aedes albopictus (assembly GCF_035046485.1). Taxonomy (NCBI): domain Eukaryota; kingdom Metazoa; phylum Arthropoda; class Insecta; order Diptera; family Culicidae; genus Aedes; species Aedes albopictus. The sequence goes on along the minus strand of NC_085136.1, from coordinate 201,449,385 downwards.
AGCAACAAATTAACACCAAACAAAAAACGTGGCCTTATTCTCTAGTGCATAACTAACTCCGTTTACACCAAGACGAGGTTGCATTAATTGTTTTTGGCCCTTTAGTCCGTTCTGGAACTGTGTTTTTTTGGTCGCCTTCTTATCGACACTCATAGCTGCTGTGTTCACAGCTGTGATATGGTCTAGGATTTCCAATCTCAATTGGACACCCTCATTCGGGTCTTTATTTAGGATGTTCGCAGTTTCATGTCCCTGTTTGGAAACGGTTTGCATATATTTTAGTTAGTGGCTGCCCGAAATGACCTGAAGTTAGGCAATAAGACTGTGTCTACATTTCATTACATCAGAGCGCTACAAATGTTTAAATGACGATTAGGGGAATATTTACAGTTCAACACATAACATAACAAAACTTATCACTATTTTTTTCTTCTTCCGAGCAAATACTTCAATAAACAATATAAAAAGTATAACCAGTGGTGCACCCGCCAGCTAACCAACAGAATAAATGCATCACCTGGTCTGAAACAAAGACTGGATGGACATATTTTTGAAAAACAGCAGTTTTTATACATCATCAAATAGCTGGAAGAACATTCAAGAACTATCTGAATAATTGGCTTTCCAGAGGTGCACACTTATTTTAGAGTCACTTGTTCGGCTGTTCTATTTTCGGTAAAAGTTCGGATTACCGAAGTTCAGCACAGTTTTACCGAAGTTCAGTTAGTTTTTACCGAACGTTCGGTAAACATTACTGATAGTTCAGTAGAGTTTACCGAACGTTCGGTAATTTTTTGACGAACTTCAGTAATATGGTGCTGAACATTCGGTAATCTGAACTTTAACCGAAAAAAGAACAGCTGAATACGGTACTTTATTTTAAGTGTGTGGCCTCTAAGAAAAAGCCAACTGGAAGACGATACAGAATAGAATAATAACGCTGCTTGAAGAACAGGCCGCTCGCCAACCAACAATCCGTTCCACACAAACAAATTGCGCTTGTTCTTCGTACATACGTACAAGGGAGGTCGCTATATTCGCGGTGTAGGGAAAGATGATGTAGATCGATGAGATTTGAACTACCTGACTCGATAGCTGAGTTGGTAAAGCACATGTCTAGCGTATGAAGATCGTGAGCTTAGATCTTATCTGAGCTGTGATTTTGTTTCCCTAATTTTACCAAGAATACGTTGAGTTATTTGAAAAAATCACAACTATTCGTCACCGAACAGCTCGCTCTCCAACAATCAGTCACCAAACAGTTCCCCAGCAGCAGTAAATATGAGATGGATACCAACGACTATGATGAATTCGAGGCGGTTGAAGAATTCGTGTACTTGGGCTCACTGGTGACCGCCGACAACGACACCAGTTAAAATTTCAGATACGCATTGTGGCAGGAAATCGTGCTTACTTTGGACTTCGCAGAATTCTACGATCGAATAAAGTTCTCCGTAACACGAAGTTAACTATCTACAAAACGCTGATTAGACCGGTAGTCCTCTATGGGCACGAAACATGGACCCTACGTGCAGAGGATCAACGCGCCCTTTGAGTTTTCGAACGGAAGGTGTTGCGTACCATCTACGGCGGAGTGCAGTTGGAAGACGGGAGTTGAAGAGGGCGAATGAACCACGAGCTGCATCAGGTGCTGAGAGAACCAACCATCGTCCACACCACGAAAATCGAGGGGGCTACGGTGGACGGATCACGTCATCAGGATGTCGGATAGCAACCCGACTAAAACGGTTCTCGAGAGTCATCCAACCGGTACAAGAAGACGTGGTGCGCAGCGAGCTATATAGATGGGTCGACCAAGTGGAGAACGATCTGGGGACCCTACGCAGAGTGCGGAACTGGAGACAAACAGCCATGGACTGAGTGGAATGGAGACGGCAACTATGTACAGCAGAGACCACCCAGGCTTTAGCCTGATCGTGGGTGGTGGGGACCAACGTACCTGACAGGAAAGTAGACATGATCAGATCCAGCAACCTTATGGATAACGCCGACGTTATTCATAAACAAGAACACGACCCGGTTCTTTTGATGGAGACGGGGTGCTGTACAACCTAGTGCCTATAAGTCGACTGCGTGGCTCACTGTTTACGAAACGGCAGCGTTCTGCCAGGTCGGACGAGGATGAAGCCTCAAATGGGTGGAAGACTATAAAGAAGACTAAGCAGCAGTAGGTGAGAAACCGTAAAAAAGAAGACGAAGAAGGTGCCAGGTTTGAGAAAACAAAGCACCATTCTAGCTGATGATATGGATTAAGGTATAAAGCTACTGGACATGTTAACCAACAACTGAAGGTTAACACTCGTTTGTTTACGAAAATATCGAATGTTTGACAACTTCTTGTCTTGTTGGTTGAATAGTTTGTGTAATGTCTACAATTTCGAGTAACATCGGGTTTTGATATCAGAAATCTACGTTATGATGTCCGTGTTAGGAAACGATTTGTATGTCTTGCAACTAATCGTTGCCAGGCATGGCCTGAACACTACAAATGTTCAAATAACGATCAGACGTTCAAGTGGCTTCGTAGCTTGAAGGAATGAGAAACACCAGTCCAGCGAATTGGGAGTCGTTTCTTAATTTCAATTTGCCCACCGAAGTCGATCACGTGTTTCTGTTGCGAACAAGGACGACAAAGCATTATTTCGTCCAACATGTAGTTTCCACAAGGCTTAGTTCAGCCGTATAACAAGAAATTCACATTTGTAAGGTGCGACGGTTACTACCGAGTGTTCAACGGCACACTGAAGTCATACCGATAAGTGATCGATAGACAATTTCTGAGACTCACGAAAACTTTCAAAAAACAAATTCCTCTGGCTTTGACGTACAAGTCCATTACAGCGTATGTGAGATGTTCATCTAATTCCATCCGAAGGAGATTTAGATTGCGAAAAAAATAAAACCATAGTAGAATTGTGTTTAGTTCTACACCAACAGGCGAGCGAGATATTCCGCTTGGCTTGGAGTAAAAAGAAGCGTCGGTATAGCGTACAGGGAGTCATGAGCTCAATTCTCACCGGCGCACGTGGATTACTTGTCACGTTTCATCGGAGGTTGAAATAGTTTTGCATCGCAGCCTCGTTCACAAACTGGTACAGGTAAGGTTTACCAGCTACCTCATACAAAGGTAAGAAAGTACGTCTCTTGCAGTCGTTTCCAAGTATCTCTCGCAGACTCATCCTCTGAAGTTAAAGTGATTCCATTTCAGCAGATGTGCAACATGGCAACTTCTTAGATTCTACACTGCACTGTGCCGTAGCTTCCCAGTGTGGTTGCACGCTCGTGCAATGCGTAGACAACAGTCAAGCTCAACGAAGCGAAAAGCCAAGCTATCGCCTTCCAGAATCGACCTCCACCAATACTCCTTCCTCCGCCAGATTCAGAAATTATACGTGTCCATGGCTACTCTGTTGACTGAATAAAGAAGGTCGAATATCTGGGCGTCACAATAGGCACTAAGCGGTTCTACCGAGTTTACACCGACATTCTGAGGAACAGGAGCATTGACATACTGAAGTGCGTTAACTAGTTGAAATCTTGGAGTTCCCTCAACAACTGCCACGACGGAACAAACTTGTCATATTCGAAACCATCTTTTCGCTCTATAATGGAGGAAACCCCGAATAAACTTCACGAGGAACCCTGGACAAAGGTAGAGGTAGAGGTACTCCTGAACGAATCCCTGAAAAAATCCTGGAGGAAACCCTATAGGAACTCCTAGAGGAAATCCTGAATGAACTCCAGGAGGCACCCCTGAAGGAGCTCCTGGAGAAATCACTGAAGGTACTCCTGGAAGAATCCCCGAATAAACTTGTGGAGGATCTCTGCAAGGGCTTTTGGAAGAATCCCTGAAGAATCTCCGGAACTAATCCCTGGAAAAACTCCTGGAGAAGTCGTTGAAGGAATTCCTAGAGAAATGCCCGAAGAAGCTTCATAAATTATCCCTGAAAACTGCCCTGGATCTCTGATGGAACTCCTAAAAACCCTTAATACACTCCAAAAGGAATCTCTGTAGAAACTTCCGAATGAATCCCAGGAGAAACTCCTAGGAGAATCCCTGAAGGAACTAATGGAGAAAGCTCTGAATGAACTCCAGGAATGAACTTCTGGACATGGACATGGACATGGACATGGAGGAAGCCCTGCATGAACTCCTAGGTAGGAATTCCTGAAACAGTTCCTGGAAAAATCACTGGAGGTATTCCCGGAACGATCCCTGAATAAACTTATGGTGGGTCTTTGAGAGGACTTTTGGAAGAATCCCTGAAAGATCACCTGAACTAATGCATGTAGAAACATCTGGAGGGATCGCTGAAGGAACCCCTGGAGAAATGCCTGAAGAAACACCAAAATGAACCCCTAAAAACCCCCTGGACAAATCTCTGATGAAAGTTCTAGAGGAACTTTTGAATGACTTGCAAGGAACTCCTGGAAGAATTATTGAAGGAAATTCTGGATGAAACTTTGAATGAACTTCTGGGGTAATCCCTGATGAAAATTCTTGAAGAACCCTTGTAGGAATTTTCAAATGAATCTCTGCATGAATTCCTAGAGGAGCCTGAAGAATCCCAAAAAGGACTCATGAAGAAATCGCTGAAGGAACTCCTGGATGAATCCTTGAAGGAACTATTCGAGAAACCCTTGATAGAGCTTCAGGGTAAACCAGTAACGAAACTCCTTGAAGAATGTCTAAAAAAAACTTCTGAAAGAATCCCTGAAAAAGATTCTAGATGAGTCCGTCACAAACCTCCTGGAAAAAATCCGGAGCAATTTATAAGGAAATTTCCGGGGAGTTCCCTGAAGGAATTCTTAGACAAATAGCTAAAAGAATTCTTGGAGAATTGTGAGATTGTCTTCTTAAGAAGCACCACTGATGCGGATGAGTGTTGATTTGAGCCATGCAACCAGCAAACTTATTGAGCTTTCATTAATTGAATACCAGCTACTTTTACGTTTAAAGCGTTTACTCCGGAATGCCGGTGACGTCGTTTCCAGTGTAAATTTCAAGAAACTTCTCGAATATTCTACCATACAAATTCTGTTTTTCTCCGACTACCCAAGAATCTCTGCACACAAATCAGGAGCGGTAGCCACTAGGCCAACGAGCTAGTTCCTGCAATGACACAGAGGCGTTCAAACAAATTGCAAAGTCCTCCAGAACCGGAGAATTCGAATCATCTACTGTAGACATCCGCGAGCTCCAACCAATTCATTAAGTGCAATCAAATAAATAACAATCTCCCATGGGCAAGTACATAGTAACAAGCCGCGTGTGATTATGTTATAAATTTCGCGCTTCTCGTTCCGCACTTCTTCATCCGTTCGCACCGCTTACCGAACGCAGACGACCGAGCGAAGACGTTCGCGCGCAACAAAAGGCAAATCTTTTGACAAATAGTCTTACACGATAACCTACCTACCATGTAGGTAGGTTTAGCCCAAGTTGTTCACGGTGACCGTGTTTTGGCGGTTGTGCGGATTTTTGTTTTTTTCGTTCTCAGACTTTGAACAGCGAGCAGATCCGCCCGATCAACCCCGGAGGAATTTCGACAGTAAATTCCTCCGGTTTCAGGCTGTTTGATGTCGTCGGTTGGTTATCGAAAATAGCCACGCCGCGATCGGATCGGATAGTCCGCGCGAAACGGTAGCTTCTCACCAGTATCAGTAGCGCGGTGATGAACGGGAAGACACGCGGGTTTGGTGGGAATTAAATGGGAATGGTTATTCAAATGAGCGCTTAATAATTGACGATTAGTTCGAACAGTTAAATTTTAAAATAATGCCTAATTCATCAAAAATTGTTTCTCAGACAAAGTCACAAAGAGTTCTTGTTTTGTCGTCTATTTTGCGTATTGGTGTCATCCTAACCAACAGGCTACCAAATTGAACAATCCGAAAAATTTGCCAGCACCGAAGATTTCTCACGGACGACTCACTCAACTGCCTCGCTCGGCAGAATGTCAAACTCACATTACCGAATCTACACCATTAGCGGCATGAGCGCTTTTGTCTGCTGCCAAATATGTGAAATTCTAGCCCCTCCTAAGCCGCGACATGTTTTCCGCCACTTCCCCCAAACCCAACCTCCATAACCACCTTTTAGACACATGCTTCATGCGATCGCTATGCCGCGACTCGCCCGACGACATGGGAGGAAGCTGCTCATCGTTGACTGAAGCCGGTAGCTTCTGCTGCGGCAGCAGCGGTTGCCCTTAACCTCAAACTACTGATGCTGATGCTGCCACTTTGAAGTTACCCATCGTCTCTCGTTGATGATGGCATTTAGCGTGATTCACCAACACCAACAGCACCATGAATGCAGCTCATTTTAATTTGATTCTAATTGAAAAAGAGGGTCACACCATTTAATTAGCGAACGATTTCGCCGTTAACAGGGGGTTTCACTCGTCACCAAGCATTGCATGATTGCAACGTACATAGATATCCTTGCTGTTGACTGGTGGTGGTAATGGACAGGGCGGAACATCTGCGCCGGCGCGGATTCTCCTCCTCTCGCGGAAAGTGTTGTCCCGACGTGATTTGACTAGGGACGTTGCTGCTTACCATGCTGGTGTTGGTACTGGTGGTGCCAGTATTCAACCAGGAAACTATACACGCTTATGTGCAATACTCCATTTGGAATGAAAGGCAACAAAAGGGAAAAAATCTTGAATCCCAAGCACCACCAATGCAGCGGAGTCGGGTTCCATACTCATTGTGCACCTTTAACCAACTTTATCACAAAACAGATATCATAGCCTTTTCCATCTGTGTGTTTAGAAGATGTTTAGAAAGTAGACAGTTACAAATCAAAATGCACTCTTTTTTTGTATCTGTATTAACGAGATTTTAGCCCTAGTCTAGTTCATCTGGGGACCCACGCTTTACTTCCCTTCCGAAGGAAGAACTCACATTTTGTGAGTTTGTCGGGAGTGAGATTCGATTCCAGGTCCTCGGCGTGATAGTCACGTGCTTTAACCTTCACACCAGGTCCGCTCCACATGCAAACTCTTTCCTTTTCATCATAAGCTCGATATTCTCGTCAATTATTCAGTGACAGTATTTACAATAGATCATTCATGATCTATGTATAAATTGCTGTACGCCAGTGAAACCTGCTGTGTATCAGTGGATAACACTCGACAACTGCAGATCCTAATCGACAGATACATGTGGAGCTTATATTAGACTCCGCAGAACTTTATGATCGATCAAAGTTCGCCGTCACACGAAGTTAACCATCTACAAAACGCTTATTAGACCAGTACTCTAGCATGGAATCTTCGTGCAGAAGACCAACGCACCCTGGGAGTTTTCGAACGGTAGGTGTTGCGTACCATCTACGGCGGATTGCAGATGGCAGACGGGACTTGGAGAAGACGAATGAACCACGAGCTGTCTCACCTGCTGAGAGAATCAACCATCGTCTATAACGCGAAAATTGGGAGGCTACGATGGGCAGGTCGCGGCATAGCAACCCGATGAAAATGGTTCTCGAGAGCAATCCAAATGCCACAAAAAGACATAGTGCGCAGCGAGCTAGGTGAATCGATCAAGTGCAGGACCATGTGCAGAGCGTGTACCTGGAGAGGAACAACCATACACTGGGTCGAATGGAGACGACTCCAACACTCAGGCATTAGTATTAATGCATGAAAAGAGACCACAATTTAGAAGTTTATGTAAAATGTCCAGGTTCTACGCAGGAGCAGAAACGAAATCTACAAACAAGGAATCTATCAAAGCTAGCCCGCTACGTCGACTTGAATTTGGTGTTCGATCAAAAGATCCATTTTGGAATCAGTAACTTTTGCGATTTCTGAACTGCAAAATGGTGAGTCGACATTCTGGAATATTTAGAGTAGTACAGCCTGGGTCCGGTGTTATGGAATGTCATGTACGACGAGGTGTTAACCTTAACAGAGTACCCAGTGGGATTGGAGATTGGCGGATTTGCCGACGACATTACGCTCGAAGTCTACGGTGAAACGATCGAGGAGGTGAAGTTGACTACCGACCACTCGATCAAGGTTGTGGAGGCGTGGAAGCGGTCCAGGAAACTGGAGCTGGCTCACCACAAGACAGAGGTGACGGTTGTTAACAACCTGAAGTCGGAGCAGCAGACGAAGATCAGTGTAGGAGAGTGCACTATCCTGTCAAAGCGCTCCGTCAAACACTTGGGCGTGATGATCGACGATAAGCTTACCTTCGGTAGCCACGTCGATTATGCCTGTAAAAGAGCCTCCACAGCTATTGCGGCACTGTCCCAGATGATGTCCAATAGCTCTGCGGCACGGGGGTGAATCTTCATCACCAAAAAATCCGCTCGTTTGACTACTTCACACTAGCGAACCTGGTGGTGGAAAGCAAGCTTTTTTGTACAGCGAGCATAGGGCGGGAGCGAGGCACGCTTTGATGGTTTTTTTATTTCTCCAAGGAAATTCATTCCAATCTAGTTCTCCAAGTGAAAATTTTACGACTTCCACCTCTAAACTTCAAATTTGTTCGAAGATACACATCTGTTCTGTGTCTGCGGTGTACGCCAAGCGCAAGCACCGCGCTAGGGGGGCACCGCGCTAGGTACTGAATGCTACCGACGGAAGCTGGAAAGTACTTACAGGCTTATGTGCCTGAGTGTTGCGAGCGCGTACCGTACCGTGTCACGCGACGCTCTCTGCGTCATTACTGGTATGGTGCCTATCAGCATTCTTATCAGTGAGGACATGGAGTGCTTCGAAATGCGCGGCACAAGAGGCATACGTAGGACTGCCAGGATGGCCTCTATGGTCAAATGGCAGCGCGCGTGGGACAGTTCCACCAAAGGAAGGTGGACCCATAAGTTGATACCGAGGGTAGATAGTTGGATTAATAGGCACCATGGGGAAGTTAGATTCCACCTGACACAGGTCCTTACAGGTCATGGTTGCTTCCGACAGTATCTACACCGTTTCGGGCATGCGGATTCTCCCGAATGCCCAGTGTGCAATGCACTAAGGGCCAGAATCGCAATCTAGCGGAACTAAACTAATTACTCCAAAACGAAGCATTTCCGACACATGATGTCTTCGACAAAGTTGTTTGACATCAGCAGAGGCGTCTATTGCTAAGAACGTAGTAGTTCGCAACTCGTCCGCATAGGTGGCGCCACAATCTAACTTCTTTGTTTTACGTCCTAGATACTTGGCGTCATCGGCAAAGTTGTTTATTTTGGCAAAATAAATAACTCTTTCTCAGACGTCAAAATTCCACAGCCTACTGTTTTCGAGTTATTTTAAAAATAAAAACCAATCAATGAAAAAACAGTTTTTTAAGCTAATTTTGCCATTTTTACCAGAAACCATGTGAGTTTTCCTAATGCATATGTGTCAAACCAAACACATTGTACGGGAATATGTTGAATATTATCATTAAAAATAAAAAATAAGAATACAAATTCGTCAAAACAGTGTGAATTTCATGCCTTAATATCTCACAAAGCGCAAAAAATCGCAACTTCAAATTTTCAGCAAATACGAAGCATTACTAGGTGAACATACTGCCAAAAATTTGGAGAGGTATTTTTTGGTGTTTTTGAGATAATAGCTTTTTAGTAACAGTATAAATATAAGTATTTCCAGCATGTAACTTTTTACTGTTACACATTAGAGAGTTTATGTCTTCGAAAAAGTTGTTCATTTTGACTAAATAAACAACTCTTTCTTAGACGTCAAAATTCCACGGCCTACTGTTTTCGAATTATTGCATATAAACTAGATTATATTGATAAAAGTGACTATAAAACACATTTTGATGCAATAGTATGAACTATTTTTATTGTTTTTACTTTTACGATCATAGTAGGTCAAGCAAATGTTAGTTTACTATTGTCAGCATGGGTCAAGATGTCTTTTAATTTTTTGCATGTCATTTTCAAAATGTTTTAAGCTTAACCTATTTTGTCAATAATTTTAAATTCTAGAGCGCGAAATATCTTGTCGAAAGCTCGTGGATCTGTTCCTGGATGGAAAGGACGTTGATAGAAGATTATGAAACTCAAGCTCCACGAAACTGACATGTTCATGACCTACTATGTATCATAAAAGAAAAAACAATAAAAATAGTTCATACTATTGCATCAAAATGTGTTTTATAGTATTTTTTTGTCAATATAATCTAGTTTATATGTAATAATTCGAAAACAGTAGGCCGTGGAATTTTGACGTCCAAGAAAGAGTTGTTTATTTAGTCAAAATGAACAACTTTTTCGAAGACATAAACTCTCTAATGTGTAACAGTAAAAAGTTACATACTGGAACTACTTATATTTAAACTGTTACTAAAAAGCTATTATCCCAAAAACACCAAAAAATACCTCTCCAAATTTTTGGCAGTATGTTCACCTAGTACTGTTTCGTATTTGCTGAAAATTTGAAGTTGCGATTTTTCGCGCTTTGTGAGATATTAAGGCATGAAATTCACACTGTTTTGACGAATTTGTATTTTTAATTTTTAATGATAATATTCAACATATTTCCGTACAATGTGTTTGGTTTGACACATATGCATTAGGAAAAAAAATTAAACTCACGTGATTTCTGGTAAAAATGTCAAAATTAGCTTAAAAACTGTTTTTTCATTGATTGGTTTTTATTTTTAAAATAACTCGAAAACAGTAAGCTGTGGAATTTTGACGTCTGAGAAAGAGTTGTTTATTTTACCAAAATAAACAACTTTGCTGAAGACGCCAAGTCTCTAGGACGTAAAACAAAAAAGTTAGATGGCGGCGCCACCTATGCGGACGAGTTGCGAACTACTACGTTCTTTGCAATAGATGCCTCTGTTGATGTCAAACAACTTTGTCGAAGACATCATGTGTCGGAAATGCTTCGTTTTGGAGTAATTAATTTAGTTCCGCTAGATTGCGATTTTGGCCCTTAGTGCAATGGTTTAGAGGAAACGGCGGAACACGTTTTATTCGTGTGCCCGCGTTTTCGCACAATGCGTGACCGCATGCTTGCCACATGCAGGGAGGACACAACTCTGGACAATTTGATCCAGAGCATGTGTAGGGATGAGGTTAGCTGGAACGCCGTTTCAACGGCTATCACCCATATCGTCTGGGAGCTACTGAGGAGGTGGCGCGTGGACTCGGAGAATGGCTAGTCCAGATGCAGTACAAAAGGTGGTCCATGGGTTCGAGGTCGGCTTCGTAGGTCATACCGGTGCCCTGCGGTCGAGATCGACCCTTACAGCGATTAAGTGGCCGCGGAGAGGAAGTCCCGGTAGCGGTGCTGTCGTGGCGTCGGTCTACTGGGTTGGATCCGAGCCAGCGGTTGGAAAGGGGTTCCCGGCAAGGGTCGAGGTAGGTGAGACTCTGCTGTCTGCAACCTACGGATGCATCTGATAGGGCCTGAAGGGTAGATATATCCGTCCTTACGGGCAGGTCAGATCGGGTTGCACGTGGGCATCAGTTCTTGATGTCTGCCAAGCAGTTGGGCGCGGGCGAGGTTGACCCTGACCGCCTTTCGAGGACAAAGGGAGTGGCGAGGACCACTCGGGAAACTGGCTAAGCGCCAGCATGCTACAGTGATGGACTCTCCAGAGCGAGTCATCGATGTTCGTTGCTGTAGGCTACGCAGCTAACCTTGAGGGTGCGATGTGCACTAGCCCCTCTCTGAAGCAATACCTTCTTGGTGGTTCCGGAGAGATGAAGGGTTTGGCGACCATAGGAATGAGTTTTTGTGAGTCGAGGAGAGAGTAGTCCTGGCTTTTACTAGTGTTGTAGAAGACGGTCTTAACTCCACACTACCCTAACCTTCCTGTTAGGGTGTCTGTTGAGCAGATTTTTCCCCCTATGGTTTAGAAGGAAAAAAAAGAGTAGTACAGCTTGATTGAGAAGGTGCGTGCCGAGCGTCTGTTCACCAAATAGCGCTGTTTTGGTATCCAGCGGCTGATAAAGAAACACCCGCAGTATTGCGTCAGCTATACCTAAGCTGACAGCGCCACCAGCGCGGTGTAGGAAACCATACACTACCAGGAATACCGATACTCTCGAAAACCGACCCGGCAACGAAATAAGGAGTATGATTGAAAACTCGGTACCTGGAAGGAATGTCAGGACCTTAAGTGAACCAGGACGAGTGAGCCTTTTGGCTCGTGGATAGCTTAAAGTTGATGAGTGCGTGACTGCTATTCAAAAAGTGCGGTGGTCTAAGTCTGCTGAACATCATTCAAATATCACACCTACCACAGCGGCAGTTATGAGCCAGAGCCTGAGGTCGGACTCAGATCGGGAAACAGATGAAGCTAGTTATTGGGTGGAATGCGATCAAAGGCCGGTTCTGCGTATTGAGGATTCAATGCAAATTATTCAACTACAGCCTGATTTATCGCTACACGCCAACCAATGTCGTGAAGGATGCGTTTTACGGACGAAGACCTACGGAGAATGCTTTGGCATTGCTCAAAAAGGACCTATAAAAGGGTGGTTCGATGAGGATTGCCAAGAAGGTAACGAATGAGAAGAATGTTTCTAGAAGCTGATGTCGGGCACCCGAACTAGAGGGAAGCGATGTAAGAAGCAAGAGTAGCCGACAAACGAATCGACCGCAAAAAGGAAAACGAGCATGAAGGAAGTGTGATTGCTCAGGCTGCAAGAGAGTATGAAACCGAATGCTATGCGGAGGTTTTACGAGACAGTCAATGGATGGCGTGCAGAGTTAAACCGTACCCTCTTCCGTCATATGAGCGACCGACAGAATTCAAATCGGCGACGACGAACAGGCTTTAGAACTTCCAACGCTAGACGAGGTCAAGTCAGCCATTAAGACTGAAGAGCAGCAAGGTTGCTGGTAAGAACGGACTACCGGCTGAGCTTCTGAAGCATGGTAGTGAACAGCTGTGTCAACTCTTACAACGTATTATATTGAAGATATGAAAATAGGAAAAACTGCCTGCTTGTTGGTTGGATAATCTGATTTACCTTCTATACCAGGCTTGGAAAGTGTCAGCGTCAACACGGATCTTCACGCAAATTTTACAGAAGTTCTTCTCTCAATGTCATCGAATCGGGAGACAATGACCAAGAGAGTCTAACAATATTCGCTCATTTTTCGAAGCGAATCAGAGAAGAAAAACGACACAGATCGAAAAAAGAGTGTAAAATTCTGTGACATATAATGCACATAATTGGAGCGTGGGATATCATAGAAGTTTACATGACATATCATGTAAAGTTCATGAAATATCATGTAAACTTCCATTATATGTCATGTAATTCAACATGACTCTGAGAGTTTACATGACATATAACACAAATTTACATGATATATCATGTAAATCATCATAACACTAAGTTTACATGACTAAAATGAAGTTTACATGACGTGTAAAACTCATTATTTTTATCTGTGGAGTTATGACAGATTATGATCCAACATGGTTTTCCGGCGAAGCTGATTAGACTGATCGTGCGACGTTTGGCGGATTGAAATCAAGTGTACGATTTGCGGATGAAATTTCGTCATTGTGCGTATTCTTAGATGGACTGAAGCAGGGTGATGATCTTTCGAACTTATTGTTCAACAAAGCACTGGGTGGAGCGATAAGGAAAGCTGGTGTGCAAAGGAGCGGAACCATTGCTCCTTCGTATGCGAACGATATCTACATCATTGGGATTGACTGTCGGGCCGTTGAAGAGGCGTAGATTACATAGCACGAGTTGAAACACTTGTAAGGTTGAGTGCAGAGTTTTCAGCAAAGGTGGTCATGGCATCAAGGATAGCTTATGATGAACTAATTGATTCTAGGTTCATCCACTAGGCACGGTGTCAAAATTTTGATTATTATCGAACTTTCATGTACCTCGGATTTTTCTTCATAGAATGTTAGAACTTCGGCTATAATGCATAAATGCGAAATTTGAAAATATTCTATCGGGGAAAATTTGAGTTAGATGAGATTTTGACTATTTTCCATACTAAAAATCAATAATTACTATTTTAGATCAAAAAACGTTCCATACAAAATGTATGGAAAAATTTTCGCCGATGAAATATTTTCTAGTTTTCCGATTATGAATATATAGGCCACATACCAAAATCGAAAGGGCCCATATAGCCGAGGCGGTAAACGCTCGGGTATTCAGCATGACCATGCTGAGGGTGACGGGTTCAATTCCCGGTCGGTCCAGGATCTTTTCGTAAAGGAAATTTTCTTGACTTCCTTGGGCATAGAGTATCTTCGTGCCTGCCACACGATATACACATGCAAAATGGTCATTGGCAGAGGAAGCTCTCAGTTAATAACTGTGGAAGTGCTCATAGAACACTAAGCTGAGAAGCAGGCTTTGTCCCAGTGAGGACGTTACGCCAAGAAGAAGAAGAAGACCAAAATCGATAAGTTGTTCACCACATGGTGAGTTTTCATCAGTCTCGACTATGTTCTGCCTGTTTAAATAGCCCAATTTGATGAAAAAAAAACTCCTCAACTTGGTATAGTCCACCAAACTTTCCTCGCCCCTACAAAACACAAAAAAAAAATCACAAACAACTTCACCAGAATTTGTCGCCGGATATTGTTTAGTGTTTGGCAACTACTCGCCACACTCCGCCGCGCAAGTTGCGATCGGCAGAAATACCCTCCATAGCGTGGATTGGTTCCCGAAAATTTAATATGCCCGGACTATTGTAACCAATTCCGTTGAACAGGCAAAATTTGCATTTCAAATCCGCATAGGTAACTGCTTCTGCTGCCAGTGCTGGTTGCCCGCGCGAAAGACCAGAAACCATGTCCTGGCCACAGAACCGATTGGAAAACAGAAACATAACAGAAACAATAGTTTCCAACCAACCTCAGCCTTCGCCCCACATGCCTCTCTCCTACTCCATGTGGGAAAGGCCGGAGAACTTTGTAGGGCCGCGTCGTCTTTGTACCTACGCGACAACGGCCAAGACGCGAGACGACGACGACGGGAAAGTTCAAATTTGCAATCTCAATCGATTTTGGTGTTTCTCGTTTGTCCAATCTGAATGCCTGAAAGTTTTTCTCCCGGCTGTTTTTTTTTCGCCTGTGTTTCGACGACGACTGAGACTTGTCCAGGTGAGACGGGGAATCACACAATAAAATCATAAACTATTGCATGATTCTTGTTTTATTATTCCTTAAGCCCCCCTCCTCGGCGCATTTCACGACTACCGAACGGCGCAAACTTGGAATCCCATCGGAATCGTTATTTCCCCCCAAGAGGGAAAACAATAAAGTCATAAATTATCTTTTACCGGTGTCCCCACCTCCCGGGCAAGGTCCTCGCACAGAAAATCTTGGCTCTTGGCAGCCAGCCGTTGACTCCTTCCTTACCGGGAAGGAAACGGGCCTAATGAAATTGTTAAATTATATATCCATGCATAAATTTTCGCTCCCCCCCCTTCGAAACTCAACTCGAGCTGAATCGATTTGTCCGGAGAAATTCCAGTTGACACGTGATGCTGGGGGAACCTTAGTGCACGACAATTCTCGATTAGCCTTATTTGGGCCTTTTTGGGGATGGTTGTGAGAGCTATATCGTCCATAACGGCAATCTTCCGCTACTTGAACTCAGACAACACGATAAAGCACTCAATATTTCGAACGATACGGTATCTATTCCATGGGCTCAACTACTTCCAAATTATCTGCGGTAATCGAAAATTAATCAATTACTATGCGTTTCGCGCCACTCTGACCATTGAGCGTATCGAGGACCCGTTAAATTGTAGCTGCATCAACGTACAATGCCACCAGCAACAACGGTTGCCCACTCGCTAGCAATATAAACATGAAGTTTTCAAGCTCCAAATTTGAAATGTCAATGAGCTGCCTTGCCTCGGGATTTCCCTCGCTTTCCACCATCAACCATCAGGCCCATCAAACAATGGCCTTAAAATTTGTACGAGTTGCGAGGCCCTCGCCATTCAGAAGCACTACCTACCTAGTTATTGTACGCTTACACATTTTCCGAAACTACATCGCTGTAATTAGCGAAATTCGGCGGTTTAACATGGACCCTTGAGTAATGCGTCTGCGCGGTGATCATCTCCAGCCGCGCTGCGACGATCAAATCGGAAGCCTTTTCGGCACCCATCCAGTTGTGCGGTTCGTCAATTAATTATAATTTTTCACAATGTTCTTGCCCAACGAGGTTGGGTAGGTATGTAGTGACCAGAGTAGCAAACCGAAAGCAAATCATGGTCGGGAATGTATAAGTAGTATGGTGTTCTCCCTTTGGGTCGAACACGGCTAGCGAACAAGAACAACAGAAGAAGATCTAAATTAATTAATCTCGCTGCCTTTTAACATTAATTAGCAACTGTAATTGATCGTGCAAAATCGTGTTCGGCGCGATTCGGTGGGCTGTGTGGCGTGGTGGATGGTGGTCAGTCAGTCGGCGCAACAACGGAGCGTTGCTGATCCCAAGTAACATTTTAAGTTTTGTTCGGCTCTACAAGAGATCTTCATGACTAATTTTATAAAACTTGCAATAAAACTGAATCATACATCAAAACCTCTTGAAAACCTCTTTAAGAGCATCTTCCGGCTAAGTGGACCACTCTCGGAGAGGTTTTGCAAGCTGCTTTAAGAGTAGCAATAAACCCGTTTTAAAACCTAGTCGAAAAATTCTCGATTGTTGTTGTTTTTTTTTTTCAACAAAAACTATGACAGCTCAAGATGCAGAGAAGCTTCTTCGATGGCATGTAAAGTTCAGGAGGATACATCATTCGTAAGTAGAAAGCGATTATTTCAAAGCAATATTTTAGTAGTTATTGTGCTGGTAGCCTTATGCGCATTCGAATTTACCGTGAATATTGGGGTTGCAGAATCATAAAATTAATGCGCTTCGAAAATAGTGAATATTATCATCTTGGAATGAAATAAATCAATTTGTGAATTTAGTAAAACTATGTCGAATCACAAGAAAACTCAGCAGATAGAGTTTATTTATGTGAGCATGTTAGGGAAATGGTGGCAAACTATCAATTCATTGCTAATTTGAGCAAAATGAACTATTTTCCATTCACGTTAGCTAATTCTTCAATATGGCGACAACCATAATCAGCGAAAATAAAACGAAAGCGAGTTTACTTTTATGATGACCGCAATAAACCTAGCAGTGTCGTAGTTCTGCTTTTCCATCAACAGATGTCGTTACTAATCGAACGGATCGCCATCTGTTGAGAGTTTTAACAGTTTTATTGTGGTAATAATGATTGCCAGAAGGTTTACATATCGGAAAGTTTTGTTTACTCTTGAAATCTGTCTTTATGGATATCTTCAAGTATACTATAAAACATTTTATCAATGGTTTTCATAAAAGCAGTCATAAAACTGTGAGTTTTAATTATTGCTGTTATTAAACCCTAATAAAAATAAAAAAAAAACCAATCAGCAATGAAATTGTTACTTGGGATGAGATCATAGTAGCGTCGCGTCGTCGTTTGACGAAGGACGAGGAGAATTTTGGGTGGAAGGGAGGTGACGAGAGTAAGAGCCACTGTCCAACTGTCGAAGTTGAGTTTGATTAATTGTTCGCAATTGTTTGTGACCAGATTTGCTCAAACGTTAGTACCTAGATATATCAATAACAATTGCATGCTAATTTGAGTTTTCTGCGGGTTGATTTAGGCAACAGCTATGTTACACAGTTAAGTTACACAACAGATTGGGAGTATTTAACAGAATGAATATATTTTACAATGGTTTGATTTGTTCTGGAAAATCCAAGAACAGCCGACGGGAGGCTAAAAGTACCCGACTTCCAAGAGAGCCTCAGCTGGTAAACTACAGTGCAGGTATCGAAGTTAAGCCTAAAACACCTTAACGCTGCCCAGTAAGTGCTGTTTTCAACAGTGATCACCCAACTCAAGAGGAAATACACTTTAGTCATTGAACTTCAGCATTTGGACAGCTTGAGAAGCTTGTAGGACCACTCACAACATTGAGAATGGTAATGGTCCATCCCCTTGTCCATCCCTTACCAGACGTACATAATTGGGACCTCGACGGTCTTGAAACGGTCCCCAGTGGTGAGAACTGCATAAAAGGCATCCGGTACCAAGACTCCCCTGGCCTTGGTACCGGATTGCGTCCGATCATTGGACAGTGTGAGCCCGATGGCTAGAATTCCGCCGCTAACTGGGAACGGACACTCGCCTGTTGCACTGCATTGTAACGCGTATGGATTGAGACCAAGGTTGCCCGAAATCCAACTACTAACGAACAGGTACAATCCTTGATTCGTTATGTTCTTCCAAGAAACCACAACTAACGTAGTCGACCAACTCCGCAACTATCTCTAGAGCGGTTACAACTGGTATATTAAGTCTCACACTAACACCACAATCCACGGCGCTGGACTAGCAATGAGGGAGGAAATACCACATAAGGTGGCCCAACATATCTGGAAGCCAGTGCGGTAATTTTTGAATTCACGTCTTTGCTCACATGGCTCCAAGCAACGTCATAGGTTTGCAGCAGGATGCTGTCCAACAGCTACATCCACTGTATGTGATTGTGGGCGACTTAAACACCCGTCATCCATCATGGGGATCGCCTAAGGTAGATGTACGATGTGAACGGCTACGACTTATGATGAAAGACCGACAAGGCCTCCCTTCCACTGGGGTTCAGTCACTGGTCGATCTTTCCATTTCTTCATTGCATATCGCTAGTAGGATTACAAGGTAAGTAGTTGAAGATCTTCAAGCCATTGACCACTTCTCTATTCTCGGAGGCCGTAGACCCTCCGTCTACTGCGTCAAGACTTAGACGGAGCATTGAGAAGGTAGAGTGGGGCGGCTCCTCTTGAGGGCCAGGATTGTCATCTGGAATGCTAGAGAGGGCTGACTATGCAGCGAAGATTTCTGAGACTGGCGGAGCTATGGGAGAAGTTCGATTAGAACAGACATAACATTATAAGAGTAAGGGATAGTCTTACCTATGATACGGGTACGGTCGCTCAAGCCTTTGCTGATCAATTTGCCAGGCTGTCGGCAAACAGCAATTTCAGCTATTATTTCCTGCATACCAAGTGGGGCGGCGGAAGCGGAGCTCTGCGATACTCAATTGAAGACGAAAGCTAATGTCTAGCAGTAGACTACAATAATGATTTCCGTTTGAACGAGAACAACAGACCATGGCACTGGAAAGGCTACGGGTTCTGACGAGATCGGGTATCCAATCCTTCGTAGATTAGACCTTTTTGGATCGAATGACCCTCCTTGTTACCATGAACCAGCTATGACAAACTGGGCTATACATGATGAGTGAACAGAAGCGTTATTTATGCCTATCCCTAAAGAGGAAAAGGACAATGATGGGGGGTTATAGATATAGATATTGATATTAGTTGCATGGGAAAATACTCGAGCAGATGGTTAATCATCGCCTGTCAACAGAGCTGGAAAAGCATGAACAAATCCAGGCCCGGATTAAGGATTGTGGGGGCCTGGGGCCCAAGCGGATGTGGAGGTCCCTCGGAGATATGAGCAATTTTTTTTCTTTGTTTTCGAACAGAACTTGAGCAATATGAAAAATAAAGTTGATGTTAGCAATTAAAAAAGGGGTTTGTGGGGCCCCCCAAAATGCGGGAGCCCGGGGCCCTACCCCCTCCCCCCTTACATCCGGCCCTGAACAAATCCATCCTTATCAACACGTACTTTGATGCTGCTATGGCGGGGGATCGATCTTTTCTTAGTATGGCCGTCTTTTGGAGAAAGTGTTAAGCTAGGATCTGCAATCTGCCCGTAGGTGTAGTTCCATTAAAACCTATTAGACCTATTCAAGAGCTCCGACATGACATGGAGACTTACTATCCTGACAAGTCTCAAGAGATCCATGGGCGCATGTTTAACTACATAGCCAATTTCCTACGAAATCGAGTTTCGCAAGCAGGAACTCCCTCTATCTCGAGGTTGCACGAAAATGACATCCCCCAAGGGTCTGTCAATTCAGCCCTCCAACAGTATACCTCATAATAAACGCCCTGATATGACCTAATATTCCTAGTATTCCTAGTATAATATGACCCTAGTATTCTTTGGCAAGTATGCTAGGTGAGTTAGGAGTCAAATGCAACAAGCAGTAGAATGAGCATAGAGCGAACGTTGACTTTAAGATTTTCCATGAGGTGTTTAATCAGATACATGCTTGCTTTAACCTTGCACACAAATCGGTATTAGTGAGAGCATAATCAAAACTTCGCGCGTGATGAAACTACTTGGTCTCCTGATTGATAACAAGCTTACCTTTATCAAACATTCCAAGCAAGTGAAAGATAAACTCAACGCCAAGTTGAACATTCTTCTGGCCCTGAGTGAACACTTCTTTGAAGCCTCTCATTGGACTGCCGTGGACGGTACAAATAGCACGGCAGTGCTAAATATTCTGGAACCTCAGTACAATGAAGTGTTTAGAATCTGCTCAGACGATGTCAAGAACTCACCAATAGCCAGGTAGCGGTGAGGTAGAGTGTAGAAGGCTTCCACTAGTGCATCTGTTAGCCAAGGTCCTGGCTATTAAGGCTGAACGGGCCCTGGAATGGGACAACCTATCTAGTGGAATGTCGATAGTACAGCTTCCCTTAAACCAGTGTGGATCTGACGTCGACGAGCTTCTCACTATCAGCCATTGTTAGACCACGCCTATGGCAGCGAGCCTCAGATGTCGACGTCCCTAAGAGCGAGTGGCGAGTGACAAACGGATGCAGGACTAGTACCGCTCCTGAAGTAGCTTTGGCTGGCTTCAGAGAGGGTGCCGCATCGTTCAACGATGGTCAATTAGAACAAGAGAAAGTAGGTTAAGGAGTGTCTATGGAGCCGCAGCGGCCGGTTACCGGGTCTCTGTGATGTGGTATCTTCTCAGCCGAAGCCTATGCATTGCTGCAAGCGTGTAGCCATGGAAAGGTAAGCCACTCGTCGTTGGTTGAGGTGCAAGGGTACATGGACGTACAAGGGTGTCTGAACACGTAGGCATTCCAAGCGATGAAGCAGCCGATGTTCTATCAAATCAGGGGCGTCATGCTCCGCTCTGTGACGCAATTCGCTGCATTAGACAGACGTAGCCTCGAGGAATGCGTGGAATGAAATTTGGTACTACAACCGGAAAGCTTTTCTCCGCAGGCTAAAAACGACACACAGAAGTTGAGATATGCGGACCATTTTCGAGATCATAAGGGGCTCACTCGACTGAGAATTGGGCACACTCGGTTCACTGATGGGTCAAGAATTGGTAGTAATACGGCCTCTTGCCAGGAGTTCGAACGCACAAATACTAGTTGACGTAACGCACATACTACATAGTAAAAAAGTCCAGCACGTGCGGATTTGAGGGGGGAATTCAGCGTAGAATGCTCAATACGGGAAGCATTGTCCAACGACCGAAATGCTGACAAGGCAGTTTTACAGCTGATTGTATCACCAGATGTTAGTAAAAATACTCTTACAAAACTTTCCTCTGAAAGCATCAAACCTCTAGGATTAATATCCAGATCACTAGAAGTTTTATCTGTCCAGAACAGTTCTGCCCCTTGTCCCTTGACATGTCATCTGGGAAAGTTCACCATAGGAATAAAAAACCATCCCAAACGATTGCGAACTTGTTCCACGCTTGTCTACTGTCACGGCGACGGCTGCAGCGAGTACGTACTGATGAACAGCTAGGATCCTAGATGTGGAGTGGGATGAAAGACGGCTGCCATTTGTGGGTGCCAAAACCGCATTCAATACCATGGTAAGGAAAAGAAAAACGGCCTGCTTTTAGGGCCTATGTCAGAGTGCCAATACAAGCCCTTGAGGTGACGCCTACAGGGTCGTGAGGTGTAAGAAAACCCACAGAGCAGCCTTCAGAGATGCTGTGGAGTATCATCGAGAGGCTAATCTCGCATCAAAACTCGAAGCTTTGGCCTCCTTTTATAGTATCTCCGGGGACTGGAGCTGGGAAATATGATGAAATTCCGAACCTGACCATAATAGCAGCCATTGCAAAGGCTCCCTGTATGCTCGGATCTGCTATGCAGAAGTGTCAGGACGAGAGAGTCTTCCCAGAGACTTCCAGAAGGGGGGGAGGTGGGGGGGTGGTAGACCGTTGTCGGTATTTTATCAGTTATCGATGTAACTCTTTAGCGTAAAACAACAGTAGTTCGCGACAGGGCATTAGTGGCCTTTGACGTAAAGAACGCTTGCAATGGCGTCAGTTTTACACTCCTACGTCTTTTGATGTCCGGAAACCTGGTACAGGTATACGGCATAGAAGTGGATCGGAAGTGCTTTCGCATAGCTTTAAGAGTTCTACTAGGTTCCATCCTAGGTCAAGTGTAATGGAATGCCATATACAAGGAGGTGCTGAAGTTGAGATTAGCGGTTTCGATAATTATATTACGTAGGAGGTATACAGTTTTCGAATAGGTGGAGATGACTACTGTCCACTTGATCGCGGTTGTGTAGTAGTGGATTCTGTTTATTGATTCGCAGTTAACACTAGTTTCCAGAACAGACAAACCGTGAAGTCTTGACAACATTGCATAACAGATTGCCTGTCTTGTCCAGCATAGGGAGCACAGGGATTCCATGCAACCATGGGTATGTTTCTCCCTCCACTCTGAATCGGTACTTGACGACATCACCTAGTAAGCGTCCTCTCTCGAGTCTCGATGACTGGACGCGCGCTTAGATACAACGCGACGAGTGCGCGGTGCTGCAGGCAAACGACCAAGACAAATTACCGCCGCTGCAGTGACAATTAATTAAAAATGCACCAAATGTAGCGCCAAACGCCGAATGAACGGAGCTGGCCTGGCAGTAAGAGTCGGCTCCGCTCGATTTTGCCCGCCAAATTGTGGATGCAAATGAATTTGCCATTCTGAGGCGGCGCAGCGCTCGGTTCGGTAGCTAATGGTCTGGTGGTGGTGACATCTTCAACTGGTTGCTGCTCCCGTTCTCATGAATTCGCGTCGTCGAATTCGGGCCCGGCTGCTGAGGGGACGACAAGGTGCTCGTAAATGAAGCTGTTAATTTATATTTCTTTTATTTAACGGCGTATTTCGCTCACGGGATGCAGCAGTGGTTGCATTCCGGGAACTTGGCTGAAAATTAATTTTCGCGTTCGCGCCGCTTTTGTCGTCTCACTGTGTTGCCTGGCGCAACAAAAGAAACTCATAAAAACCCTTTTTCCGTAAACAAAGTGTTTGCGGCGCACAGTTCGAGCTAAGGGTCACAGCCACAGAACTTTCTCGCTCTCCGTGGGTATATTTGGAATTACAAAACTAGCATTTACGAGATAAGGATCTAATCGCACCTCCACGCGATTTCGGACGGATCCAAACTGGGCAGGAAAAATGGGATCAATCCGCTTTGAGTGATGGGGAATCGTTCTTATGACTTGTTTTGAGTGAATACGACCGTTCGAATCTTACCTTGACAAGGGGAAAACGGTTGAAGTCGCTACGCAAGCATTACAAAACATAGCCGATCTTAACGATCTTGACTGAAGACATTAGAAGGTGATCTAAGATGAAATTTTTAGACGCAATTCAGGATATCAATTTGGTAGTCTGTGGTGCACCCACCTAGATGAGTTTGGTTCTCTTACCAGTTTTGCACTTGAAATGTGAAAGCAGTACTTTGATCAACAATTGATTGGTCAATGTATGCATTAGGACCAAGATAGCGCCAGAAATGGCTTAGCAAGGCTAGCCAATGATAGACCACATCAAGCTTTTTCGCTGAACGAGTTAAGGAAATCAACTGCTCATGAGCATAACAATAAGTCGTTTATTAGTTGATTCATGGAGGAAGTTGGTTAACTTCTGTCAGCTGCCTGCATACTGCCTTGCTTGGCCTGCCATGCTGGTAATGCCTACTTTGGAAACTAAGGTGTTCATCAAAGTACTGCTTCCACCTTTCAAACATTTAATTTCCGTTACTGAAGATAATCGGCACATTTTGGATATGGTTGCTTGATTCTCTGCAGAAAGTACTTCCAAATTATAAGCGATCGCGATGGCGTGGTTATTACAAAAGTCCAATCAATGATACCAATACCCTTCTACCTCAATGTCTGCCTAACAAGAATCGAACAAAAACCGGAAGGAGAAATGAAGCGATCGTGCTACCACTGCGCCGCCCGTCCCAATCCACACGGGGCCTCCCCCAATCCCTTTTCGTTGGCAATTAATTCAGGTTAAATGAAATATTTATATTTTATATTTCTCGCTCAACGGCTTTCGGTTCGAGCCACAGGCTTTTATTCAATTTCTGGTACTAATTAATTCCATGATGACGGTATCATGTCGTAAGATCTCGAGTCGGTAATTTCTGCCTGCTCTGGCTTGGCCTGGCCTGATTCGGATCCGGGGTCCGCGGGAAGGACTACTGAACCGGCGAAGAACGCAAGGTGCGAGGAGTAAATAAATGATTAACACAGGGCAAACAAAAGTGTAAATATAGCGATAATAAAGGCTAAACACTCTGACATGGGTAAACCGAAATATGGCACCTTTTCCAGGGTTTTTAGGATCCACACACAGCCAGAGGACGCGAAGGCGGGCGAACGTTGTTGTGGTAGGAAGTTTCAATTTAGGCCCCCTCGGGGGCAACGGGCGCGTATAAATTGAGCTATAAAAATTAATTGCATTATTGCCCGATCATAATTTTTTGTTTCACCACACTACTACTGCCTGCGCAGACCAGTCAGGGCAGCGAGCGGTCGTCGGCATCGGCCACATCATCGTTGGTCTGTGTTATGCGTGGTGTCAGATTTATTTTTCTGTGGGGGTTTGCACTGATTGGATAATTTTCAATTGACACTCTGTCTCGCCCTCTCGGCTTGATTGCCTTCTGTGTTGCTGTATGGGTTACATGAACTTTGGTGCGGAGTGGATGCGTCACTGACACAGCCAGTGCTAGAGCGCGTGGTACAACACTTCTGAAGGTTGTTGATTTTGACAAAGTTATGGGTTAACTGCCGACCCGAACAGTTTCCATTTGGCGAGTTCCGATTGGTGTCATTCCCCTCGATTGACACAACGACCCAAGCCCCTCGGGACCGGAACTAAAATTTAAATAAATTAATAATCGTCGCCAGTAGCAAATGGCTAACTGGTTTCTTCAGCCAACAGAACCACTGGTACAGGGTGTGAATGTAAAAAACCAATATTTTTTCATCCTTTGCGGGCACAGGCGCAGTCTGGCGCAGGTGCATAAAACCTCCACATATCGTTCCGTTCCAAGCTTCCTGCGTTTTAGCCATCACACATTCATCTTGCCTTTTCTTGTTGTGGTGAATTTGTTTCTCATTTGCTCTACCCACCACGTACCGCTTTCTTTTTACTAGAATACTAGCATTCGACCTCAGTGCCATTCTCTTTGGCACTTCTCTTCGAATGAGACATGCTTTTCAGAGATGTTTTGTCCTGATCCAGAGAACCAGAACCCATTTTCAACAAATTGCAAGATGCTTCACGAATCACAAAAGAGCACACGCCTGCTTCGCTTGTTCGCGAATAAAGAACTGCTAGTATTCTCGAACTTCTGATGTTCACGAGCCGGTTTGCTTTGCTTCTGTGTCTGTTTAGCTGCATTGTTCACAAGTTTCCATCGAGCTACCATACCGACCCTACCAGCTTTTTTCGGGCACATCCTGTACTCACAGAAGATTGAACAACCATCGCAGAGGGTGCGTAAATTTATTTCAATTATGTACTCTTTTCACTCCCCGGAGTCGGGGTTTCCTCTTCGAACGATCCATACTCGGCCAGCAACAATTTATCGAACGGCAGAGAAATTCTCTCCGCATTCATCCATCGATCCATACGGGCGAACCTCCAATATCCCCACCTCAGCCTCACTCAGCTGGATGCACCCAACCAACCAACTCAGTCAAAGTGGCAATAAAATTTGCGTGTTTATCGCTAATTTCGATAGTAAATTTTAATTGGCCGATAAGTTCGGACGGGAGCTCCTGCCGTTTGTGCGTCTGTCTTCTGAACTCGTTTTTTTCTGTTTGGTTCAGAGGCCAATTAATTGTTCCATCCCGCCGGGACCAAAACATATATCGGTCGCTTCGGTCCCAGCTGAGAGAGGCGCGACCACGATGCTCATTGAGCACCCTGCGATAATTGGAACCTGGCATACCTGGCGAAGGGTCGGCCTTAGCCACTCACAGTTTGCACCCACCACCACCACCGCCACCATCACCGAAAACACCGGGAGCTTATCGGTTAATAAAGTGATAATGGACTACCGGCTGGTGGCAAGGGGACAAAATTACGCGCTTATAAATTATATTAAGCCATTAAAATGTTTTATCACAGGTGAAATTGATTTAATTTGTCCATTAGGCGGTGGGAGAAAAATGCTCTTTACTGACGCGTTACAAATGGACATAGGCGCTCGGTTATCCTTTGGTCGTTAGGGATCTGAGTTTCGTCGAAAATGTAACCTGTTTCGGGGAAGGGCAACGACAGAGTGACCTTGCAGAACGTACATAAAGCGTATATCTACTTCACGTTGGCTAATTAGTGCGAAAGTTTATTCGCGTTAATTGATCATTTGCATTTTGCTTTGTACTTCTCGTTTCATTCTAAATGTTTATTGGACGCAGTTTCTTTTGGAGTTTACATCACCAATTTTGCTGATGTGAGCCCTTGCTCAACAAGTGGCGTAATGGCCACCGAATGGTGCATCCAAAATGTCGCTCTAAGCCCATGACATGTAGTATGGAGGCTCATCCGGATTCACTCGGAGCATGTAATGCAACTTCTGCTTTTCATCGTCGCAAATCTTCAACTCGAGGAACATCTCCTTGAAATCTCAACGTAATGCAATTCGCCATTCACGAAAACAGTGAGTAGAGAATTGTTGAACGATTAGTACTGTAATTTTTGTTTTCATTGATTTTTTCGTGTATAACTCCACTGTATGTAGTTGAAAACATCCAGAGAACGTCTGTTCGTTTCTTATACTTTCCATTGAATTTGAATTTCTTTCAATTTCATTTTCTAAGAGAAAATAGAACATTTGTATCAGAAGTCTGAAACGCAAATGGTGAACGCTTTCAAGCTAACTCATCCAAATGTTGGACGATTGTCACTTATTGTTGAACAGTTCAAGTTTTGTTCGTGATATGAACCTGACATAGGTATTATCATTGATCTGTATTTATTTCAGCCACAAAACCCAACACAGACCCCACAGTTATCGTATGTAGGTCCCACAGTGGTCCAACATTCGATAAAATTTGACCCAATTTTGATCCGACAACCTAAAATTGTTCAGTCTGGTCTGTGGGTTTTGTGTTTGATGCCCAGCTAATCATTTGCAGAGAGCTCTGCTTGACAGAAATCATGACTAGAACCAAAAATGACTACTGAAAAGACGAATGGGTTGAATTTTTGCAACACTGTAAAAAGAGATTCAGGGGAGATTCAAGGTATTTTCAGTAGAGCGTCAACCTGTTTCAGGGTTTCAGGTGATGTTGGGCATAAATCCCCTGGAATGTTTCTGAAACATCATGGAGTGCCCCAAAACCTCTTGAAACACTCCTGGGAGTCCCTGAAAGCCCGTGAAGCCCCTTGAAAACCCCTAGAACGCTCTGAAACCCCTTGAAAACACACTGGGACACTCCTTAAACAGTTAGGGACCCCCCTAATCCCCTGGAACACCCGTAGAACACCCCTGTAACACCTCAGAAACACTTTTAATCCCCTGGATCGCCTTTTAGAACCCCTGTAACGCCCTGAAATACCTCTAGATCCCTTTATTCCTCTGATTTCCTATGTAACACCCCAGATACGCTCTTGAAACCCCTTGAAAACTCCTGGAACGTTCCTGAAGACTTTTCGAACACCTCTGGAACATCCCTGGATCACCCCTGAAACCCCTTAAAATACACGATTAGGAAAATTTCAAAAAATGTGTCAGTGATGCTTACAGTTTAAATAATGCCAGTGTTCAACAATAGGATCATGGATGTTCAAAATTGAAAGCTCCTATATCTCCATTAATTTATCCTTGGTGCAAAAGTAAAGTCATGTCAAATTTTCAGCCATTTAGGTGATGATTACAAATTTTCACTTGCATGCGCATCTTCATACACGATGCCGATCGAGCTGTGGCCTTCTGTGCGAGCATGGATATTGATTAATATCTTCTCCAGTGTCGTGCGTCGAAACGAGTTGCGGTCGTCTTTGACTTTGACCCTATGATGTCATCAAAATGAAAATTTGACAGGACACTAGTTTTGCACCAAGAATTTCAATGAAGCTTTGACAGCTATGATTTTTAACCATGGTTAAAATCTGATCTGCACTAATTCATATACTTAGTTAAGCGTGTCTCGGAAAACCGACGGCATCACTCGACAAGTATGATAAACAATTTTTATTTTTGAATACTGACACGAGGTATTTTTCATGTTTGCCCAAACCCGTAATATCACTATTTGAATACATTATTATACTTGAAGAAAAACGCCTGTAACTCTTTAACCAAAAGAGATAACTACAATCTCTGCACACGAAACGACGCATGTTGTTTTATAGGTGGCTTTGATGAGAAACTGAAACTGAAAAAGTAACAGACAGAGAACCAGTTCTTTTTTAATAACCCTAAGCTAATTCAGAAAAACTGTTCTAGATTTGTAAATGGCAAAGCTACATAAAATATTCTTCGGCAAACTTGCTCAACTTGAATTGAGGGGGTAAAAAGGAAAAGGGTTTAAGTGACAAAAGTCCTCTTTCCTGTAAACGAGGTTTAAAGTTTTTCACCAATTTTTCATGCTAATTGGTTCCGACTGTTCTTGGTGAATTTTTGGGATTTTTTGGCGTTTCAGTTCGATTGTGAGATCAAAAACAACCTACTGTTCTTTTACTCCGACATTGCGATCCCTTGGAAAAGATCCGATAGGGATCGAAACGTCGGAGTTAGAGAACATAAGGCTGTTTTTGATCTCAAAATCGGACTGAAAAGTCTAAAAATCCTAAAAATATTTTTTTCATGACATTAAAATTTTTTAATGTTTCAAAATCAACATAATTTTCTTCGATTTATCGTAAAAATAATCTCAAAAGAGTTCCTGAAGGCTTGAAATCTGAAGAATTTTTTAATATGCTCAGTTAAAAAATGATAAAATCCCTTTACATGTGGGCCTCTCATTTGATGTACAACTTTGTCGAAGAACATATAAAATTCTTCTTGTTAAAAAAAACTTTAGTCTCCCATTGCTAGAAAATATGGGCCACCCTAATTTATGTGTACATTAAAAAAAACCAGACCTCCAGGAGTTACATAATGATGTGCATCGTAGAAAGTACTTTTTCAAGTCATTATGACACATATGTACGGTAGAGATAATTTTCATCGCATATGATGTTGATTTTTTAAGTTAATGCGATGTTATGTCATATAAGACGGCAAATCAACTTGTACGAAGTATGACTACCGACTTCATCATAGTAGACGATATTCTGATGTTTAATTGCGATGAACCTTACTTATTCGTGTCAATAGATGAATTCGCATAATTATACGACTTGGTTTATTTTTTTTATTATGTCAGTTAAAAGCGCATTGGTGTACAAATAAAATCGCATAAAAGTAAAAATAACCTCGTTAAAGTGTGCATACAAACACGCATAATCTAGAATTGTTTATGTTCAGCATCTTATGCGATGTCACTTCACCGCATAAACGTACGTACCGTGATTTCGGGTGAAATTGATCAGTGGGGTGAAATTGATCGACGAGAGGGCAGTTTTTATTTTTCAAAAATAAAGCTTTGAGCTTGAACCAATTTGTAGAAAATGACCATCATCTGGCTCAAGGGTTATTGAATGATGAGTTTACATGTTTTACAGCTAATTAGTCACATATTTCTATATTGAATTTATTATTTTCCGAATCTGCGTGTTTGGCGAATTTCAAAGACACTTTCAAACTTTTGTAACCGTAGCAGTATCGCACATGGAATAAATATTCAAATGACTGTTTATAGCTGCCAAGTGTTTACTAAACCCGATTTCGTCATCAAAAGTTCTATAAATGTTGATATTTATGCATTAAATTGTACTTTTGCTAAAGTAATGACTCGTTTAGTACAAAAATTGCATACTTTTAGGCGTTTTCTTTAGATTTATTAAACTTTAAACTTAAATAATTAAGAATTTACTAAACTTGTATAAATTTGTCAAAGCTTTTCGCATTCTGGGGTGATTAATTCAGATGGAAAATTAATTTTCAGCACTTACAAAGACATTTCACTGACTGATCAATTTCACCCCGAAACTATAATTTCTGATTTTTTATTTTAAATGATATTTATTGCAATAAAACGATTTGCAGTAAAAGTTTCAACCTCGTTGACTGATGAAACCGGGGTAGTACTTGTTTTAAAGCATTGAGTTTGACCATATTGATAACAACTCAAAAATTAGAAGCCAAAAACTGTGAAAAGTGATCAATTTCACCCGAAATCACGGTACGTGCAAATAGATTGTCTGGGAGGGCCTGATTATTTGGAACACCTTTGCAGTAGACCATATTCGCCTTAAACTCATTTCAAGACGCTGAATGTATCTTATCTCGCTAATCTGGGTCCTGAACCACTGTGCAATGATCTGCAGTGTGGGTCAGTATCGAGCCGTTGTCTGTCGTTGTCGTTTTGATATTGATAGGTCTACCTACAGTGATAGTGACGGTGGTGCAAAATCAGTATATGAATGACATTGCGCAGCTCTGGAATAAGTGAAAGACGTTTTGAAGTGGTATGCATTTGGTCGATTGTATGACCAGAGAGAAGAGAGAAGATATGAACTAGAGTGCCTTTAACTTTGAGTGGCGACAATGTCAAAATTGAAACAGGGAAAATTTGAACGAATTCTCATTCCAAACGAGTAGGAGACCTATCAACATTGGGACATGACGCAATTTTTCCTTCGAGTAACTCTAGTTTTGGAATGGCAAATGTCGTAAAAATGTCATTTTGTTATATGCTAATTTCTATGGCCCTAGTATCGACGTTAATTGGGTTTTTAAATTAAGAAAAAATCACTGATTTTATATTTTTAAATGAAAGAGCACCTTTTTCTGAGCCACTATGATTTTTTTCAGATTTTTAGAACTTTATTTTGATACCTAAAATCAATTTCGAAGAGATTTTTTCAAATCACCTTTTGACAGCTGGGCAACTGTTTGACAGCTCCGCCCAGTACAAAATACAACGAGGGGTGATTCATCAAATCGCTCCCATACAAACTACAAATTGATTTTTAGATAGGTTCCCGGGCACCAAAATTCATGAAAATTTGGATTTCGGCTCAGTTTGGCATGCAGATTCAGAATATGGAATTATCTGAACAGCGCTAAAGAAGCCAATTTTCCATAACTAACCTCTATTATGGATTGGTGATATTATCAGTGATATATAAACTGATATAGTAGATGGATGGAAATTAACACCGGAAGAGGCGGTAATTGAAAAATGTCATAACATTTATTTCATGACATTCCATGGCATTTCCCGTCCTTGAGTATTTAGCACGATTTTAACCGAGTAAAGTGCCATTTTTGTGAATTTTGAAAAGCGAGCAAGCAAAAAGGCCGCTTTTGGCCCCGTCTGTGAGTGATTGCGTCAGTAGTTGCCCAACAGAAAGTGCCAGCCCATGATTCGGGAAGGAAGAACATTTCTTTGTTTTTACAGTGAATACGGACCGCCAATCCAGCAAACTACAAATGTAAAATATTCGCCATTTGGTTGTTTGGCCAAGCGGGCTCAGCCGGTAGAGTCTAGCCTCATCCTGTTCTCTAGTCGTCAAGGATAATCCCAAGGGTGATTACAGTAAGGGTGATCAAATTCCAGTAAAATATATCGTCACAAAAACGCAACCGCCCAATACTAATCATGATGTGTTTGGCCGAGCAACCACTAGATGCCGGTGGTGAGCAAACGTCAAACAGGAGCAAAAACCGATGTAAGCGTCATGACTGGCCAATCCACCAACTACCAATGGGATTTTCTGGTGACATCCCATAACATGGCTACCTACAAATATTTTAAAAATAAAAAAAAAATACAAAGATAGAGGTTATCGAACAATTTTACTCATGACAATTTGTGGGTTCCGTAATCATTCACCACAAATATCAGGCCCTGAATCTCCTCGGCTAATAGTAATGTATGGTAGCCTGAATATAATAAATATAAAGAAGACCAAAATATTGTGAGAAGAAGGAACAGATGAAGTAACATACAAAGCTTCGAACAGCTGCGTGTAAAACAGAAGTGGCTATCATCAGTGTATAAATGACTGATCAATGAGGAAGAGAAAATGTTGATGCCATCATTCATCCACTGTAAATTGTATGTATCACTCCATATATATGAGTTTTTGCAAATGGTGGACCAAGTGTTCGGAAATGGCTGTGTGGCAGTGGTTGATGATTTGTAAGGCCTAAGATGATTTTTGATTATACGTAACTAATAAGCTGGAAGGAAGAAGTCGAAGTTTTGTTTATGTTGAAAATAATCAGTACAAAATAGAGAGATATAAAGTCTTTGAAAGAGTTAGGAAAAGTTAAAAATAAGATGAAAAATGACTACAATGATTTGATCATACACATTCTTCCCGAATGCTTCGCTCTCATTAGCGTCGCTGAGCTCTTGATCGTGCTCTTCTCTCTTGATCGTGCTCTCGAATGGAACCGGTCAAAAGAGTGAATAGCATTTCTGGAAGCGTTTCCGAGCACGTCGTTTCAACTTTTGTTACATTGTTTGAGTGTAATAAAAGCTTAGTAGAAACTCGCGATTATATTCCAAACACTGAGAATGGCACTTGCTGCCTAAAATGTAGGATAATGTGGGAAAGGGAGAGGGTATGTTAGCACAGACAGAAATTTTGTCTGGTCGATATAACTTTTCTCAAAGTTCTATTAATCTTCAAAAACGTAACTGACAAATACTAAACCAGCAGTTAAAGCCCAAATCAGCGAACGACAAATGCGTCATCCTCTAACATGCTTCCTAACTGCTATTCCATCGTTAACCCATCCATCCGTCAGCTCAATCAGCCAAAACCTCGTCTCCCCATATCTCCGGAGTATCAATTTCACTTGCGACAAGTCTTTTCCACACGGTAGTAGCAGCCTTCGAAGAGACTTCCCAAGAATTCCGACCAAAGTCACACATGCGTACCGAGTGAGTGAGAGTCGAAAACTCCGAAAAAACAAAAGTCCCACCAAACGAAACAAAAATCTTGTCAGGAAGCATCCAATAAAAACCACTTTGACGGACTAATTGAAGCCAACAGCTTCGGCTCCCACCACGACGAATCCTGCTGAAAATAATTACACGCTCCATATTCTCCGCAGGCTGCGTGTGTCACATGTGCTGTGCTGGCCGGATCACCCACATCCACATCCACAACCACAGCCATAATTTTTAAATCTCAATTGTAGATGATTAAATCGCTGCCTGCGCGCGCGCACGTTGAATAAACGAAGGCGCGTTGAGACGTTTGTTGTCATTTGGGAGAAAATCGCAATAATGGGCAAATCATGAGCGAATAAATCATTCGCCCGTTTTTTTTTGTTTGGGAAGCGCCGAGAAGAACGCGCAGTTCTGGGTAGAACCAGGATCGGTGACAAACGAGTCCATGGTCTCATAACTTTTGAATGAAGTTCTTGAAATAAGCCCTCGATCGAGATGAAGTCAAGGTGGTTGATCCACTTTTGAGTGGATCTGGATTTGCTTACAGTTTTCTCTTCAGTATTTACGCTATAACCGTGGTGTGATAGAAATATGGACAGTAGTATGCCAGTGAAACGTGGTGCGTATCAGCGGAGAACCATTATTGTTCGTGCAGTTGAAAACTGGAATTTTTGACACGTGAAAATCGATTTTTCTCTTAAACGGTGTGTCGGACGTACGTCGGGCACAGTGCGTTGGATAAAGGGCCAGATCCGCTGTCCAGCGCACTACGTCCGACGTTAGGTTTCACGTATAGATTTTGAGAAAATTCGATTGTCGGGTGTGGGGAAACTTCGGGTTTCAACCGCGACGACAATACATGTAAATCAAAAGAAAACAGTGAGATGCTCACATCACTATATAGGATCTCATATGGTGAGTTATATTGGCGATGCTACAAGATGCACTAAAACATCCGTTTCAGCAATCCATTCCAATGATCTCGATACCTATCCCTTAAGAACTATACAACGACAAAGCCCAAAAATCGTTATAAATAACATTCAAATTAATTGCTGCCGATGGGAGCGCTCACAAAAAGACCGACGGTCTCCGCCGAACGGCAGCGGAGACAAAAAATGCTGACAAAACGACGAAGAAAAAACAATAACACGACAGAAAAAGGACAACTCCCGGGTTCCCGGAATCTCCGAATTTATATCGATCACACACCATAATTAATTGGTTCTGCGTCCAAGCCGGGTGCGCCCTCTCTCCCTTTAAGTCTGCGATGAGCCTCCGTATACCTGCCACAATGCGGCGATTCTCAGCCCAAGGCTCATCCACGAAGCGGTGGTGCTTGAAGAATCGAGGGATAGGAATCCGAAAAATTGACATGTTTCGTTTCTCCCATTCAGAACGGCCCCGTTCGTTAGTTTGTATCTTCTTTTCGGGTTTGTCTTTCGAGTCGAAGAAAGATTCCGGAGGACAACAGATAAGAACGCTAATTAATAGATTTTAGATACACGAGTTTTATCTTGGCGATATTTCCGAATGGGTGAAGCGGAGGATGCAGGTAGCTTCCTCGGTCCAAAAGTGTGGGAACCACGCTTGAAAGGTGTCGATAAAGAAGAGTCAGAGCGCTAACTCAATAGGTCCAGTTTCGGTCGGTCCATCACACACCGGTTTAGGTTTTATGAATTTTCGAGTGGCTTAATTAACTTGTAGTTAGTCCCTCGAGCGAACGAGATTGCCACTATTGGGCTTCAGTTCATTCATGAATCTGGTGTCCGGCGTTTTCCGATGGAGAGGGAAGCAGAAGCTGTCGTAAAAGAAGCTGTGCACACAGTAGTAATCATTGCGGCTACGAGGTCGATTGTTTTATGACAGCTGGGAGATGTGTAATTGGCTTTGTCGGAACTTGAATGACTTCCTGACGATAGTCAGCCGGGCTTTGAAGAAACTTGGTCGGAGGAAGTTTGAACTTGGGATTCATCTTTTCTCTGTAGTAACATCTCAATTGAGACAAAGTTTCACTTCCAGTGATAAATTGGGTGTTATTTTGCCGACACAAAAAATTTTTGTATTCATCTACAGTCATTGCACAACTATGGGTCACTCTATCACAATTATTAGTCAGTCATTTCACCATGCAATTCAAATGGAATTGACTCATAATTGTGGGTGACCCATGATTGTGCTATGACTGTATTACGAGAAAATAACACTGGGAGCGAACTTAAAGTCATAAAACATGGCCCTCCTCAATGGCTACACGTTTATTACTTTATCAATTTGACCTCTATTGATTCGAAATAGTTCTGCTGAAATTCACACTATTGATAATAAAACTTTCTCATGCATCATACAATTAAAGCAAATACCCCACTTTCTGTCCAAAACATCAACTGTCGTTGAACGATTAGAAAAACAAACGGAAGAATTAGTTTACATTTTCAACTTTTGACTTGGCCTCCATTCCCCAAAACTCGTCAAACCCAACGAAGGCGATAAACTTCACTCCTCTAAACTCGCTCGGCTCACGAACTAGAAACACTTCGATTTACATAATTCCCTAATCTAAATTCTTTAATTTAATTAGGCGTTTGAAAAAGGCAAAAAACAACGCGGGACCCCATTCGGTGTCGGTAATTAGTTACAGTTTGGTTGACTAGACGAAATGCCCTGTCATTAGCTGGTGTCGTGGACGATCGTGGAGAGAAGGAAACTTGGGAAACACATCCCACAGAAATCAGCCAACGCCATTTTACCGACGCTCTCTTGATTCACGCTCGATTAAGACATTAGCGTTCCAGTTAATTAAAAACGCACCACCGTAAGGCGGATCGCTTCCAGCTGTTGTAAACGGACGGCGACATTAGAACACTAATTAAATACACACATTTGAGCGCCGCCGGACTAGAATCAAACTGAATTAGAATCTAATTGACTCCGTGGTCAAACAGAAAAGTCAACAACCTACCGCGCGATCGACAATCGCTGCTTACAAGTTAGAAAAACTAATGACACTCACCTCCACCTAATTGTCCCGATCCGAAGCCCTGTCCGGGAAACAGACCGGGTGGACCGAACGGGGGCATCTGTCGCGCTGCGGCTGCCGGCCAGGGCATACCACCGCTCATGCCACCCCATGCCGCAGCTGCTGCGGCCAGGGCGCTGAATGGTGTGGGTCGGATAGGAACATGTCCGGCGGCTGCCAGTGCTGCCGATTGCTGCAGGAGTGCTGGTGAACTCTTATCCGGTAGATCCGGCTGCGAACTACTATTTTCATTATTGATATCCTCAATGTCAACTATCGAGTCCTCCTGGTTTGAATCGTAATCGTCCGACTCCAGCAGGCTGTGAGGGGTGTCCGATCGGTCCAGGTCATTTTTAATCGATCCACTATCATGCGCTGATCGTGGCGAACTACTCGCGTGCGAAAGATTAGCCGGTAATAGCACTTCCGTAACAGCCGACACATTCGATGGCGTCTTTGGCCGCGTATCGGCCAATAGTGACGCCACACTAAAGTTACTGATCCTCGAGGCGCTCTTCTGTTGCGCGGGAACCGTCGGGCTGGTCATCGCCATACGTATCGGAGTTACAGTCATTCCTGATGATTTTAACATATATCTTAACTGTCCTTGGTCTAAACGTTCCCACACATCAGCCAACTCGGTATTGTACAAGCACTTTAACACTGCTATCCGAATTTCTTCTAGAATGGCACTATCACACTTCTACCAGCAAATTTACCACTCTTCTTTGCTCAACTTCTTAAAGTGTCACCTTTCAAGGTATAATTTCACGCAACTTCAACTCCGAAACACGTCCGAGCCAAAGAAAATCGATATTCTTCTTATCTCCCGGGGCACGTCACACGATCTCCACTCATTCCCTACGACACAACGGACAACAACATCGACGGCTGCGACAACAATTGGGGCCACATCGAAACAAACGTCACCCTCTATAGGCGCAAAACAACACAAAACTCTATGGAAAGCGGCGAGAGTAAGGGATCTTCCGTCAACTACGATTACGTGCGTGCGGTTCTACGACTGTCATACAACTGGCAATCAACCAGTTTGTCCACCACTAAGCCAACCAGCTCTGCGAACGGCCCGGTTCACCAATACCATCGCGCAACGGCATCGCGACCGAATGATGTTGCTTTGGAAACCCGATCCCAAAAGGGGCGGAGCCTCGCCGGCCTTTATGTTTCGCTCTCTGCTTCACACCATTCCCACCAATCACCTCTCAGTACATAAGCACACTGTCGGGGACGGTCTGTCTGCAGCGCTTCGATCGCACCTCGCTTCCTCGCAACTTCACCACCAAGTCAATCCAACAAGAAACGGCAAATGAAGTTGTTCATATTTTACGATTATGTCCCCTCAAACGTTCCCTCTCTTCCCACATTCATTCAAAACGAATCGCTGAAAAGAAGCCTGCTGCTGGCCTGGTGCTGTCTGCTTTGCCTTTCTCGCTTGGTGCTGCAGTTGTCGACGGACGGTGCGGTGTTGGTGTTAAAGTTGACGTCTATTCTGCGCTCTTGTAGCACTGTGCTCTTATTTTCTGCGCTATGCACACGGTCTCTGTGTTGGTGAAGAGCTGTCAGTCTCCTCTTTAGGGAGCGCGAATTCAATTAGCTTCTCGTTTCTCGGGTCTATGGCAGGCCGTTGCCCGTTGGTTGCACGTGAGCCAAACAGAGATAGCGCACACACAGGGCAGATGAGTGAAACCGGCAGACACGATTAGGGGGATTAGGGGCATAATGGACACCCGGGGCGAGATGGACACCCCTGTTTTTGCCGAAACTGTTGACTTTTATGTAAATCTTTCATTGCTAAGGTGTAAATGAACAAGTCATTGTTCTACTTTTCAAAAGTATCATTTATATTCCTTCAAAATAACCAAAATATAATTGAAATTGAAATATGTTTTTCATATGGTGGATTTCTTATAATTTCGAAGCAGCAGCAAATAAGGTATTACGAGTGATTGAGTGTGTCCACCATACAAACAAGTGTATTGTTAGCTTATCTACATGTATACGTAAATTTAGCAATGGATGAATTATTATATTTTTGATCAGAACAAACTGAAAATAGCAATTTCAATGTTGTAGTCTATTCGGGGCGAAATGAACACTGGCAATTATGAACGGATGTATGCGCGTTGCATACTGTTAGGCGTTTAGAGAGTTTGAAAAAAATCAATCCGATTATTTTAGTCTATAATTTATTTAATTAACTTTGAAGTTATGTAAACTCGTCTAAAATGGAGTATTATATCTGTGGTATTGATCTCCGTTGGCAAATTACTTAACCGGTCGATATTCTCAAAGATACAGCATAAAATATGCAGAGGTGTCCATTATGCCCCGATGGGTGTCCATTTCGCCCCGTACCTTTCCTGCCAGCCCCAAAAAACACACGGTTTTCAATTCATTATTTCTTCACAATAATGACATTCTACCAGCTGTAAATGATTGAAATACGTAGGAAACAAGTTAAAGTTGTAAGCCAACTGATAATATCTTAAGTTTTTGTCTGTTATACAGGCCTAACATAATCATTTGCTTAGGGTGTCCATTATGCCCCTAATACCCCTATATTCAATTTTCATTCCATAATTTCTTATTTACTGTGTAATTAATTTTGGACAAAATAGTCTCTCTTGGTTTCCTCTTCTCGTCTCCTTCCTTGCCGTAGCTCACCCATCAAACTGGACACAATCGGGTGGTAATTCTCCTTATTTCAGCTCATTTTATTCTTGTTAATTTTTAATGGGTTCCAGACACAAACCGGCAGAATACGCACGAAACGGAACGATGCGGTTCCTTCGAGCGAACGAGCGAGCGGTCGGCTGTGCTGATGGTGACAGCATGGCGATGGTGGTGATAAGCGCTTTTCGTGCAGAGGAAATTTTTGGCATACTCTCCTACCGCTTTCCTTTTTCTGCTTTGCCATTCTGAAGGGGTCAGTTTTAATAATAATTTCAGACGTGATATAATTGAAGATTTGTCCCGCGGGTAATTGGTGGGGCTGCTTTTGGAAGTTTTTCGTGAGTTCGTGAAGCTTCGTTCGGGAGCCATTTGAGTGATAATTAATTCGACGTATTATTACTTCTGGTTGGTTTTGCTTTCCGTGCGGAAAACGCAGTTCGCATAGAATGTGGAATACATATTTCGACAGATCCATTGAGTGCTTCCATTTCGTTTTATTTTTATCAAGACTGGTTTTTAAATACCGTCGGGGTTTCTAGTAATACACTAGTCAACGTTAAAAATGTTATCAGAGAATGAATAGATAAAAAGAGAGTTATAAAAACTAATTTGAACCCCAGGCACAAGTAGGAGCGCATTTGATTATGTGAAAATTGTGTGGAAAAATCATGCATTCGTTTCACAATCCCCTATAGTTAAACGGAACAAATTAAATTTTAAATAAAAATATGATAGTAACAAATGCAACTAGTATTCGAAAATACGACAAGTGCTACAAAAATCGATTTTTGCAGCCAGTTTGTTACAAAACTTTTTTATTGCAGTTCCGAAATGACAAATTGAGATCAACTTTGTCAAATTTATCCGAATTCAATTGAATTTGAGAGGTCTCGTATATCAATGTTTCAAATGATTTCCAACAAATAATTTGAAGGAGTTGTCCTATGAGGACATATGTAGTTACTAAGCTGCTCAGGGGGCCAGCGAAAGGCAAAATCCCCGTAGCTCACAACGAAAACACGTTCAATGTTGTTTGTGCTGAAAAATGATGCATTACACAATTTATTACTGATTTATTTGCTATCTCCGCGTTGCCGTGTATTCTCGAACGATTACACGCTAAAATTTTGATAGCCTTTTGCTAGTTTTACACGTTTTACTTAAGTAATAACTTCTGGTAATGACTAATTCGCACATGTTGTGCACATCCCAGATCTGTGAGAGTGCCTAAAAGTGTCATTTTCCCAAACATGTCAAATTCATGTGGACTACGGCACATCTATTCGTGGTTGACGTCCGTGCTGCCCCGCTGAAGCTGCTAGATAGGATAGAGGGTCTACACGGAACTACAAATCAACCCAAATTTAAGTTCTTTTGACGCAATCCCGCACCTCCGTGGAATTACTCAAATTTGCGTCAAACAGCGATAGTGGTCACTAGGTAAATCTCATTTGATCGCTGCAAAAATTTTCACCCAGTGGTAAGTTATTTTCATCCAGCTGAGGCCTTATTTGACGCAAATTTGGGTTAAGTCAAGATAACCCAAATTTGGCTTCTTCCACGGAGCCGGACGGATATGTCGGTGCTTCTCTCTTCGTTTTTGACAACATTCGTGTGGGGTAAGGGAGAAAACAACCCAATGCTGAGTAAAAACTATAAGCTGTTTAGCCAAATTTGAGTTTTTAGAACTTATTCTTTGGGTTTAAATATTTTTCAGTGTAGGACAATTTTAGCAGGGAGACCTATTTTGGGCACTTGCTGCTACATATAACTCAGTCAATTTCTAACCGATTGACTTGATAGGGTATCGCGCCACTTGGGCAGTGGCTTCTATATTCGTCTGTTTTCCACTATAACTCAGTCAATTTTGAACCAATTGACTTGAAATGTTGTACACGGGTAGATACTATACCTATCTTACCACATTCCAAAAGTTGTGTCAATTGGTTCAAATTTGACTGAGTTATAGTGGAAAACAGACGAATATAGAAGCCACCGCCCAAGTGGCGCGATTCCCTACGTATCTCGTGTCCCAAAAACTAAGTCGATCGGTTCAAAATTGAGTTCAAGTTCCCAGAATAGGTCTCACTGCCCATATGGTCCCAGACCCGACTACGAGACAAAATCAAATCTGACCCGATTCAAAGACTGAAATTCAACCACCGCATACAGCAACCACATGAGACAGTCGAAGATGCTATACTTTCTGTTAAATTACAAGTCGTAGGTATTTTGCTCCTTTAAGGGGTTTAAAGGTGTTGCTATAAGAGGCCGTATTTTAGGGGGCGTTCGCGATAAGTCTAAGAAAATAATAGCCAAATGAGAGCTAGCAAGGATAAAGAGTATTTTGAGGGATTCCCAGAGAGGCACAAACGAACATCGCAAGGTATTAGCAAGCGGAACCGTTCAGCTGCACGTTTGGCATCTACACTGGTAATTCAGCTATCGAAAAGAAAACGGATGGCTAAGGTCGACAAGGATTTCCTGTATGATAAGGTAGTGCACATGAAGTGTTTTCGAAATTTATAGGTAATTCTAGACAATCTAAGTTTGATATAGTTCATCAGGCTCTACCCCATTTGGCATAATGCCTTCTCAGCAGCCTTATTATTCTTCCGCCCTCTAATGGCTGTCTTGACCTCGTCTAGCGTTGGAGGTTCCACAGCTTGTCCGTCGTCGTCGATTCAAATTCTGTCTGTCGCTCTTGCATTCCCACCGTTCAACAATTCCTCGAAGTGCTCTCTCCACCTGGCAGTCACCGTTGTTTTGTCTGTCAGCAAGTTTCCCTCACGTACGTTGCACAAGACGGGAGAGGCGCTGTTTTTCTCCGCACGCCATTTTCGTAAAACCTTCGCCTGTCATTCTGCTCTATATTTTCTTGCGCCTGAGCATTCACATTTTCCTCCTGGTATTTTTTCTTTCTGCGGTGGATTCGTTTTTTGGCTGCCCTCGCTTCCCTATATCGCCCATGCTCTGCCGGGTCCCAGACATCAGCATCCGGCTTCTGGCGACATTCTTCTCATCCGTTAGCCTCTGACACTCCTCGTCTAACCACCCGTTCCTAGGTCGTCTTTGACCAGTGCCTATCACCTCCCGCGCTCATCCATGCCGTACTCATCGCTCCGTGGATAGACTCCCACAGAGTGTTGAGATTATCGCTCTCGTTGATTTCACTTATCCGCTCGTCCAGCTTCTGGTGATAGTCAGTTACCGTACCGTCTGTTGAAAAACGCTGGATTTACACTAGTTTACAGCATTTTTGAACTCGGTAAGCTGATGATCATTTTTGGTGTAGAATCATGCCCTGAATTCGAAAATGTGAAGGAAAAAAATTACAGTAGAGCGGAAATTTTTTCGACTTTCCATATAAGGCTGTCGATTTGAAATCGATTTTTGTTTTGTTTTTAAGCAAAGTTGCTCCCTTCATTCATCTCTATTTTCGTCAACAAAGCTCCGATTGAGCTGAAATTTGTACTGTAACTGGCTAATGTTTCAAATGTAAGTTGAGAAAGAATTTTTCAAATGATGTTTTCTTACTGAAAAAAAAAATCATTGTTTTTTTTGGAAATTTTGCTCACATTTAAAGAGACTGGCCTATATAATCACCAACATCTCGAATCCCACTTATTTGATGCAAAAATTATGTTCAGATGATCGAAACATATTACATTCAGCTTTCTATTTATGCAAAAAGATTGAAAATTCGTTGACTGCAACGCAAAATAATTAAAATTAAGCAAATTCCACATTTTTAAAACTGTAGAGATCGTTTTTCAGGAAAAATTTAAAAACTGTTCTTCTTAAAAAATTTTGATGCACGATACTGATATCAGAACATAATTATACATCAAAAAATTTGGTCGTTGGTAGAAGTTCATGGATTTCGTTTTTTTTCTTTGTAAACTAGTGTAACCGAGCTCGAATCTTACTAACTACGAGGTAGTGATCTGAGTTCATGTTGGGACCCCCAAAAGCTCTAACATCAATGGCGTTCGAGAAGTGTCGGCCATCTACCAGCGCATGGTCGATTTGGTTACAAACTTCGCCATTTGGGTGTCTCCAGGTGTAGTTGTGGATATTCTTGCGTGCAAAGTAGGTGCTAAAAATGGCCATCCTTCTGGCAGCAGCAAAGTTAACTAATCTCAGACCGTTGTTGTCGTTTGTGACGGAGTGAAGGCGCTATAACACAATTAGTTGTCAATTTGTAACCAATGATAACTTAACTTTTTATTATTCTGGTACCTATTCGAGAAGTAAGTTTGAGTTATCATTTTTGTTATGTTGGCTCTTAATTCAACCTAAATGATTACAAACTCAATTATCAAACAAAAGATAACCAGGTTACATAATTTGTTATGATTTTGTTATCCGTCTTTAGCTTAGCCCTTATTAGCTGTTAGGATATGCGCCCCACACTGGCGTAGTGCATGTTCAGTGTGCCTGGTGTGCCTATCTGGGTCATATAGCCGGTTTTGCATGCAGCATGATCCAAGATATTTGAGCTGGCTGGTCTCGTTGCAAAAGTATTTGAACACAAATTGCCATAGATAAAACGGAATAAATAGAAACTCGTATAAGCTTTGGACTTACACTCCAACAAGATTGGTTGTAACCATCAATGTGATTGTGAAAAAAAAATGAGGTTACAGACATTCTTACATTTATTGCATGCATAAAAAAGAACAAATTAAAAAAAAAAAAGATTCAGAAATACATAAAGCTGAATTTGCGTTATTCTTCTACTTTTTCGGTGATGCTGTTTGTATTGAAAATGCGGAATAACAATAAATTAATACATTAGGATCCTCCCTGTTTCTAACTGAATCTGGTTTTAAATTTTCATCTCTTTTAACCATTCTTCTTCTCCTTTCTGGCCAATCATATTTAATTCCTAACTGCTCCTGATGTTTACGCATTTTTTCGAAGTAATTCAATGGGCAATGGAATCAGTTCAGACTTAATATTACATCTTATCGGCTCACTCCGTATTACGGTTAAAAAATGACAGCATCTAGCAACTACAGTGATTGACATTCACTTGGACAAGGTCCACAAAATTTCATAAAAGTGTAAAGGAACCAATCTAAAAGTTTGATAATAAAACTTTTTTATCGTAGTAATAATAATCATATTTATTACAGTTCGATAGGCAGGCGTTAGTTACATCACTCTCCAAAATACACTGAAATAAAAACCCATCAAATGTCGTTTTTTACCTAGACATTTGTTTAGCCAATGTAAATGAAGTTTGATTTTCTATTGCATTGTTAGAGTTAGGGTATTGGCTCCCTTATTGAGCATGTGACCCTAATGTGGCTCCTATTTTCAACATACTCAAAACAAAGGATTGAAGCGCTGTTTGTGTTTCTTCCTTTTGTAGTATTTTTTGTTAGATGTGAGCACGCATGAAAACAAAACGAACGGAATCAATCGGTGCCGTAATCGCTTGTTTTCGAATATGATGAGTTTGGGAGCGTGATATTACTTGTGGCACTCAGACCCTATGTAAGTAATTTTCGAGAATACATCACAAGACTTTTGGTTCATGGCATGCTTGCAAGATAATTGACCGTAGAAGTTTATTATTTGTTAAATTCTGTGAATTATTACAAAAATATGGTCTTGTACCATTTGGGCAGGTGTACCTATTTTGGGCACTTGCCGCTATAACAAAGTCAATTTCAAACCG
The DNA here is from genome assembly GCF_035046485.1 of Aedes albopictus. NCBI lineage: Eukaryota > Metazoa > Arthropoda > Insecta > Diptera > Culicidae > Aedes > Aedes albopictus. The sequence continues at coordinate 201,404,752 of NC_085136.1, read as the reverse complement.
ATTGATTTGAGTTTTTGTATAGAGTTGGATACTGTACGAGCCTAACTTTATACAAAAATTCAAATCAATCGGTTTGAAATTGACTTAGTTTTAGCGGCAAGTGCCCAAAATAGGTACACCTGCCCAAATGGTACAGGACCCTATGTCCTGATAAGGGGTTATCGATAAAGTTTGTCAGGCTTAGAGAAGGGATAATGCAAATTACCTAAAACATCATTCAAAAACCAAAAAAAAAACGAATGAAAAATTATTATAATTGCCAAAAATTATGGAGGAAATAGGCCTCGATTAAACGAATGTCTACCACTGTAGTAGTACCAAGATAATGCAAATAAGTAGAACAATTCCTTTTCAAAGACAGCTATTCCTAAATGCCATTTTCTATTCGTTTCAAGCAGATGTCACATGTCACGAAGCAAACAAAATAATTAACGCTAATTTCAAACCAATTTCGTTGACTTTTCCACTTTTAATCCTCCTTAAATCCCTCATTGATGATCTCTCTTCTCGTCGTTATTATCAAACTACACAAAGAAACATAAATCCTAACTTCTCTGAACCGAGGCCACCTTTGAGTGGCATCAAATAGAGCCTAAATTCCCTTTGAATTGCTTGCAAAAACCACTCGAAAGCATTCAGTCCTATGAATGACAAAAAATGAGCAACCACCACTGACTGGCTGGGCTGCTTGCCAGCATCACCGCCTGATGCGTGAAAGTCAGTCGAGAGGAAAAAAAACAGAAACAGAAAGAAAACAAAATAATTGACTTCCATCTTTTGTTGCTCCGAGATAGAGTCTCCTGGGTACCCCCTGCCGGGTTCAACCAAACAATAGAATCCTGTATGAATTACCTACTCGAGTTTTGCACACATTTGAAGCACATATCGCACCTTGTTTCATTTATTCGCCTGCGATGCATTCAGAGACGCAGCTTGCCGTGCACAAACTCGTGCCTTCGATGAGAAAAGTGCACTTCTAAAATAAAAAAGAAAACTTCGGCAAACGTTAGGTTCGGGAACAATTGATTTCGGACCGAAACTGTCAAGCTGATTCGGGTGTTTAAAGTGCCATTTATTATCCATTGGGATGAGATTCGAAAATTTGAATCTAACTCAATTTTCTCCGGGGTAAAATTCAAATTCATCTACATGGGCCGGCATTCAGTCAGTTTTCTTTGCATTTCGTCCACTAGCACTAGAAAATTTCCATCGGCATGACATGACGACGAGCGAATGAACGCAATTTCTCCCCACTAAATTTCCGGCACTGCTTTTATTGTTATCACGTGGCGACGAGCACTTCAAATTTCCGCTTTCACAGCTTGCCGGAGTTTGTTTAGCATAGACATCGCCAGCGATGGACATGTGTGGGATGCTCTGATGGGATAGTTAGCGCAATCGGTAACATAAACGCTAAGAGCTTAACACGCCTATGGAAGACAACGTGTTGGTACGGAGTCATGCCGTCTAACGTTCCCTAGTTTGGCTGCACAGCACATCCTCTTCTATTTCGCATTCCTTGCTCGAGAGTCGGAAAGTTCCATGCTGTATGGCATCGGAACCCCGGAAAATGGCAGTCAGTAGCTAAGCTCAATTACAATCACTTATCTCGTTAAAATATTTGTTTTTCCCCTACCCGTCTCGTTCCCTTCATCAAACACCACAATATACATTGAAATCTTTCCGAGGAGGGTTCGTATCGTTGTGGATGTTGGAAATACCATCCCAACAGGAGCAACTTTGTCAGTTTGTCCTCTTCAGCATTATAGGGGGAGCTGGAGCACTAAGCTATGGAATGATATCAGGACCCTTTGTTCATCTCTCTAGGCTCTAGGCCTACGCCATCCTACTACGAGGACGATGATGATGGGATATCGTTCAAACGCATGAAGAATCCTCAATGGGCTTAGCTGCTATCAGGTGCGGGTACCGCGGGGGAGGGAGCAAAGCCGATTCGACTTCATAGGCAGCACCTACCACATATATAGGACAACGTCCGACGCCACAGAATCGCATACGTCGAACAGGACGACCGTAATCGACCCTTGGCAAAAATTCATTACCGCACATTTATTTTCCGCCCCACAAATAATCGACGATGTCGTATTCGCGTTGTTGTCCCTTTCTGTTACAGGATGTGGTGCTGTGTGCTATCTAGGGATGAGTATTTTGTTAGTTGCTGGTAGAATATACCTCGTAGACAAACAATCGAATTTGTCCATAGAACGCGTGTCAAATTGAATTGACCAAGTAGTGGTATTTTTTGGCAACCCTAAAATAGTGATTCTTTTAATTCATCTATAATGAGTAACACCTGGGAGCTTTTTTCTATAATATCGTTTAGAGTGACCGAGTGCCGAGTTGCGTTGACTTTCCGTTCGCTGAAATATTGAACGTTTTCTTCGTGTTTAAAACACTTAAATTGCTCAAAAGTTTGTCTGCACGTTGATATTTTCCTGCTCCATCGTTGTCACATAGTTTCTGTGATATTCGTCGGTATTATTAATTTGAAAATGATAAATAATCTCACAAACGACGACAAATTGGTACACTGCGAAGAGTGCTCATTGTGCATCCACACTGAATTGCGATTGTATTCCGTGTGTGCTGGGCCGTGTGGTAAATTATACCATATATCATATATAGGTATGAGTAGTGATCAGCTTCGCGGTGCATATTTCTAATGGAATGGTATGTATTCCCGATCGTCAGAACAAACACCGTTCTTTTAGTTGCAGACTTAGCAGCTACAAAGCTGTAATTTATTAAATTCATTTTAGTTGGTTGTCAGTTTACAGTTAATAGTAATCACTTACAATTTCAGTATTTTTCGGTCACTTTTCTGAGTGTCGGTAACCGGGGAATAACGTGGACAGTACAATCTATAGAAATTCATTACAGGTTATGCATCAGACTGAACAATGCAACATCAGAGCAAATTCTGACTAGAAAACGTACCTTGAACTGACTGGAATTTTCTCTTACTGTGCGGTGCTGACAGTAGCCGGAATACTTATACAATTTGTCACTATATACTAAAGAATACAATTCAATATAGATAAACTAACAACTAGTTCACAAACTTACTGCAAATACTTGAAATAATCCGAAATTTCTCTAATGTGCATCAAATTCCAACTCACTGTGTACAATGGATTCGACCAATTCTTTTACTGTTCTGTTCTTTTTCTGTCAGCTGCTGTCCGATCTGTCAGTCCACTCGGCGACAGCCGCTCAGTTACGAGGGAACGGACGGTGGTTTCACCATCGTTTCGCGGTCAACAGTGTTGCCGGTAACATTCCCCACCCCGTGAACTACTTCCGTTTCCGGTGCGACTTCATCCGCCTTCTTTTCGTTGCTCGCCTCATTCAGGACTGCCAGCATCACTGCCGGCCTGGCGAAGACTCCTCGAGCTGTCTGTACTACTGCCCGTCGCACTTGGCCTGATTTGCCCGGAAAGACCTCCAGAATCCGTCCTCTTTCCCAACTGCTCTGTGTCTGCTCATCTATTATCACGACCAAGTCACCAGGCTCCAAAGGTTTCACGTTCTCGAACCACTTTGTCCTCCTTGTTAGCATTGGCAAATACTCCAACACCCATCTGCGCCAGAACTCGTCAACGTTGTTCCTAGCGACTAATCAGCTATCTCGAAGACTGACTGACTGATCAACTGTAGGCTGCTTGATACCGCTTGAACCGTAGAGCAAGAAGTGATTCGGAGTAAGCGCTTCTTGATCTGCTGCTTCCAAGGGTACATAGGTCAGTGGACGACTGTTAACGATGCCCTCTGCTTCCAACATAATGGTTTCGAAAACCTCGTCACTCAGATGATGCGGACTGTCGGATATTGCTACCATTGCTACTTTTACGGACTTCACCATTCGCTCCCACGGACCTCCCATATGAGGGGCTGCAGGAACGTTGAAGTGCCACTGCGTACGGGCGTTGGTGAACGTAGCCGCACAATCCTCGTTAATGGCCTTGATTCGCTGGATCTCTTCTGTCAACTGACGACTAGCTCCCACAAAATTGGTACCATTGTCCGAGAATACTTCCAGCGGAGCTCCTCGTCGGTTCGCGAAACGCCTGAAAGCCATTACGCAAGACTTCGTTGACAGACTGTGTGCTAGCTCCAGATGAACTGCTCGAACTGTGAGGCATGTGAACAAACATATAAACCGCTTCACAATACTGCGACCGACTTTCACTTCCAAATGACCCAGGTAGTCCACGCCGACGTACGTAAATGGACGAATGAAGGGAGTCAGACGAACCTTCGGAAGCGGTCCCATCATCGGTGGAACTGGAGCTGCTTTCTTGATTTTGCAGTACTGACAGCTACGACATACGCTCCGCACTACTGTTTGCATCCTCGGAATGTGGAAACGTTGTCTCAACTCGTTGCACACTGTCTCGGTGTTCGCATGAAGGAATCGCTGGTGGAAGCTAAGCACAACGAGATATGTGATCCGATGGCTTCTCGATAACACGACTGGATGCTTCGCTTCATATGCAATCCATGGAGCTTGTTCGATTCTGCCGCCAACTCGTAGAACTTCTTTTTCATCCAGGAATGGAGACAGTGCACGAATAGGACTGCCTTTCGCTACACTTTGTCCTTCACGCAACAGCTGAACTTCATCCGGATACTCCTGTGTTTGAGCCTGTCGCCATAGTGTTTCCTCAGCTTTCGCGAATTCACTCTGGCTGAGCACCTTGAGTGATCTTGTCCCACTCGTTGAATGCTTCCATACTGATACAGCTCAGTGAACATATGCTGTCGCACGTAGCAGTCGTCACATCTGCTTCCGCTGTATCTCCTGGCCGTTCCGTAGGCCACTGACTTTCCGGATCTAGCAGAAATGCTGGACCCTGGTACCAACGGCAACCCGCGTCGAATAAAAGCCCCCCATTCCATTTCGTGGCATCGTCCGCAACATTTTCGCGAGAAGGAACGTAGCGCCATTCATCCACACTGGTTAACGACAGGATTTCGCCAACACGGAAAGACACGAACTGATGATACTGACGACTATCGGAGCGAAGCCCAGCAAGAACTGTTGCTGAATCTGACCACAGGAAACGCCTCTGAATGTTGATGGTTGGGGCCGAGCAGATGTTCTGTAGCAAACGGGAACCCATCATGGCAGCCTGTAATTCCAAACGTGGAATAGAAAGTGCTCGAAGAGGCGCAACTTTAGTTTTTGCTGCGATCAGCGAACACTGACTCTCTCCATCTACTGTGATCCTAATGTAGGCCACGCATGCACATGCTGAAACGCTCGCATCCGTGAACACATGGACCTGGATATCGCTGACCTGCTGCGGACAGAAATCCATGAAGAAGCATCGCGGAACGTCTACTTCGTTTATCTGCTGATACTGTTCCATCTACCTTGTCCAAAGCTCTCGTGGTTGCTCCGCAATAGGCTCGTCCCAATTTGTACCTGTCCGCCAAATCTCTTGCATCAAGATCTTCCCTTGGACGACGAAGTGTGCGATGAATCCCAAGGGGCCGTAGAGCTTCATCACAATACGCAGGACCTGGCGCTTCGTTGGTGCCGCCCAATCGGCGCCTAGAACTTCCTCCAATCCTTGGTGAAGACATCTTCTGACGGAATCCATGTGACACGTTCGTATGTTCGGTCTTTGTCCACTGGCAGTGGTTTACTGATCGCTGTACTCGTCTCTCCTAGTCGGTTTAGCACTTCCTGCTCGTTGGACAGTATCTTTCCAAACTGGAAACCGGCTGCTGCATGGATATCTTGCACTTGCTGTACTAACTGTACTGCTTCTTCCACCGAGTTGACGCTGTCGAGGAAGTCATCTACGTAGTGGTTCTTGGTCACTGCTTCCACTGCTCTGGGGTACTGTTCACTGTAGTCAGAAGCATTCCAGTTCTTCACAAACTGCGCTGTACATGGCGAGCTGGTTGCACCGAACATCGCCACGTTGATCACGTAGACTTGTACTTCTTCCTCCGGACTACTTCTCCAAAGAAAGCACTGCGACCATCTGTCTTCATCACGGATGAGGATTCGGAGGAACATTTCCCGAATGTCGGAGCACACAGCGACTTTCCCCTGTCTGAATCGCAGCAAAACGTCCACTAGTGATACAAGAAGATCTGGACCTTTCAGCAGCATATCGTTGAAGCAGACTCCATAAGCTTTCGCGGCTGCATCCCAAACCATCCGAATTTTTCCTGGCTTCTTGGGATTGATCACCACTCCCAGCGGCCTGCTGTCAGCAACCTTCTGGTGCAGCTGATAGGGCCTAAAGGGTAGTGATACCCTTGCCTTCAGCAGGTCAGATCGGGTTGCACGTGGGCATCAGTTCTTGATGTCTGCAAAGCAGTTGGGCGCGGGCGAGGTTGACCCTGCCCACCTTCCGAGGACAAAGGGAGTGGCGAGGACCACTCGGGAAACTGGCTAAGCGCCAGCATGTTACCGTGATGGACTCTCCAGAGCGAGTCATCGATGTTCGTTGCTGCTAGGCTACGCAGCTAACCTTGAGGGTGCGATGTGCACTAGCCCCTCTCTGAAGCAATACCTTCTTGGTGGTTCCGGAGAGACGTAGGGTTTGGCGACCATAGAAATGGTTTAGTGGGTACGAGGAGAGAGTAGTCCTGGCTTTTACTTTTGTTGTAGAAGACGGCCTCAGACCTACACTACCCTAGCCTTCTGTTAGGGTGTCTCATGAGCAGATTATCCCCCTATGGTTTAGAAGGAAAAGAAAGAAGACAACGGGTCCCCTTGTCGAACCGAGTGTTTAATTTCGAACGGACGAGATAGATGCCCGTTAATGAGCAGCCGAGAGGTCGACCGGTTGGCGATTCGAAAGAGGAGAGTGACGAGATCTTCGTTGAACCCGAGCGAGCATATGGTTTGGAAAAGGAACGAGTGCCTGACCCGATCGAATGCGTTCTCCAAGTCGAAGCAAATGAGCTTCCCGGCTCGACGTTGATGGCGGAGATTGGCTGGCTATTCATTCTTTAATGGCGAGAGTCGCCTCAAAGATGTTACGGTCTGTGTTTGAGCATTTCTGCCCGTCGCTTAGCACGTGGTGGTCTCTCATCACACGCTCTAGTCGAGTTTTGAGAATTCGCGAGAGAAGTTTGTAGTCGCTGTTGAGCAACGAGATGGGGCGATATGACCGGGCTGAGTTATCATCTCCCTTCTTCTTCACTAGAACGATGATACCCTCCACAAACGCGGGGGAAGATTGCCGGCGAGTGCTTCGTTGAGCAAAAGGTTCAGCTCCCGGTGGATGACGACGAACATGCGAAGATAAAACTCTCGTGGGATACCATCACATCTCGGGGATTTTCGTGGTGCACTTTCTCTGATTGCATACAGAATTTCTGCCGTGGTAATCTCGCTCGTACAGGCACGGTTTGCTTGATCGTTTGGAAGGATTACACGGTCGCAGACAAAATCATCGATGTTGTTTTCGGCTGCTTCTTCCGAGAAAAAAAATAGCAGATTTAGCCAGCCTGGATTGCTGGCGGTTGGTCGATGATTTCGTTTTCTCCCGTCCGCAGCTGCGTGATGACAGTCTTCTTTCGTTGCCTTTCCCCCAATTGGAAGATCGACATCGGTCCCCCCGCTACATACGTTTCGTTGGTGCGCATGAACATGTGGGAGAAGTTCCTTTGCAGCACCAACAATTCCCCTTTTAGCCGGTTTATCGTGGTTAACAATTCGGGCTGCTGGTGGTACCCGTCGTACGCTACCCTCAGCTCAGCATAAAGGCGCTGGTGCTGGTCATGGAACTCATCGAAAGTGGCACGAGATTTCCATTTAAAAAAAACTTTTAATTTTCGGTTTTGCGTACGTGAGCCACCACTCCATCTACGAGGCAAAATGTCTTCTTTGGCGGGTCCAATATTGCCACTTGTATTGAAACTCCGCCACGTTTTCTTCGGTCAAAAGATGGGGCCGCAGAGACCAGAAACCACGCCCCGGCTCGTGTCCCAGCTGGGGGAGGCAGAGTCGCAAAGCCAGCGCTTTGTGATCTGTGAAAGAACAGACGTGTGTGTGGGCAGTTCGTAGGCGGGGCTTTTTGCCGGGTGACCGACCTTGCTTGCTTCGTCTGCTACTCGTAGAAGTGGATAATTCGTCGGATTCATTGCCATTGCCGCTCTTACTTTGCGATCGTGTCACAATGCTCGGCTTTTTGAAGCAGTCGATCAGAACAACGCTGGCTTTAGAAGACTTTTCGCTGTGTGGTGGTTGCAGCAACGCATGCGCTCGTTGGGACTGCGAGCGGGGGGATGCCGTTGGGTCGATCCTTGTCGGTTGACTTTCGGATCCCAAAGCCGAAGTAGACGGTTCGGTCTGACTCGAGGACTTCGCAAGCTCGGGAAACTCATCTAAAGTTGCTGGTGGTGGAGCGGAAGGTTTTTACCCGATCGGTTTCGAGCTCGGTGGTTTGACACCGGCTGATTTCTTCGGTGGTGGTCGTGTCGTTCCAGCTTGTTTAGCTACGTTTGCGTAGCTTTTCTGTACCAGAAATTTCTTGTTCTGGACACAAGAAATGCCAGTGTGTGCCTGCTCTTTGCAGTGTTTGCACGAATGCAGCTGGCCTTTGTAGAGCTTGCTGCCCTTCGATGGTGACCCACGAGTCGATGTTACGTCGGATCAGCATGCGAGCCGACCATATGCCGAGTGGTACGCCAGCGAACTCGCAGCCCTCTCCCCACGTTAGCTCACTGATCGAGATCACTTCGCCGAAACCGCACAGAAACTCGACGATCTTCTCTTCGGACACATTTTCGGGCAAGTCGTGCACCTTCACTTCCACACTTTCATCTTCCATGGTGATGCGAAGCTTGTGCTTCTTTCCATTTAGGTCCACTTCATGACGTCCGTCATGTTCGTCCACTATTTTTTGTGCGAGCGACAGGTCGCTGACCTTGACGAACGCACAATGTTCACCTTTGTGGCACTGTAGTCTCACTACGTCTTCTTTCTTCAGCCCAAGCACTGATCGGCAGAAACCGTGCACCTTTTCGAATGATGGCTTCACCGGGAAGCATGAGTAGTCTGAACGAAAGGTGTTTTCTCGCCTCATCGCGAAACGCTCCAGCGTGTGACGCAGCACAGCGAAAAAAGAAAGATAGAACCACCGTTACTAAACGCTCAACTTTCAACGCGCGCAGTCAAAAAACACGTCCGCACGACTCAGAAGCTGAACACAAACTGAACCCAGTTCACACGGTTTCAGCATGGGTCAGTCATCCATTTTTCGGGCTTCGTTAGAGCATTTTCTCAGAGAAAAATCCGTGTCAATCTATGATTAGTGCTGGTTTCACGAAAAGTGGTTGGTAACGCGGCTGGGAATTGAACCCATAACCATCCACATACAAATCGAACGTCGAGTCGAGTCGAGTACAAGACACTGAAGACGACCTTACAGTTGAGGTCGAAATACGTATCTGTCAAAGGATGCAAATTCTTAGTGGAATTCAAAGGAACCGTACTTAACCCGATTTTCTTTTTATTTACAGATATTCCCCTAACAAGCCCAGGTTAATCATCAAAATCAAACGTGTTTTCCCTTGTGTTTTCCTCACGACCACGAAGCCACACAATAATGTGTGTGTCAGTTGTTAAAATTCGAATGGATTTGTATGTTTAAGCTCAATTCTGTTTGCTCTCAGCTTTAGTTTTGCATGAGTAATCTGATCTCCCAAAATATAATTCGCATACTTTTTCAGCTTGAAATTTAACACCCCTAACGAATCACATCGACACGATTGCATAGGCCAGGGCCATCCTTTAGCCGTGGAGACCTATCCTCCCTTCCACCCTTCCAACCGATTATGCTAAAATTTTATTGTTGTAACTCGTGTGCGATAAATAGAAAAGCAATATCGTTTGTCTATTGCTCTTTTATGGCTTTTTCGTTCGTTCTCCCGGGGATACTGCTATCTTTCTCTCACTCGCTAACAGTAAGTGCCATCGTCACCGTCGCACACCGTACGGTGCTAAATAGTCCTGGTGCTCTTATAAATTGTCTGTGACAGGGGTGAATTTCAATCGAGCAAACTTCAACTGATAACGCTTCCGCCTGGTCTCCTCCCCGATACTCTGCTGGTTCCTCGTTCCACGACGGACGGGTGTGACTTTTCCATCATCTATTATGCCCTAACGATATAATAGACTTACGGGGACTCTTTTGTAAAACGACGACGAGAACGATGACGACGCCACCATCTACCATCCGACCGAAAGCGCAGGGATTTACTCGTGGAAGGATGCATCTTTTCATTGCTTGTGTTGGTGTTGTTGCCGACGATGGTGGGGGAAGGGAACCCTCGTTCATCATAGCTGATTGTTATAGTAGTTTATCTCCCTGGTTTACAGGGGCCCTTCTACGTTGGTTGCCAGCACTTTCTATCTCTCTCTCTTGTAGGATGTGCCATTAGAAAAGCGTTGATTTTTCCTTGAATGTTTGAACTTCATCAACGGGTTTGTCGAGGTACCGTAAAACGGGGTATCTTTGATAATGCGGGTAACTTTGATAGTGCGACATACATTGTATAGTTTATCTTATAACTATGATTCCTTCAATCAGTGAAGAAAAAGGCAAACGTGTATCAATTCTATACACATGAAAGTTCATCTTAGACGTATTTTCATTAAAACCTAGTTTAAATACAACTTTTTGGACAAAAAATAAAAATTGGTAATATTTGTGTCATTTGTCAACCCCTTCAAACAATCTGTTATACGACTTCATTACAACTATTTTTTCAATGAATGGACTATTATTCTCGTTAGAATCATTAAAGTAGATTCCAAATCTGGCCTTGAATCTCTTATCGAAAACAACATAAAAGATAAGAGAACTCACCATGAATAACATGTAATAATATGTTGATGTACCGTTAATCATATATTTTTACAAATATAATGGTTTTTGATAGCTAAATTCACTGTGTTTTTCACTCAGTACTTACAAAAACATATTTTTATATGTAGAATTTAGTAAAAATCAATGTTTTGATATAAAAATTCTATCTCATGTATTCCACAAGGCTTCTCTCATCATGTTCATACTCCTAAGATTTCAATCTGTGATTATTTTTTAAGATTTGATGTGTTTTTCAGAGCATTATCAAAGTTACCCCAAAATGAAAATCTGATTCTCGCTCTTATGGAAAACTAAAATTCATCCAAAATATTTCAAGTTAACGAATCTTTCAATTGCAATTGATAACTGATACCCCTGTACTAGTTTTAAAAATATAAAAGTAGGGGACATACTGTTACATGAAAAAATATTAAGAAAATTCGCTGAAAAACTATCAAAGATACCCCATTTTACGGTACTCGACAAACTGATTTTAAAAGGATGAACTTCTCCACGATTGGGAAAAAGGCTTCAAGTTTTTCTTCATTTTCTGCTAACGCAACTCGTCCCTGAGGCACCACTGCCAAAAATGGTCCATAAAATTCATATTTTACGACTAACCGTGGAAACGACCTGCTCACTATCTCTTTCGTTCCACCGCAACGGTATGTGGCTGGCAGATAATTTGATAGCGCTCGCTGGTTTACCATGGTATAGTTACATCCTACACCGGAATAGGTTTCTATTGCAACCTAGCGACGACGACGTCGACGGTCAAACTGGGACTGGAAAAACGATTTCCCTTTTTGGCAACCCCATTAATTCTTCGGATGTTGGGAAACGTAGGGACAAAACTTCTTCCTAATTGACAATAACAGGACTAATGAGACTTAATTTTAGCTAGCTCGCTCTCGCTCTCGTTCCTTCCGAGATCTAGCAAGCTGGTTGTCTCCGAAATACCTACAAGAAACATCTTCTAATGGGTAGATAGAAATGGAAGAGGGTGTGGAATAAGGAGGATGAAAAAAAAACGGTTACGGTTCATCGGTGGTCTAATTAATGACATATTTTGTAAGTATTCCGTCTCAAGTTTTCGGTTTGGTTGTCTTGTTCGATCTGAAAAGTGACTGGTAATAAATCACTTTTGCGCGGTTGAGTGAACTAGACATGCTTTATTTTCGGAAATTTGTTGCACGGGCACGTGAGGTAGGATTTATGTTTGGTGGTTAAGTTTTGAAAGAAATTTTAAATATTTTTATTTATGAACAGATCAATGAAGCTGAAAGCATACTTGTTTTTACTTTCTGTTATAACTATCGGAATCATTTTTCTGAAATGTCAGGGGAGATTTCAATAGTTGTCGGGAAATACAGTCAGGTTAGTCAACGCACCAAATTCAGAAAATTTAACCCAAACGAGAAATCTGTGCTGCTCTGTTCGTTATCGAAACCTGGTGTGTATCAGTGGAGAATACTTAACGGCTGATCTTTTTCAGTAGATGCTTGTGGTAGATATATAGTTTGTGCAAGGTATGTGCTTAAAAACTGTATCTCCAACACGAAGCTCTATAAGTCAATAGCGAAAAAAACTCTGTAGCCGGAGTGGAGTGTGGCCTATCCAACGCTGTACGTAAAGGCAGAAAGGAGATCTGCAAGAAAATGTTAGACTGGTATGCCCGCACATATCGCAGTGTGAATATAGATTCGGATCACTACCTAGTCATTGTATGCATGCGCTCGAAACTTTTGACGGTTATTACCACGCGTCGAAGACGAACGCCGCGGCTCAACATCGAGCGGCAGCGTAACGTAGCTACGCGCAGCAGTTAGCAGTGGCCCTACCAACGGAAGAGCAGTTAGGCGTAGCTACACTTGGAGAGGGCTGGAGGAACATCCGATCCGCCATAGGTAGTCTCTCGATTGCAGCTCTAGGCTTCACGACTCCGAATCACAGAAACGACTGGTACGACGGTGAATGTAAACAGTTGAAAAACGAGAAGAATGCGGCGAGAATATTGCAACACCTTACGAGGACGAATGAGACACATTATAGACAACCGCGGAACAGGCAGAACTTAGCCTTTCGGAGAAAGAGCGCCAGCAGGAAGAACGAGATCGTTTATGGCCCGTTCACATATTTGCTAATTCTGCGCTACAATTCATTTTCGAGCAGTATTGGCGTCAATTTAGTGTTATGTAAATACTTTTTAGCTGACAATATAAGTAGCATGACAAATTCAGAAGCTTCTTAATTTGGTGCTAAAACTAGTGGACAATAATAAGGATTTTAGATTGTCCTATACTAGACGTGTGCGCCGAAGCAGATTTCACTGGCGGCGGCGTTCATAGTAATTTTAAGCAGCGGTGGCGGTGACGCCAGCGTCACGCTGTTCGCCCTATTCTGTGGCGCAGCGGCGGCGTAATCGGCGTGAGTTTGTTTTTAGTCGTTAAAAAAAAACTTCAATGCAGAATTATTTGCTTTCTGTGCCCAAAGAACAATTTTCTCCAACTTCACAATAATTTTGCTATAGATTTTTGAGAGAATCCTTTATAAAAAAGTATTCCCTAGGTAGAAATTCACAAAGTCGCACGTCTCTTCTAAGGATATTCTTTCCTAAAACTCATTTTAGACCAGTGTTGCCGTGGTAAAATCAGAGCTGGTTACTCACTCAAATTTCAGCGCCCCATAAACTGGTATGCCCCTTAGAAAAATATTGAACCATATTTCCCATTGGGTTCTTTTCATGAATTCCTTCAGGGAATGTTTTATGCGTTTATTCAGGAATTCCTCCAGAAAATTCTCAAGAGAAGTTCATCCAGGGGTTGAATCGTCAACTTCTCTTGGGATTTAAAGAAATCTTTCTTCAGGGATTCTTTCATTAATTTTGCAGGAAACGTTCACAAATTCTTTCAGGAGCTCCTTCAGAAATCACTTTATTTCTTGTCGTTTCTTCAGGAATATCCATAAAATATCCAACATCATTCTCCAGTTTTAACGGCATTGCTTCAGAGATTCCTTGAAAAACTGTATTTTATGAAATTTATTTTAGTGATTGCTTCAAGAATACTTCCATTTGATTAAAATTTGCTCCGAAAATTCCTCTAAGGCAATTGCTTTATGAATTTTTATCCAATAAAATACCTTTTAGGCATATTGCATGATTTTTTTTTTTTCAAGAATGAGTATTGTGTTGTTCTTTGCTGTGCATGCATCGCTCCTGTAAGGGGTGAGTATGGCAGCATAATCGATCGTGTTCGCTATTGTCTCGAGTGAAAATCAAAACAATAGATCCACGGGTGTTTAGTTTTCAGTATTGTGTTGTTCTTTGCTGAGTATTGTGTTGTTCTTTACAGAGAAGAACATTAATCAAGACAATTAGATGATCGGCATTGAACCACAAAAACCCCACAACAATTGATGAGATCTTTCCAATATTATTTATTTATAAATAATTCTCCTTCAGTATATTTACTTTATAACTGCATATAAGTTGAAAATTCGCTATTTTCAACATCCTTTCATCTATTGGAAGATGCTTCAGTTCTGGGCTCTTTCTAAGTTGATGAAGGGATTTATAAATGCTTGCAAGGACTTATCCAGGTGTGTGGAGCTGAGTGAATCCATGACATTGTAGATAGTAGCGGCATCAGCAATGTCAATGGAAAAATTCAAATTTACAACTCCATCCAGGATTTGTGCAAGTATTCATGCTATGCTATGCTATTGCATGATTTTTTTTTCAAGAATTTCTCCAGATCATCAACGATCAAATCTGACTATACATGTCAATGGTTGCTCCTCCGTGATTGATCTGAGCTAGTACCCCATTTGCACTGAGATCCAAATGAATAAGGACTGGGACACTCCACTTATTCTCAAAGTGCAATTTAAACAGCTCATGCATTTTTGATCAATGACGGCGCCGGCCACGTCCTTATAGTCAGTTGAGAAGGGGAATGAATGTTAGAGTGTGCTGGTTGTTGCTACTAAAGACCGAGATCACCTCTGCATCCACACCACCAGCACGGACAGGGGCATTTGTTAGATGGAAAGGATAAGATATCTGGGAGTCGCCGTTGGGTCTGTGATGCGATCCATGGATAGGGAATATTTATAGTGTTCGTAAGGTGATAGATTGTGTGGTCATTACTATGAAGGACAAGCGGCCTAGTTCGCTTTGGTTGCATAGCTTGTAGGCGTTATATACACTGTGCTGTGGAAGTTTGAAGGAATGGAAACGAATTTTTGCCATTCGTTTCGGGTTCCAGCGATGGCCATGTACATATGAATATACACGAGTTGTATATGTAGAGAAGAGAGAAAGAGAAAGTGGATAGAAAGATACAAAGTAGGATGAAAGGGACGGGCCAGGGATTAAGCCCATGACTTTCTGCACACGAATCAGAAGCGGTTGCCAC
Organism: Aedes albopictus; assembly: GCF_035046485.1. Lineage (NCBI taxonomy): Eukaryota > Metazoa > Arthropoda > Insecta > Diptera > Culicidae > Aedes > Aedes albopictus. Next base: position 201,389,472 of record NC_085136.1, on the reverse strand, counting down.
TAGACCACCAAGCCCGTCTTTTTTCAAGAATTTCTCCAGAAGTATCTCCAAACCCTCTTTCAGGGCTTGATCCAAATCATCCTCCAGGAACCTTTGAAAAAAAAAATGGATTTATAAATTTATTCAAGAATCCCTCCAATACCTATCTTGTGTTCTCGAAGATTTTTTTTTCAGAAAGTTTTTGATCATTCAATTCAGAAATTCCTCATGGTTGTCCTTTAGAAACTTCTCCATGTTTTCTCAAGTAGTTTCTCATAAAATTCTTCTAGATATTCCTATAAAGTCAGATTTTCCTATAAATCCAGGTTTTTGCCGAGGGATTCCTCTGGTAACTCTTCCGACGATTATTTTTAAAATTGCTACAATGAAATTTGTTCAGAAATTTCATCAGAAAATGTTTAAACATTTCTTTAGAATTCCTACAGCTTGCCTTACTTTAATATTTTTTTGTGTAATTTCATCTCCATTGGAATCCAAGTAATATTTCTGTAGAAACCGCAAAAGAATTCCAAAAAAAAAACCTTCTTGACATTTCTTCGGTAGCCCCTGACGAAATTTTACAAGGAATTCTTGGAGGAACTTTTAGAAAAAAATCGAAAGAAATTTCTGCACATCTTTTGAAAATTCTGATAATAGAAAAATCCCGAGGTTATATCTTGCTGATATTTATAAAGAATTCCATGAAATACTGAAGAAGTCTTTATTTAGCGACGTTTCTTATGGAATTCCTGAGTAAACTTTAGATAGAACCATGGAGGAATTTTGAAAAAAAAAATGTCCATCTAATTCTTGTATAAATCCCTGGAGATATTTCTAAACGAATCCTTGAATGATTATGTGAGAGTATCCCAAGGAATTCCTGGAAGAATTCAAGGAAGAGTTGCTAAAGAAATTTCTGGAAACTTCCTCAGAAACCCGCGGTAAAATTTCTATAAGAATTTATTAAATTTACAGAAATCTTTTATCAAAATTCATGGACGATTTTCTGTAAGAATTTCCGGGGAATTCGTGAATGTATTTTTAAAGGAATCCCTGAAAGAATATCTGGAGAAACTCTGAAACTCATGTAAAGAATCCTAGAATAATCACATGAGAAACTTCCAAAGGAATTTATGTAAAACTTCCTAAGAATTGTATCGCAACAAATTTCTGAATTTCTCAAAGAATCCGGTAGAACTTCCTAAAGGTACCCTTGAAAGAAATCCAGGAGAAATTTCTGATGAAATACCCGGAGGAGATGATGAGGGAATCTTTTTATGAATTGCTGCATAAATCACCGGAACAATATATCTGCTCGGATCACCAAATAAAATCATGAAAGAACTTCTGGAGGATTCCCTTGCGACATTCCGTAAAGAAATTTATTTAAGAAGCCCCGAAAGATTTTTTGAAGCAAGCGATGGAGGATTTCCTAAAAGAACCTCCAGATTACTTTTGAAATGGAATTCCTGGCGCTATTTCAGAGTGGGGAACATCTATGCATTACTTTAAGGGAAATGTTCACAAAAGTGTGTTGATCCTTAAACAAATTTCAGAAGTTCCATTACAAAAAGTGTGCCATGGAGGGAGGAGGCTGAAAATGGACATCTTTTGCGTGACCTTATATATGGAATTTCTAAGGAATCAATGGAGTCATTTTAGGAGGTTGTCTATAGAAATTCTTTGGAAAATTTATGGAGAAACTTAAGGTATCCCAAGTCAACATTTGTGCAATAACATTCGGATTTTTTTTTCTGATGAAATACCTGGAGAAATTTCAGAAATAATTCTGAACTCTTGATTTTCTAAAAATAAGTTGTTAGATTGTTTAAGATGGGTTTCTGAGATAATCCCGGAGACATTCCTAAAAAAATCCATGAAGGAAATTCTTAAACATGAAAGGTATTCTAGAAGAATTTTTGGTGAAATTTCTGGAGGTTTCCTCTGTTTCTGAAAGAATTTCGGAAGAAAATTTCATGGAATATATTCCTCCAAGAATGTCATTTTGTAAGTTGCCATAACAATCTTACAATAAAATAAACCAATAATATGAAAGAGAAGGTGTTTGTGAACCTCATAAAAATGCCACCAAAAATGTTGTTGATAGTCCGTTATGGTTTACAAAAGAGACTCGCATAGCCAGGCCCGGATTAGGGATTGTGGGGGCCCGGGGCTGGATCCAATGTGGAGGCCTCTCGGATGCACAAATGTGATTAGCAAAAAAAAGTTTTTCTTCGTTTTTTGAACAATAAAGTTGATGATTAGCCAGCATAAACGGTTATTGTGGGGACCCCTACCTAAAACACCGAAGGTGGCGTGGTAATAGATCTAGGAGTACGTACGCAGGACGAAAGATTTCCGGCCGCTCCCTTCCAAGAGATTGAGGAGGAGGTTGGCCGAATGAAAAATTATAAAGCCGTCGAAGCAGGTCAACTACCAAGGGAGCTTCTGAAATACTGATGAGAGCACCACACTGGTACTGGGTCATCACCGAGATTTGTGAGGAGGAAGTTTGTCCGGAGGAATGGATGGTAGCTATCGTGTCATCCACAAATAGGGCGATTAGTTGGATTGCGGGAACTATCGCGCGATCACAGCACTGAGTGCTGCCTACAAGAAACTCTCTCCAATTTTATGCCGCCGTCTGTCAGGCAGCATCCATTTATTACGTAACGAATAAATCGACATTTTTCGAACCCCCCCTCACCACTCCGTAACGCTTTTTTGTATGAAAACCTGAAAATTTTTGTATGGACCGCTCGGCCATACTCTCCCTCACCCCCTAGGACGTTACTTTGTTTGTGGATGGCGCCTCACCGATTGCAAAAGATTTCGTGGGACAATATCAGGCTGGATTCATGGGTGAATGCGCTACAACGGACCAGATGTGTGCCTTCCGCCAGGTGTTGCATAAATGCCGCGAATACAACGTACCCACACATCACTTGTACATCGATTTCAAATCGGCGTATGATACATGCGATCGAGACCAGCAACGGCAGATTATACACGAATAGGGATTCCCGGATAAACTGATACAATTGATCAAGGCGAAACTGGATCGAGTGATGTGCGAATCAAGGACACTCTCGGGTCCCTTCGGATCTAGCAGAGTGTTACGACAAGGTAATAGTCTTTCGTGCTTGTTTAACATTGATTTAGAGGGTGTAATAAGGAGAGTGGGGATAAACACGGGTGGCACGAGACGATTTCCACATAGCTTGCACATTCGAGACAATGGTGGAATCCGACTAAAATATGAAGCTAGGTGAATCGGAATAGTCATTAATGTTCGAAGACAAAGTTCATTATGGCAAAGGCCTCTAGGAAGGAATTAACGCATCCGCCACTCCTCTACTCTATCGGCGGTGATGAAATCCAGGCGGTTGAAGAATTCGTGTACTTAGGCTCACTGGTAACTGCCGACAACGACACCAGCAGAGAAATTGTTGCGGGGAACCGAGCTAACTTAAGCACCGCAGAACTCTACGATCGAACACAGTCACAGGTGCCGTCACAGGAAGTTAACTATCTACAAAACGCTGATTAGGCCAGTAATTCTCTATGGGCACGAAACTTGGACTTAACGTGCGGAAGACCAACGCGCTTGAGTTTTCGAGCGGAAGAAGTTGTGTACCATCTACAGCGGAGTGCAGATGGAATACGAGACTGCGACAAGGCAAATGAACCAAGAGCTGCTTCAGCTGCTGAGAGAACCAACCTTCGCGAAAATCTGGAGGCTACGGTGGCCATCCGACCGCTACAAGAAGACGTGATGCGCAGCGAGCTAGGTGGGTCGATCAAGTAGAGGACGATTTTCGGACCCTCTGCAGAGTGCAAGACTTGAGACGCACAGCCTTGGACCGAGTCGAATGGATACGACTCCTACAGCAGAGGACACTCAGGTCTTAGCCAGACCGGTAAGGTAAGTATATTAGACTGGAACTTAGCAGGACATCGCAGCAAAGGCAGGCACAGAGGCTTAACAAAGAAATAATTGAAGCCGGTAGAAATTCGACCGGACCCCACAGGTCAATGCGATGTGGGGCAATCGAACAGGATGGTGATCTTTCTCTTCGGCCTTATGCACTACCATTGGTACTCAGGACTGAAAATACTAATTGTGGGGGGTCCTAAAAAATCCTTTCTAATGAACTAAGATTCCAGTTTTCGTGGGACAATATCAGGCTGGATTCATGGGTGAATGCGCTACAACGGACCAGATGTGTGCCTTCCGCCAGGTGTTGCATAAATGCCGCGAATACAACGTACCCACACATCACTTGTACATCGATTTCAAATCGGCGTATGATACATGCGATCGAGACCAGCAACGGCAGATTATACACGAATAGGGATTCCCGGATAAACTGATACAATTGATCAAGGCGAAACTGGATCGAGTGATGTGCGAATCAAGGACACTCTCGGGTCCCTTCGGATCTAGCAGAGTGTTACGACAAGGTAATAGTCTTTCGTGCTTGTTTAACATTGATTTAGAGGGTGTAATAAGGAGAGTGGGGATAAACACGGGTGGCACGAGACGATTTCCACATAGCTTGCACATTCGAGACAATGGTGGAATCCGACTAAAATATGAAGCTAGGTGAATCGGAATAGTCATTAATGTTCGAAGACAAAGTTCATTATGGCAAAGGCCTCTAGGAAGGAATTAACGCATCCGCCACTCCTCTACTCTATCGGCGGTGATGAAATCCAGGCGGTTGAAGAATTCGTGTACTTAGGCTCACTGGTAACTGCCGACAACGACACCAGCAGAGAAATTGTTGCGGGGAACCGAGCTAACTTAAGCACCGCAGAACTCTACGATCGAACACAGTCACAGGTGCCGTCACAGGAAGTTAACTATCTACAAAACGCTGATTAGGCCAGTAATTCTCTATGGGCACGAAACTTGGACTTAACGTGCGGAAGACCAACGCGCTTGAGTTTTCGAGCGGAAGAAGTTGTGTACCATCTACAGCGGAGTGCAGATGGAATACGAGACTGCGACAAGGCAAATGAACCAAGAGCTGCTTCAGCTGCTGAGAGAACCAACCTTCGCGAAAATCTGGAGGCTACGGTGGCCATCCGACCGCTACAAGAAGACGTGATGCGCAGCGAGCTAGGTGGGTCGATCAAGTAGAGGACGATTTTCGGACCCTCTGCAGAGTGCAAGACTTGAGACGCACAGCCTTGGACCGAGTCGAATGGATACGACTCCTACAGCAGAGGACACTCAGGTCTTAGCCAGACCGGTAAGGTAAGTATATTAGACTGGAACTTAGCAGGACATCGCAGCAAAGGCAGGCACAGAGGCTTAACAAAGAAATAATTGAAGCCGGTAGAAATTCGACCGGACCCCACAGGTCAATGCGATGTGGGGCAATCGAACAGGATGGTGATCTTTCTCTTCGGCCTTATGCACTACCATTGGTACTCAGGACTGAAAATACTAATTGTGGGGGGTCCTAAAAAATCCTTTCTAATGAACTAAGATTCCAGTTTCCATATTTAGCGTAGTATTGAATTCAAATTTGGGTGAATAGGATGGATTATTTTCGAATCTCAACTGTATCGAATTAGTTCCATGTTTACAAAAAGTTTTACCTATTCTGTACGAAACGATATTCCTCCAAGTATTGCAGGCATAATATGTTTTTTTTTTAGTTTCTCTTTCCTACATTCTGTTCAACATAGGACTTTCTGTGCATCATCAATTTATCCTGGCAAATCAAATGCTCCTAGCAGCTGGCCCTCAGCCATTGCATTGCTATTTCCTTGGGTTGAAATTTATCACCCATCGTCCCTCAATGCCCAAGTGTGTCATTTGTTTGTTGTAAGTTGCTGGAAATCGTCAACCAAAAACCGAAATCTTCAACGGACAGGCGAAATAGTCCCGTTAATTGGCAGTGCATAGAAGGAAGGTACCCGTCATACATACCACTACACGGACCGACACGGATGCATTCTGTCTGATTTCGGTCGTCTGATCTGACTACAATGGGAAACCAACCGCAAAAAAGGTGCATCATCTACTAGGGCAGGGTCATAAAATCCTGCTTGCTCCTGGCGGGAATTTATGAGGGTTGTTTTTTTTTGTCCTTTTTTAAATTTTACAATCTGAATTCAGTTGATTTAGGATTAATTATAACTAATTAAGATCAACCATTATAATGCCACACTATGACGCACGGAACTTCTCGATCTCATTTTTTAGAATGTTATAGCCAAAGAAGTTCAATTTACTTGGGTCGTCTCATATCAGTTGTGCATAATTTGCGCTAAGTCGAAGTGGAATGTGATTGCTTTCATTAAATCGCCCAAGGACAGGCCTTGGCCAGTATGATAAGCCAGTTTTTTAAGACCCATCATTTTGCGTTTTGCGTAGTATGCATAGGTACGGTATACTTCTTAGATTGGATACCAGCATCTTTAAGTTTCCCTTCGTTATAATTGTCCAGACGACTTATTTGATTAAATGAAAACTTAAAATGTTTGTTAATGAATAACAACAAAGCATCAATTTGTATTGAAATTGGCTGCTCCGATAGTTTTGATTTTCTTTATCAAGGACGTTCTTAAAAATAAGGTGACATCCGCGCAGTGACTTCCCCAAAGCAGTGAATCAAAATTCAACCATCGCGCAACAATAATGGCAATGTCGCAACTTTTAATTGTTGTGAAAATCCCCCCAATGCGACATAAGTTTGTCCCAACTTGAAATTAATAGGATTAACATCGTACACCACAAGTTTAGAAATTTTTAAGCCTTGCATTGCGATTTTCGAACGGTAACTTCGAGTCGGTAAACACTGCAACTCTGGTGAAGCTCTATCATCTAACAGTTTCGACTTTGGGTTAGTAATAATTGATTATTCACGAGTTGAAAAGTACGCAACAAATTCAGCTTCCGTTTTGTCTGCAACAAAAAAAAATCGAGATCATGTCATTATCTGTTACCAGTAGGGATAAAGAGTAATCGTCGCGCCTTCTTTGTTGCTTGTTTTGTGCATCTTTTGTCTGACAATTCTCTTCACTGCCCCAAAGTGAATCCAGCAGAAACTCTCGCCTAGCGTCAACGCTCGAGAAGCAAAAGTAACAGTTCGAGAATGAGGCGGAAATGCAGCTGCGGAAGAAGGAAAAGAAAATGCAGCGTGCATTCGAGCAGCGAGGAGGTAAAAAACGCGTGAGGAAGCTAACGGCAGACCACGAGAGCACTGACAAAAACGACGAGGATGATAGAAAAGTTCCGACGATTCTGATCTAAGAGTTCAGACTTATCCATGGAAGCGAAGACGAAAAAAGTGCTCTAAGCAAAACGTGCAAGGAAGTTGGAAGTTAGGAAGTATCAGCCATATAGGTTAGGGCAGCAACAGACCGAACCGTCGAAGGCCCAGCTGGCCGCGAGAAAAAGATCAACTTACAAACTCCGGCAAACCAGCTCACTGGGCATTGATCTACACAGCTACAAAGCACCGAACGATGCCTGTGATTATATGGACCACGAGAGCTTGACGCGACTTCAGAAGGCACGCTCTCGAGCTGGTGTTACTCCTTCCTGAGTCAATGCCGTAAGTCATGAAGAAGCAGCGTCAGCATTACTGCTGCCCAGAGCAACTGCTTCAAAGCCCAATAGACAGGGTAAATTGGCTGGAAGTTTTGTTCCATCTGGAAACACGGTGGAGTAACTCTGCGGCCATCTGGAGGCAGTGGATTTACGGCAACATTTTATCAACCCCTCGCTGTTAAAACCGCTGGTCGATAAGTTGTCGGATCGGCAGTGCGACTGGGTTCACCGGTGAGAACAAGGGGATACAACTGCCTCAGCGAAGCCAGCGGTTTGGCTGCCAACAAGATGTGTCAGACTACAGTCCATGGTCTGCGCCACTGCGTCGATTTCAAGAAGTGACGGTACGCTGAAGGCTTGATGACCCGATAGAAGTTGTGCCATGTGCTAAGATCTTTCCAACAGGTTTGGTGGCATAATCCGGATGCGGTGTCCCCTATGGATCGCAGAACCTTCAAGGGTTTTTTTTCAGTTTCAAGCGGTGTCCCAACCTGTTACCCCAATACTAGGCAGGAGAGGGATCGCTAATGAAAGTCGTTCTTGTTCGAAAAAACGATAACGGCGAAGTTTTTGTGTTCAGGAATCGTATGTCTGCCAAGTTCAAAACCCGTTGCAGCATCGGTAACTGCAGGGAGTGCCCCAACGGTTGGACTGAACGAGAGAGTGCAGCTGCACTACGGAGGAAAAATGATTTCAGTGTTGACGTTTCTGGGCAAAGATGGAGAAAAAGCTCGTCGACCGTCTAGGTGCAGTTGGAGTACAATAGCAATTGGTCATCCGGCGGATGGGAAGCATGTCGAGAGTGGAAGATTCTCGAAGAATGAGCCAGTGGACGTCGGGATCAAGCACTGCAGCCGGCGGAAGTATACCATTACACACTGTACACTAGTGTACACACAGTGGGTAAGTTGATGTTGCAGCACCAAAAGTTGAATCCGCAGGAACTTGCGGCACAATGCGAGCATATGCGAAGGGTACCAGTCGAGTCGTACGACGGCAGTTGCTGATTGGAGCGAATAACGCCCACTCGTTTACGGCCACGTTCGCAGCGATAGAAACAAATGGATCCGATTCAGTGCACTGACCATGTTCACTGACCATTGGTCAGTCAGTGATAGCAATTGCGCGAGAAACAACAGAGGAGAAATGCTCCCAGAAAATACTTAATCGAACCACCAAATGATCGCTTCAAAATCGGATTGCTGTGGAAAACGAACGATCCACGTTTTCCGGGCAGCTATTCGACGGCGCTTCGTAGAAAGAGGCAGTTGGAGAAGCGCCCGAGATACACCCGAAGCTGAAGAAGAACGTTCGTAAGCAGATCGAGGAGTACCAAGAGAAGGGTTACACACATTTTGTTACCGTTGAAGAACTGGCCAGTACTCCTTCCGACAAAACAATGTATGTACCTTCCAATCAGCATATAAAGTAAGGTTCGTTACGTCTGGGATGCCACAGGGACAGTACAAGAACTGTTTCTGAACTCACACAGCTGCCCGATAAACCTGGGCATATTGGTTCCACTTGTTATCTGCGCCTTTCGCGGATTGCCTTCGATGAAGATTTGAAGGAAATGTACCAGCAGTTGCAAATTCGCTCCAAGGACAAGCAGACCATCTCTAGTCTCTAGGCAATCAGATCAGGACCCGTTCAAAAAATCCGTATCAGTAAAGTAAGCGAGTGAGCCGTGAATCTTTTAGAGAGACAGCCGGATCACTAGTTTAAGAGCCTAAAATAACCGATAGGTTCTCTTTGTTTTGCTCTGGTTCATTTCCAAAATATAACCCTACGAAACGTGTTTTTCTCGCGCCAAGCACACAAACTCAACAACGGTGGCCCAGATCCGTCACTCCTCGCAAACAACGCCGCTGGAAATGTCATTTCGAGATATCTAAATTCAACCACACCCAGCTCATTTTAGAAGCTCAACCTGAGAGTATGGTATATGAAAAACTTGTGCGGCTAGACCAGCTCTACAGGAAAAACCCTGAAGTCACTGTGACTCACTTCTAACAAATAATACCCCTTCCTGGTTCTCTGCTAAATATAATTTTAGCTTGTCATTCCTCCGGTATACGAGCTACGTGTCCAGCCCACCGCAGCCTGCCGTGTTGTATTCGCTTCACTATATCCATCTCTTTATATACCTGGTACAATTCGTAGTTCATGCGACGCCGCCAAATGCCGTCCTCCAGTTAACCGCCGAGTATTGTTCGCAGCACTTTACGTTCGAAGACTCTAAAGGCTCTCCGATCAACTTCTTTCAACGTCCATGTTTCATGACCGTATGAAGCGACCGGGAGAATCAGAGACTTGTACCACGCGAGTTTTGTCTTCATTTGCAGCCTGCGGGACCTCAGCTGGTTTAGCGGACCGAAAAAGGCCCGATTTGCAGACGCAATTCGTCTTTTCACCTCGCGTGTAACATCATTATCGCATGTCACTAGAGTACCAAGATAAACAAATTCATCCGCAACTTCAAACTTTTCCCCACCTCACTTCGTCACCACTACCACGGCCGGACCGACGTTGAACACTAGCAATCATTTACCTAGTCTT